>NW_027266265.1:1795000-2395000 GCF_022045235.1 Haliotis cracherodii | reverse complement strand
CACTATCTCTAGTTATGCTAATATTAAAATGATCATGAAATTAGAATCATAATAGTGTTCTACAACCATGTGGCATGTAAAACTCTTGTGAAATAATCCATAATTAATTAAAGTCCGCTGCAAAAAAATATTTTCACAAATGAAATGATGCATTTCGTTTTTTTACAAACACGGATCTCACAAATATCTGATTGGTTTAGATACACTGTACAAATTTAGTTCTGAAACTGACACTACGTTAAATTTTATATTGATATTGAAATGTGGAGTGGTAGGAAGCGAAGGACAACACGCGGCGTCACGAGCCGGTTAGAACTGATGTTAAGCAACCCATGCTTGTCGTAAGAGGCGACTAACGGGATCGGGTGGTCAGATTCGGTATGTGAAGGAGCCTTTTTGCAGTTAATGAGGTACAATCACGTAAATCATTGCTACTTCTGTAGCATCGTTGCTCTTGACGTTCCGTAGCAGTAAACACATGTTCCCACATTAGAATTATCTTGTCTTACATGTGATCAGTATGTAACAGAGAAGCAAGTGTTTGTGTACCAGCTGACGATACAGTCAACACTCCCAAGAAATACGCTGCCGATGATCCTTCATAATTACACGTTAACTGATATGTAAACATTAAGATGCTAAGATTATATCAGATAACGTTCTATTCTTGGCGTCGGGGACTGTACTTACTTAAGAATATCTAGAACAGGGTATCAAACTTCCTCCAAACTCTCTTCTCCCAGTATGAAATCCTTTTCGCGAAAGCCTCGCTTCATCGCTAACTTTCAGTGATCCATCCATATAATTTTTACCGCTAGCTTGCCTTATACGCCCAATCGAAGCCTTTTCGGCGTATAATCAAGAAACTGGTTATTTTCCGGTTTATAATTCCATTTACAGAATGGGTTCGTTACATCGCTTCCGTCGTCATACTGTGTTTATGCTAACGTTTAGTTTTTGTATAAATGATTATCGAGTTGTTCTCAATTCTAAATCTTTCGAGTTTAATCAATTGTAAAAAATAAGTCAGCATGGTATTCAACGTTGCTTAAGCTAACGTCGATAAAACGAAGAACGTTCTATTTGGGTTTGAGAAATATCGAGGTTTTTTTAGGCGCGTAAGAATTTCAAAGAAGCCAGTTTAATCGAGCTTATAAACGAACCCAGGTGGGAGTTCTGGAGCACTAAATTGTTTGAGTGGAGTAACTCTGTCTGTTCGTAGATGCTGTAAATGATTGCACCACACCTGTGCTCACTGAGTCCTTTACGAACACATTCGCACATGCCAACTTCCACAGTGGGCACCTATCAAGTTGCTACCCATGCATGTATATCAATCTACAGCCTGTAGGAAACCAGTACAGTTGTTCAAGAAGCTATAGTGATGTACAATTAAGCGTTGCATCCGTATACTGTGAGTTTCTCGAGACTCCACAAACAACCCCTGTTTATGCATTTTCACTTATAAACATTATCAGTTCACATATCTTATGTGCGGAAGTCATGGGTATTTAGGGTATCACTGTTCATAGGTAGAAAACACTCAGTATTTATGAGCATACCTTACTAGAGATTTTAACAAGATCTCAAGACACTAAACTAGTTATGTCATAATAATCCTGTTTCCAATTTAAACGTATGTTACCGACACCAAGAAGTATTCTCTTAACTGTCTCATAAAGGGAATTTACACACACCACAATGAACGACAATCACCCCGAGTCATGCTATAACGGCGAAGAAATTACCAATGTACGAGACAAGGAAGCGTTGTGATTCCACTGGAGAATTAAGAGCGTATTGTTCCTGTACTCAGGGCCGTTTAATAACGATACATTAACACTTCATTGAGAGGTGTGAGGAGATGGGCATTGTCATGTCGCCGCTTTTCTTTGATAGAAGGGCCGGTCGGGTAGCCTAGTGGTTAAAGCGTTCGCTCGTCACGCCGAAGACCCGGGTTCGATTCCCGACATGGGTACAATGTGTGAAGCCCATTTCTGGTGTCCCCCACAGTGATATTGCTGGAATATTGCTGAACGCGGCGTAAAACCATACTCACTCACTCATGTTCCTCCATATCCACAGGTATTTTCCTCGCGATGATGAGACAGGTGGAAAACGTTAAACGAATGTGTTACTGGCATACATGTTCCACAATGCGTCAGGTCTAATTTGATACGCAGCGCTGATAGAACAGCTCGGTTGTATAGACACCTATGGAGACACCTGTGTTTTGAGGAGGGCCCCACGTGACGCACCACGTGGACCTTTCAAATTAAGGAACACCTTCGAGCATGGTCAAGTGATCATAAAGCAAGGACTAAAACAGGGTGTTATCTTGGACTATAATGGGTTTATCTTGGACTATAGCATGGGTATACTTTGAACTATAACATGGGTTTATCTTTGATTATAACAGGGGCTTATCTTGGACTATATCAGGGGTTTATCTTGGACTATAACATGTTTGTTTTTAACTATAACAGGGGTTTATCTTTGATTATAACAAGGGGTCATTTTGGACTTTTACAGGGTTTTCTTGGACTATAACAGAGGTTTATCGTGAACTATTACAGGTGTTTATTTTCCACTATAACAAGATTTTATTTTGGACGATAACAGTGTTTCATCTGACACGATAACTTGAGTTTATCGTAGACTATAACAGGGGTTTATCTTGAACTCTAACAGGGGTTTATTTTGAACTTTAAGAAGGGCGTATCTTTGAGTATAACAGGGGTTTATCTTGGACTGTAACATGGGTTTACTTTGGACTATAACCTGGTTTTATCTTGAACTATAACAGGTGTATATTTTGAACTATAAGAAGGGTTTGTCTTTGCGTATAACAGGGGTTTATTTTGAACTATAGCAAGGGTTTATCTTTGAGTATTTCAAGGGTTTATCTTGGACTATAACACGGGTTTGCTTTGGACTACAACATGGTTTTATCTTGAACTGTAACAGGTGTTTATTTTTTTACAACAGGGTTATCTTGGGCATTAACAGGGATTTATTATGGACTATAACAGGGTTTCATCTTGGACTATAGCAAGGGTTTATTTTGGACTATAACAGCGGTTTGTTTTACACTATAGCATGAGTTTATATTCGACTGTAACAAGGGTTTTATCTTGTACTATAACAGGTGTTTATTTTGTTACAACATGGTTATCTTGGACATTAACAGGCGTTTATTATGGACTATAACATGGTTTCATCTTGGACTATAGCAAGGGTTTCTGCTGGACTATAACATTTGGTTTATTTTGAACTATAACAGTTGTTAAATCTCGTATAAGAGCCCACTTCCTGCAAATCCTCTCAGCTAAGGGACACAGCTACACACGAGGGGAGGCGCTGATTGTACATTGTGTATATCAGGCACACCATATATTTTAAACAGAAAGTTTGTTCTCTTCCCATTGTCTTATGGTGTATGCCATACATTTACCACAATGGTGAAATAACAAGAAAGGCGCCATGCGTGTTGATGTCTACTATCTCCGACTGCCACAGTGGAGGTACATATCTGTCTGAGCACTAAGTCATGTTTCCGGATACTCTCATCACTCCAGTGGAAGTCTCTGAGGCACATTTTGATCAATACACTCACGGCGAAATGTAGTGGACAAAATATCCACTCTCGCTGGAACGCGGTGCCTCACAAGGATTTGGTTGTAAAAATGATCTCCCTTTATTGGCATTCTTCGACCAAACCGGAAATGAAGGGATCATACAATAAGCATGTTTGTACGGAGAATAATCTCAGGCTTGCAGCAATGGGATTACATGCAGCTGTGTCGGGGAGTCAATTGTAAAATAAAATTGTATACCATGCTCAATCTACGAATTGCGTTTTACCCAATTGTTTATTAGTAGTACCGGTTGCACCTGTGAACTGTGCGATTGTTCAAGGCAATATAGTGGCACATACATCCATAGGTAGCTAAAACAGTACGGCTTACTCATCGATGCCATTTATAAATGGTATTGACTTGGAAAACATGATTTAGATAAGCTTTTTCAGTAATACTAGTATAATTATTACACAACAGAGAAATCAACAAGTGCATGCATCAACATTGCCAATTGTTCTGGGCGTTCCGTATGTCAATACCCCCGTAACATTGAGGAGACATGACGCTAATGATGAGCCTATGGCGTGAAACCAGTGCCATTGATCCAGTTTGGTGGAAAGGAAATGTTGAACAAGTATGAAATGTCATTCTGCACTGAAGCTAACAAATCAATATATACAATCTTTTTTAGTGTTTTAAGTGGAGTAATGAATAGTGGATGATGTCATTCTGTTATTTTGTCATTAAATAGGACGTTACTTGCGCCCCTTGGAGACAACAGAAACCTATGATCGTGGGTTCGAATCCCATTTCGCCCCGATTATGTTTCTAGGTTTGTCGGCACCATACATACCCGTGCTCGTGGGTTTCACCAAAGAGGTAAGTCTGAGACCTACATCAACTCGGGCTTTCCTCCTACATCAAGATGGCGAGCGGCTATACAACTGGGATACTGGTCAACGCGGCGTTTCATGTATTCCGCGTGGGTTAACAGTTAACCTACTTCATGTATGCTTCTAGGATTTGACATGGAAGTTTCTGACAGTGCTTCCATATGGTGGACGCACTACCACTTATTGGAGTGGGAAAACATATGTATAAAACATTTCTTTCCCTGTCTCAAACCACATGTTGGTACTTAGATATCTCTTTATGCATGGCCTTTAACGCTGCCTGAGTCAAGCACTAAACGGTCATGTATTCCATTGACGTTTGTGGTAATAACGGATGACTGGGACGGTCAGATTGGTGCCTGTATGTATCTATCTCGGCTAAACAGTAATCCATATGTAGTCTGTTAGTTATTATGTACATAACGTATAAATCAAGATACTGATGATCATGCAGTTTCGTTTGTAATATACTGAGGGGCAAAAGAACCTAAACTCCTCAGTTGATTATATCATCCGTTTGACTTTCAATTGATATCTCAAGTTGGCGATGCTAGATCCTAGCACCCGAGGAATACTTCTGTATGGTTTTATTTTTTTTAAATATACTTTGATTAAATCGCATGATACACAACGGCTAATATGTACCTTAGATATCTCATCTTTGAAAAATGATAAATTGTGTCGGCGCATATTTACATTTCAAACATGGTAGGGGTCATGTGGTTCCAAATTTGTTTATAACTCAGTCTTCATTGAACCAATATTTATTGTCATATAATTAACCAGCCACATGTTACGTTTGACTAACTGCTGCAGGAATCGGTTGTGGTTAAATGGATCTAATCGAATTTAACAACAGCTCTTGCAATTTCCAATTACCTAAAGAAACACTCTATATACTTCCCTTTGGCGCTTAGTGTATATGAATTTTAAGGACAGCTTGAAATCTTAGCGAATTACGCATGCTCTAAATCCAAAGACCTTTTCAGTGTTGTGAATATCAAACTCGATGCTGTTACACAGCATGTGTGTATATTTAAAGACTCCGGGTTGAAAGTACTGACGCAGAATTTCAAACAAACAATCTCAGTACATACATAGATGAGTGCGACCCAGCCAGCCATCATGTATGGACGCATGCGCCGTGAGGGGAACGATCCAGTTCGTTGTTACACGGTTTCAACGTCAACCACCAGCTCTTCTTTACGTCATCCTTATGCCGCTGAATGTTGCAATGTTACGTGTCTTGCTGACCCCCAGATGCTCCTAGTGTGCAATGTCCACTTAGAGATGACCTGGAGTGGTTAAGTGGTTCACGTCTTTGGTTGAGAGGTCAGACAGAAAGAGACGATTCGTACAACCCAATCACACAACAATGATGGTTTGTGTCTACGCCAGAAGGTACATAGCTTTAGTATTTCTAAAGTGTACTTAACATTCCTGACGAAATCTGGGAATCTATATTGGTACCAATGGTTCACCTCCACGTGCCAGTAGGCATATGTGAGCGAACACTGGTCATCGCGCTGCCCTATGGAATGATTTACAGTTCTTATTTGACACTTGCGAATATTGTAAATTCTCGTTTCCGTTTTCCAATAATTACAATGTCAACATCTAACAATTCTTGAGCTGCCATGTTATGGATGGGATGGAATGGGATTGTGACGTGACGTGACGTGACGTGACGTGGCGTGACGTGACGTGACGTGAAGGGAACATGATGCGGACGCCATGCAATGTTATTCGTCATCTGGCGCTATATGGTCCTCTGTTGCAGCAAAACACATGTTTTTTTTATTTTCTCGACATGGCAGCTGTTCCACTCCATAAGATAAGCATGCATCTCCTATTCCACCTGTGGTTGCTGTGATTGGCATACACTGTGTGTCGATGGCGTATCCGATCATTTCCTTCTGTCGCCTCATACCCAGGTGCACATCTATCACTTGAAGCTCATGTTGCCTGTGTAACGTGAGCGGGGTTACACCTGACGTCACACACTCAGTTACAGTCATTAGACGGCACAAGCCATTACACATGTTGCCTGTGTAACGTACGCGGGGTTACAGCTCACGTCACACACTCAGTTACAGTCATTAGACGGCACAAGCCATTACACATGTTGCCTGTGTAACGTGAGCGGGTTACACCTCACGCCACACACTCAGTTACAGTCATTAGACGGCACAAGCCATTACACATGTTGCCTGTGTAACGTGAGCGGGGTTACACCTGACGTCACACACTCCGTTACAGTCATTAGACGGCACAAGCCATTACACATGTTGCCTGTGTAACGTACGCGGGGTTACAGCTCACGTCACACACTCAGTTACAGTCATTAGACGGCACAAGCCATTACACATGTTGCCTGTGTAACGTAAGCGGGTTACACCTGACGTCACACACTCAGTTACAGTCATTAGACGGCACAAGCCATTACACATGTTGCCTGTGTAACGTACGCGGGGTTACACCTCACGTCACACACTCAGTTACAGTCATTAGACGGCACAAGCCATTACACATGTTGTCTGTGTAACGTACGCGGGGTTACACCTGACGTCACACACTCAGTTACAGTCATTAGACGGTACAAGCCATTACACATGTTGCCTGTGTAACGTAAGCGGGTTACACCTGACGTCACACACTCAGTTACACTCATCAGACGGCACAAGCCATTACACATGTTGCCTGTGTAACGTGAGCGGGGTTACACCTCACGTCACACACTCAGTTACAGTCATTAGACGGCACAAGCCATTACATATGTTGCTGTCATACTTTGCGAAGTAATAAATTATAAACAACAACCATCCTAATGACACACCGGTCATTCAGTTTCGCAATAAGAGAATCGATGACGATGGCAAATTTGGATCAAAAATGATTTAAAGGAAAAGTTTCAATTTCGAAATGTTATTAATTTAGATTTTCCGTGTTTCTTTGAAAGGTTATATTCACTTGACATACGTACCTCATCACTTCGGACAAATGTGACTCCTAACTGACTTCATATATATGAGGTGTGCTGTGTTGGTAATAGATATTCTCTTTGTTTAAGGAGCTATAGCAACAGGGCAACCTCGTTTAAGGAAGCACTGTTTAACCAAGGAGATAAAAATATTTTTAATATAGCGGTATGTTACATTTAGAGCTGAACGCGCTGAATTGATTTTGGAACAAGACGCTTTACCTGGAAAGGAATGATGAGTAGGGTAACCCAGTGGTTAACGCTATAATTATTCACGGCTAATGCGAGGGTTCGAATCCAGTTTAGTACATGTGTAAAAACACTTCCCGGTGACTCCTACCTTTTTTCCTAATATTGCAAAATTTCAAGCGTAAACAAAAAAATTAATCAATCTCGATTGTCTTTCTAGACATTTCATAGGGCGTATAAAAAAATCTTGTATGGTATGAAACATTATATGAACGGATCACTGAAATGCAGTAATGGCATCAAGATTTGTGATAAGGGTACGTATGCCCTGCTCTACCAGCATGACCCGACACTCACATAATTTCTATCAAAACACTTTTTTAGTTTGTGGCCTAATGTTGCACTCAGCGCCGGAAAACCCTATTCGCTCAAGTACGAATTTTCCTTATCATATACTTCCAATGACATCAAGGAGGACGGGCTATCAACGACATGCTCTCAAACATCACTCAGCTCATTGAGTGGAATGTGGTTATCTGTAAGAACATGTACGGCATTGCCTTGCAAATATGCACTTCTGACAGTGACTGACCCTAGGATAGATGGTCTGAAAGGATAGGAGCAGAGGAGATGAAGTCTTGTCTAGACGCTATTAAGCTGTACGCGATAACGGTTATAGCTACATCAAAGAAAGACGAGGTCTTCACCCTGTCATTTACCAGGCCCTCGTGGAGCTGTTGCACGGACGTGTATCACTATGATACATCTACGACAGGACTTTACAGTGGCAGGTTCAGGTGGGCGCATCAATGTGAAGACACTCCTTGTCAACGTGACATTAACGGTACACTGGTGTAAACTGAACCTGATTCTTTGAGACCTGTGTGAACATTTCTGATTGAAATGTTTGACCTTAGTCGAAGTGGGTCTACCTTCATCTCATCAGTGCATACGTACCGGAAACGTTTATTTTCCTTTGAGAAAAAAGTCAAAATACCTCAAAGCTTAAAGTTGAAAACGCTAGAAATCGATTTCAATTGTAAGTTTATTGAGATAATTATCACCTCACTAAACGATGAGAGATGTGTGTGCGTGTGTGCGTGTGTGTGCGTGTGCGTGTGCGTGTGTGTGTGTGTGTGTGTGTGTGTGTGTGTGTGTGTGTGAGTAAAAAAAAAGACCATTCCCCAAATTGAGTTGAGACCTGTTTATTTCCAAATGAATAATCCTCTGCGACGACGAGTGTCATAATACCATGCTGCAGTTATACTGACACCGAGTCGACCAATCCTTGTTTCATCCCCTTAATGTAGGGCACCAGGCTGGGAAACATCAAGTACCATCTTTCAACGTGTTTTGGTATGACGGCCTGAAACGGAACCACCGATCTTCCTCTCTACAGGCAGATGCTCTATCCACTGGACCAGGAGCCGGTGAGGTACCTGATGTCGGTTCTATCATTGAAGTTCAATTCAATTGTGAACATGCATGATGCATTAGCTTAGATACCCAAGTGTATCATGCATTACATAAACCGTTCGGATAACATATATAACATGTTTTAGGCCTAGGAAGATGTAAACAGAGTGCATGTAGAATCGCCATCAAATGGGGAAATTGGCGGACAAAGAGAATGAGTCAGGTCATTGAAAAGTCAGGTATACAACTGAACATGGACGGATGTTCACCTACTGTACTTTGTATGGTTAAGGTACAATAGTTAGCAGATGTGTGGAGATTTAGGAGATAAACATACTGTATTTTCAATGTAGAGCTAGGTTACTTGTAGATTTAACCCCGCTAAATTGAGCCGAAGCGTGAGGTTTCAAATGTTAAATTTTCCCTTTGAAAACCTAAAGTATTTGTAAACCTGCGTTTAAGGTGAAGGTAACTTAACGATGCTGATTTTTATGACGAGGTTGTGATACCAACTGAACCTTTCGGCCCTCATATAAGAATAATCCAGTGCCCATTGGTGGGATGACATCCCCAACTGAGGATGCTTAATCTCATATTAGGGCGTGTCAGGCATCTCCGCTGTACCTGTAGGAGGACATCCGGCCTGTGGTGATGACTGACGCCTTGCGATGATCACCAACAGCCATGACTTTTCTTGTTTTTTCCTGACTTGACGCATCAGTGACAAAAATGATATCCTGTCCTACCCAATTGTTACTTGTACCGTTGTGTTCCCGTGTTTTTGTACATGTGATGCGTTCATGGGCGTCAGTTCACACAACGTAACAGTATGTTCGTTTGTGAATCGAACCAACCTAATATCTCTTGAACATGAGTAATTCTTCATATATTATGCATGGTAATCGCGTTTCTTTTGCCTGTGAGGTTAATACGTGTATTTATTTATTATATATGGTTTACTGGTATGATGTGATCGTAGCCAAGCCCATGTATAGTATAGCTGCAATATTGATAAAAACGGCGTAAACATATCCTGACTCACTTACTGAAGTAGCGTCAAGAGCGGTACACTTGGAGGTGCTGGGCTACTGCCAGGACACAGTATGTTTCAGTGATGTCATGTGGTTCTGTCAGCTCCCATCCTACCTGGGTTTCCCAAATTGGTAAACGTTTACGACCCGCACCAATTTGCACATTATTATTTATAAAGCTAGGGTTGATTGGTTGGTTTGTTGTTTAACGCCGCATTCAGCAATATTCCAGCTATATGACGGCGGTCTGTAAATAATCGAGTCTGGACCAGACAATCCAGTGATTAATATTATGAGCATCGATCCACGCAATTGGGATCGATGACATGCATCAACCAAGTCAGCGAGCCTGATCACCCAATCCCGTTAGTCGCCTTTTACGACAAGCATAGTCACCTTATTAAGCTAGGGGGCACCAGGGGTCCAGTTGTCTAAGGCGCCGTGATTCGCTGCGTAGAGTTGCGACCCTTGTGCACGCTAGATGCCTTTGATTGTTGGTTCGAATCCCGGTTCGCCCGGATAATGTTTCTAGGTTTGTCAGCAGCATACCATTGTTTGTGGGTTTCACCGAAGGGGTAAACGTCTGAGACCTGCATGACTTCGGGCTTTCTCCCACATTAAGCTGACACGCTGCGATATAACTTGAGTACTGTTAAAAGCCGCGTTTAACCCAACTCACTCACTCACCGATTAAGCGCCGTGATATAATTGAACGAGTCCAGCCTTAAAATCTCTTTGTCATAAATGTAGAACCGCTTCTCCTTCACCGAGGCCATTTCTACGATTTGGTAAACCGCCATCATGCTGTTTATCCTGGTTCACGAGTGTGTCATCAGGCTCCGTGTTACATGCAATGTTATGGGGGTTTTCATGGTGTTAACACACAAGTACGGTACTCCCTTGAATAGCTTTCACATCACTCACAATGTCGTCTTCCGGTCGAACTAAATGAATGATGTGTTGTTCTATTTCGGTTTCTAATACTATATATAACATGATCGATGCCCATCCTTGACGTCCTCCCACCATTCCGCGGATTGTGTGGGAGTGACAATGATTATTTGGCATTTGTTTAGTGTGTTGATATTTATCTTGAGCGTTTATTAGTATCGGCTGCTTCCGTGGTCTAGTGGTAGAGCGTCCACCCGTAGAGCGGAAGATCCGGGGTTCGATCCCCGGCCACGTCATATCAAACCACGTTAAAAGATGGTACTTGTTTTTACCCTGGATGTCACTCGGGGTTAAGGGGCTAAAACAAGGACTGGTCGGCTCGGAGTCAGTGTACTGTGTCCGAGTGGGGTATTCATGTTAAACTGCGGCATGGTATCTCAGTGGGCCTGCACTATAAGTCGGCATCAGTCCGGACTAGTACAAGCAGCCACACACACATGCGTGCACGTCGCTATATAAGTGCAATAATCTTGGACGCGATGTTAAATCTCACCTCACCTCACCCCACCCCACCCCACCCCACCCCACCTCACCTCACCTATCAATATCGATGCAGATGATCTCTCGGATTCCCCGTGTGGGACCTGGATATACATTCATTTATTGACGCATTATGAGATCCATTAGCTTTGTTAGTCCACACTGAAATTAATATGGTGCTTCGTCCTGTTTTAGCTTTTCCTTAGAGGTTCAAGCAGAGAAGGATATACCAGCTATCCATGTGTAAGGAAGACGGGCGTGGCAACCATTGTCCGTTAAGCACAACAGGAAGCCGGGGTCGTCGGAGGGAAAGATTCAATAAGGCCATTTTAGTGTGGATATGCAAACCGTCTGGATATGACAATAATGCATCTCCGTTCCATAGTCCTTACCACATCAATTAGCGACGGGAATAATCGATGGCATACTCTCAGCTGTCTATAATTGGTGTTTCTGCTGGAGAGTTGCTATTTCCAGCCTTCAGGGTATGGTTACATTGTGGTAATGACGACGCACTAAAGTCAGCCCCAGGGAAAGAGTGCAAAGTTCCTGTCCGAAATAATAATAATATTAATGATACTAACGATAATATGACAAGATACAGGAAAAACATGGCAAATATGCGGACCTCGCTTTCGAACTGTCACGCATGCATCCCAAGTACCAAGTTGTCCGACTACCCATCGTTCTGGGTGCTGTAGGTTTGGTACCTCCCAACCTGTTGACTGACATTGGGAGCGTACCCGGGTTTGCTACCAGGAATACAGCCCTTCAGACATTCTGGGTAATGCAGAAGGTTGGGGAGTCTTCAGTTTCTCAGAAACGTTATGGGTGGGTTCGACTAGGCAGCGCCCATTCGCTTTAGTACGCTGCATGCTACAAGACATTGAACAAGTCAGTCGTCTGATGACGTCACGGGGGATACGTCGTCATTCTTCTTGGAGGGCCAGGATTAGTTCTTGTCAGTTAACTGATGGACACGACGATCCTGGACATCCCACATATGTTCTATGGGGGACATGTCTTGGGAACGTGCAGGCCACGGAAACGCGTTGACGTTTTTTGACTGCTAGGAAGTTCTGTACGATCCGGGCTAAATGGGTTCTGACGTTGTAAGGCCGTGATATAACTTGAATTCTGTTAAAAGCGGCGTTAAACCCAACTCACTCACTTTCTCTGACGATGTCATGTTTGTTATAGACACCACATGGCAGCTGTTGTAGAAATGGTGGGACAAGCGGACGAACGCATGGCATCCATGTAACGCTGAGCTGTCTCATGTCGATGAACAGTGGCTATCTCCGTCCCCCAGATTCCACAACATAACACCCCTTCAACCACACGGCACGACCTCCTAACCGCAAAACACGCTGTTTCCATCAGCTCTGAACATACAGAACCGGCTTTTATCAGAGCAGACGACCCTCTGCCAGTTACGTCGCTGCCAACGACGTACAGTCTGGGCTCATCTCAATCTCCAACGATGATGTTGCGCTTTCTTCTGTGAGGTCTGTGAGCCCTAATTCCTTGAGCACTGAGTCTGAAGCCACTTTCTGTTGTTTGTCCAGATACTCAAAGGTCTTTGCTGATAACGTCACAGTCAGGCGTGGCATTTCTATGTTTTGTTTTGGTTTTCCAGTGTGAGTGTCTGACATGTCGTCCGTATAATTAATATACCCTTATTGCACTTGTAGATCCCCCTTCAGTCAAACTATCGAACACGATCACTCATCCAAGATGGACTAAGGTTATCTATTCTCAGTTTTAGGGACAGATCTGATATTGATATCCTTGAATACATTGTAGCAGAGCCAGGAAACATTTCTTTCTATAACCTGAGACAAAAGCTTTTTCAGTATTTCCTGGACCAAATTTCATTTTTATATTTTTTTAACTTTTCTTAAATCCTGGCATTAAGTTTGACATAACATGTTCGACAAAGATACCAAATAGTGTAAACGTTTCGGCATAATAAATTGGGTATGGTGTCTTTAGTTGCCTTATACGGTGTCATGTTAGATAAGCAGAACAAAATATTGGGCTCGGCCGACGCCACGACCAATATTTTTCTGCTCACCTGATATGACACCGTATGTGGCAGCTAAAGACACCATAACTAATGGCATCGACTGCACGTGTGCAGCGACCAGAAATACTGGCTGACACAAGATCACCATTCATTAGTTGGCATGCGGGATTATAAAAACGCGTTTACGTGCCCTGTCGAAAGCGTCAATAAAGCTTTGGACCCCACGCAGTGTCTTCCATCCAAATAGTGTGAAAATAACAATGACACCATACAGAAATAAGCTCAATAACTGTGGAGTGGATAAACATGTTTCAGTATGGATCTCCGGCTGGAGCCCTAGTGGACGGAACTAACATCCAGCCATACATGGAGGTGTTTTAGACGACCGTCACCACGTGCACCGTAAGGCGTTGCTCGTGTACAAGGGGTCATGAATTTCTAGTCGTGGGTTGGAACCCAATTTCCTCTAGTATATATTATCAGTCCCCAGTATATGTTATCAGTCCCCAGTATATATTATCAGTCCCAAGTATATATTATCAGTCCCCAGTATATGTTATCAGTCTCCTGTATATGTTATCAGTCCCCAGTATATATCATCAGTCCCCAGTATATGTTATCAGTCCCCAGTATATGTTATCAGTCCCCAGTATATGTTATCAGTCCCCAGTATATATTATCAGTCCCAAGTATATATTATCAGTCCCCCGTATATATTATCAGTCCCCAGTATATATTATCAGTCCCCAGTATATATCATCAGTCCCCAGTATATGTTATCAGTCCCCAGTATATGTTATCAGTCCCCAGTATATGTTATCAGTCCCCAGTATATATTATCAGTCCCCAGTATATGCTATCAATATGCTGTATATGTGCTTATAGCGAACTACAATTATTACGAACTAAATTTAGTGGTCCCTTTAAGTTCGTAATAACCGTAGCTTACTGTAATGGAAATTACATGTATGATGATGTGGTAACACACTGTACATGATCATTTGTAAACACAAATATTAATTGTAAACACAAATATTAATTGTAAACACAAATATTAACTTATCAATGCAAATGTACATATCAATACATATTTGCTCATACCAGTCCTCAGTCGGTTCAGCCAGGGTGAAGAAGCTCGAACACATGGTCGATGCAGTCTATGTCAGACAGATGGTGGATGAGGTCGTCTTTCAATGATCTAAGAAGGACCTCGATCTGACAGTGACGCCGATTACAGGGAATTGCAAGAATGGCCGTACAATCTTCCGCTGTTCGACTGCTCTCTCTGGATCAGCTGCCCACCTTGCATATGTCGGAGTGGCTCCCTTCAAGAATCTAGTTAGTCCGATGAAACGTCTCCAAAGAAATTGGCCGTAGTGGAAGGACAATCCTTTGACGATGGTGCTTGGCGGAAACAAGCTACAGGCGCCATTGTGGACAGATAAGTTGAACAACCCTTGGGGGATGTTGATGGCATGTGCTTCCTCACAAAAATCGCCAAATACCAGGACAGAAGTAGCTTATTTGGTCCTTCGAACCCCGCATGATGACTTGGATCTGCTCAAACGGGCTTGGAGTAGTGGATAATGTTCACTCACAGTATACAACATCGGCCTCGCACATGTGTTCTTTGCGATGCTCTTGCAATTCAGTATTTCAACACTTTTAAGTGGTGTTGATCTTCTGAAACCACTGAGCTATGGACACATTTTACAACTCGTCAGTAGTTTTAATCTTCTTAAGCGCTTTATCTGTAAACACATCGCGCCTTGGGTAGTCTAAGGGCTAGTTAGCTGTAAATTAATTTCCCTTTAATCTGTTTGATTAGTTGTATGTTTTGTATGCTTTTTGTGAGTTATCATTATGTATATTTGTGTGTCTCGTGTACATCATAAAACGTTGATCATTCATTGTTCACTGCATTTACGTCCACTCGTATACATGTGATGCTCGGGGTACCAACACCAAAGTCCCTAACAATGTGGTCGGCGTTCCCGAGTCGGTCTCACCCCATTTGTCACATACCTTAAGATCACAAATGCTATGGTTGCGTTAGTTCTCCCACTACCCAATGCTTGTTTCCCATGAGGTAAAATGGATTAGTTCCAAGGATACCTCATGCGCAATATACATGTAAACACCACACAATTTTGTCGCAGAAATATAGTATTAAAGTTTGAAGTTAAATTATCAATTTAACTAAAACACTTTTTTGCGAAAATCCTTCGAGTCCATCTCCAGCTATATTAAATAGACATTAAATCTTGAAAGACAAATAAAGTAGTTTTCAGTTACATGTCAGTACAGAAACACATCCTTGCACGTACGGTCACAGATGCTGGTCTGCTAGAGTAAAGTGATTATTACATGCGTTTAAGCAGCCTACTGATTGTACGAAACACGTGTTCCCGTGAAGATCCGGGTTAGAATTGTCAGGTCAGGCTCGCTATTTGGTTGATGCATGTCATCGTATCCCAAATGCGTGGACTGGCACTCATGATGTCAATCACTGGATTGTCTGGCCCAGACCACCGCCATGTAGCTAGACTATTGCTGAGTGCGTTGTTAAACATGAACAAAATCAATGGAACCACTTGTCAAAATGCATTAACTTTCCACGTTCGTCCTCTGTAAATACAAATGTTCTAGCACACGTGTCGTGAAATCCGTACGACTCGAACGCTCTATATAATATGTACGTAACATTCCTGATTTACAGCACGATGTTAGCTTCTGTGTGGTGCCATTGTCACAGTTAATTATGGCGACAAACCCCTTTCCATATCCATCACCATCTCTGCTAAAAGCAGTGTCCATTGGACAATTCCGACCGTATCATGCGTAACATGCGTCCATGAATCAACATCAAATGGTGATGATACCAGGTGTTCGCGAAAAGCAGGCGTCCATATTTCTTTGCAAAAGATGATATTTACAAGGGTTCGTTGCTACGAGTTACAAGCACAATCGGACGAGTGTATTAGCATGCTCCAAGTTCATTTTAGGTACACATTAATCAATCTTGTCGTGTACGTGAAGAAGTATCTGCAAACAAACAACGCTAATGTAACCAACATGTATAAGCGAGAACTCAGGCGTACTTCTCTACATATGCACAAACGGGAGTGGTTTTCTTCTCTATGTGAGCTAGTCATACATGTTACATGTTTCCGTTTTAAAGAACTTAGGTGTGCCTTTGTGTTTTGAAAGCAAATGTATCTGAGTCAGTTTTTTCAACAGGTGTCAGAATGTAAATATCACAGTACAAACGTCTACCGCTATGTGAAAACATGATCCTAGATGTATACCTTGGGTGGTGTAGCAAGCAGTAAGATAACGGTTAAAAAATACAGGAATAAACAACATGCAAAATAATTATTTAGTCCCCGCTGCAATAATAAATACAAACACTTACATGTGCTTCAGACGAATACAACGAATAGCAGCGTGTATCTTGATCGTGGAAGTGGGCGTGGATCTGAACGTTGTGAGGAAGACATAATTACCATCTAACTTCACTGAGGTTGCACTTGCCTGACTATTGCCATTAACTGATTCACCCCCGCTTTATGGGTATCATATCATATAATCAATCGTCACGATAATCCCTAAAGAGTGCTTTGCATGCCCTTTTGGTTAAGGCTTGCTATAGTTTCACACGCCTGGCACTACATGTATAATGACGCTATGCGAATGAACGTTTTCCTTCTAGCTGTCTGTTATTTTCCCTAAAGTAGATAATTTGGTGGACTTCATATTACCTGTCTCTGCAATCACGATAACCGCAGCGTCAATATTGCGATATTTATTTTCACCTATTGTAGCCACAAATAGAACTATTCATTCATAGATGGTGTTTTGTTCCGAAACGAATTTGAACTGAACACATGAACCAGTCTTTTACAAAACAATAGTTTTGTCAGAATTCTTTTTATGTACAACGTAAATCAGGTGTCAACTTTGGGCAGCGTGAAATAAATACTCTATTTAGATGGCCGTAGAATCAATGTCTGTGACAGTGATAACATTTATGACACCGTTCTGGTGGGAATATAGTTGGCAGTAGAAATTGCAAAGGAAAAAAACCAGATTAATTAGTTTAGCTTTACATGTGCACATCTTCTGTGTCAGTGTAAGAATGAAACAGACTCAAGAACAGCATGTAATAAAAGAGCCGTGTAATTTAACATTCCAGTGAAATAGCCTACAACGATTATAATATCATCACGATCATTCTCTTGTTGTGTCAACTTTTACAAAAGTCAATTTCCCTGTATGTAGAACAAAACCGCCCCCGTGGTCTAGTGGTAGAGCGTCCGCCCGGGGATCGGAAGGTCCGGGGTTAGATCCCCGGCCAAAAGACATACCAAAAAACGTTAAAAGATGGTACTTGTCGCTATATAAGTGCAATATTCTTGGACGCGACGTAAAACCCCATTTCACCTCACCTCATGTCGAACAATCTTTCAGCAGCTCCATCGTTTCGTGTCTACATTCCACACAGACTGAGATGCAACATGCCCTACCTTTGAAGATTTCATACGAAATTCATTTCAAAGCTTCAAGTAAAGCTTTCAAAGATTTCAAGGAAGACATGTGGAGATTAGATCCACATTTGATGCATCAGTGACAAAAAATATGTCTGATGCAATTTTCCCTGTTTTGACTTGTATCATATTTTACCGTGCTACTTCAGGTGAACAATTGACTTGCCTTTTCATGTGTTTGTGACGTTCTCGTGAACACATAATGATCATGATGTGGTCGGAATCGTACAACTGACTCTGCTTTTGGAAGAGTTTTATTATAAATATGGAAAGGGTTTTGTCGTTTATTTAACCAATCAAGTGCGGAACATCAAAATAAAAGTTTTATGGTTTAGATTAATAGCAACGGATTGAATACGTTCACTAATCAGTTTAGTGAACACAAACACGTAAAATAGTACCAGAATCACCCCTTTCACATCATCAAATCTCTGTTTAAATGTTTCACCTGCACTAACACTCAGCCAACAGTTACAGACACATCTCACTACCTTCTCAAAGCGGCCCGCTCTCACGCGAACTACTCGTAATTAATTTTGGTTGATTTAAATATAAATAATTCAAATATGGTTGCGTAAATGGAATCATTGAAAGAAACTTAAAGAACTTAAAGATTTACTCCTATCGACATGCTTAAAATGTACCTTTAGTCTGTCTTTGGATAGTATTATAGATTATAGCTGGAATGCTGCTTATAGCGACGTAAAACAACAAACGACGGTATCGTCATGTTTAGTCTGCAGATATGCTCGTACTGTGATATTGACATGTATAATAACAATTGATGTATATGAACTGGTTCAGGACTGTCCAATCTGTTTGTATGGAACATGCCGTTGTCGTGTTGTCATGGTCGAAGACGGTGGTTCACTATGCTCTTACACATACACATTTATAACTATGAATATACCGTACATATATTCAATTAAAGGGATAGAAGGGACCAGCTAGATCATTACCCTGGCGCACTACATGTTGTGAGTAGTTGTGTCATGAATTCGCTGTATCTTGTGGTGTGTTCGAATCTCAGATTCCTCGAATTCCCGAGCAGATCCCTCGTCTGTCAGCACCACAGTCTCGCATGTTACTGCTGAACAAGACTTACAGATGACACTCATTGGAGTATGACAGGGCCCTCTCTCGGCTCTGTACAGTTAGTCATGCAGATCATACCCTACAAATTTACAGAGTGGACAGTTTTCGGAGGACATCACTTTAATTTGCTGGAACAAGCCCACCATTAGTTCCGTCTTAAAATATATTAAATAATTAACGTCAATGCACGAGAATAACCAGTCTTCATTATCCGTCTGAACAGGCAAGCCTCCATACCGCCTGTTATTTTAGCGAGACGGCTAAAAGGGCTGCTAGAATACCTAGAAACTATTACTAAGGAAGAAGCTCGGCACATTCGTGTCGGTTATTCCGGTATTCTGTGTTCTAATAACCTTTTATAATCGAGGTAGTCAGGTAGTTTCGGCACATACAACAGAAGTAACTAAACATTAGAATAGCTAAATGTCTGCTGTCACGAAATGTTTTCGTTAACTTAAGGATGGTCTGTTTTTATTCAGGATTCACCGGCTATTTGGAGGATGAATATGTCAAAATGATAACGCAATAAGGTTTCAATAATATCTATCGGAGAGACATCAGAAGCCCCTAAACAAAGTATGTAACGTTGACTGTCATTGCTGATATCCAAAACAATCATTAAAGACTGCGAGTACCAGTCTGTATTCTATTCTGTACACATTGGAACAGTTCTTGTTGCTATATCTGTCTGGAGATCAGTATGCACGTACATGAATTGACTATAGGGCTCCCGTGCGCGAATTCGCGCGATGTAGGAACGGTCGCCATCATGGCGCGTCAGTTCTCTTTATCGGCATCTTCTGGCATCGTGCATCTACGTTTTTGCACTTGTATATATAGACATCTACGATGGAAATGACTTGTCGTTCATCAGTCTACGATAACCGTCACTGTACAGTCGATGTGTCGATGTATCAAGTTAAATACATTTTCATTTGATCAACGTCAGCTGATGAAACCTGCACGCCATGCTTACTTTATCACTGGGTTGTTCCGCCCCTTTCTTTCTGCACTTGCACTTCACATACCCAATGGTTCATGGCTGTAACTGCTGTGACACTGTGACAACTGCTCGTTCTATGGCCATTTCCAGGAACCTTTCAACATAAGATGTTTCAAAATACTTGCACTGTCAAAGGTACGAGACAGAGTAATTTCTCAGAAACTAGAATAGCATACGTTACCTGGCATTAGGCGCAATGGTACAACAGGTTAACGACTGGAACGTAGTATTTATATTTAGGTTTTCCGATTTGGTCGTCGGGTGTGCGAGAGAACGTCAGGAGATACCTCAGCGACTAAAGTAGTTCGAGCTAGGGCAGGAACCACACGTTCTGATTCGTCGAGTTGTGAACGCGGAGAAGTTCCCAGACAGCCAATCAAATTGCTGGAAGTGGTATAGAATGGGCCTACACCAGATCCAGAGTACTTGTCGATTTCCGACACAGAAAAGAAGCAAATACTAGCATATAACGTCAAGGTCAGCGAATAACCAGGATTGATTATTTGCCGAAACCTTTCCCAAACGTAAATGGCAAAATAGTTGTGTGAATTATATGAATAGATCACTGAAAATCAGTGATGACACAGGTGTTCGAGACAATGGCACGCATGTGCTTCCCTCCTATCAACAAACGTTAATTTCATTGCCATTTTCATTGCATGTTGGAATTACCTAATACCAGTTTAAACTGTTTAAAGTATTTAAAGTAGTGGGATTTTTGCTTCAAGGCATATTTTATGACTGCTAAAGTTAAAAAAAAAATGACATAAAGGAGATTTAGAATAATTGACAGGAAGTGAACAAGAAACAGGAGTAGTTGTCGGACGGATAGTTCGCAAATGATGATGGTTTTTTCCACTCTTGTCAGAAACAGTAACATTACGGTATTTGCCAGAGGGAATGTTTGCACAAACGCCCAGATGGTTATTTTGCGAAAGGCTGTCAGATACCATTTTTCTTACAACGATTTGTTTCAAAACGTGTCAAAACCAGCGAAAGCGAGTCAGATAAGTTTTCAAACAAACGAGTTGTTTGATTAACTGTATCTGATAACCGCTCGCATGTAGTAAATCTGTTTCTTACACGCCCGAACATCCCACCATTTTTGCATGGAATCGATTCCGCCATATCCTTTGATTGTCAAGGCGATGATGATTATGCAAACTACATAAGTTAACAATAAATTCGTAACACCAATTAACTTTAAGTGGTCAATAAACTACAATCCCGAAATTAGTTCATCATTATCTGACCTGAGGTCATCACCGTGGAGTAGCCAATCAAGGACCTGGAATTCGGTCTTCTACACACACATGAATGAAATGGGCTTCTCACCCTCAACTGTGTGAGAAATGCCACGTCACGTGCTTACTTCGCATATGGAAAAATGAAATATAATATCTTACATGCAAAACTGAGATACATGTGCTGAATGCACAATGAATTATGCTTTATACAGAATTGGTATAAAAGATCACCCCAACTGCACATATTCAAATGCATGTACTCAAGCATATCATAATATTAATCTCGTGGAATGTACATTGTTTAGTCATCAACGTGAAATATGTCTCACAGCTTTTACAATATTGTTCATACATGTAACGTCCCTGTTGATGCAAACCTACTGTTGTGAGTGAGTGAATATGGTTTTACGCCGCTTTTAGCAATATTCCAGCAATATTACGGCGGGGGACACCAGAAATGGGCTTCACACATTGTACCCATGTCGGGAATCGAACCCGGGTCTTCGGCGTGACGAGCGAACGCTTTAACCACTAGGCTACCCGACCGCCCCCAAACCTACTGTACGTCAATGCAGATCACGTTGTCACAGATAAAGAATACATTTTTCTTTACGGCAGTCCAGCGTTTATATATGTACTATTGGGAGATTTGTGTAAAAACCGTTGATTCAAATCCTGTATCATACGACTCATAAACACAAGCTCATAATATGGTCGAAATCGTACAATGGTTTCAGCTTTTAGAAGGGAGATATTTCTTATGCTGAGAGAGTTTTATCACTTTTATTTAGGATGCGAGTTTCAATGACGTGACGTGTTAATTTCTGATAGTCTTTGCAAGTGTAGGGATTCGGTGCAGTAGGAAGTCTGCGAGCTGCACTGCTCACGACTAACAAAGCAATTGACGAAGACAAGTGCCACTTCAGGAGTTACTTGTTACAAGAACTACTTCCGTTAGTTCAGAACATACAGCGTGGCTTGCTTATTGGAAGTGGATGTGCCAGTATCAAAACGACAATGGCAATATATGTAAATGTTGAACTATTGAAATATATTTACCCAATCAATCCAATCTATCCACCAGAAATTTATTGTACCAATTTTATAATCAAATAATTCCTTACTCATTCATTGCATTTATACCTAAAATATCACCTGTTTCCTTGACTTGTGTCATTGTGGTGTAGATACCATGATATTTGAACAATTTCGTAATGTACACATGCATACCAGTTATGTAAGCGTTGTTTGTTGTTAACGCCACACTCAGTAATATTCCAGCTGTATGATGACTATGTGTAAATAATCAAGTCTGGACCAGACAATCCAGTGATTGACTTCATGAGCATCGATCCACGCAATTGGGATACGAAGACATGCATCAATCAAGTCAGCGAGCATGACCACCCGATCCCGTAAGTCGCCTCTTACGACAAGCATAGTCGCCTTTAAACACGTTACAGAAGCAGGCACTTCTACCCTCGCTGAAAACATGTTACGAAAGTGTTTCCATTCAGTCACCCTTTTCCATTAAAGACTGACACTATTAAATAACGACTTTTCAATAATTGCCCACAGCTGTAAGCGATTTCTTTCCTCAAAATTGTAAACGCTTGCAAGTTTGGGCGGTAAGTAAGCATTACATATTAGGGCCAGACAGGATGATAAAATATGTAAATTTACACTTTTGGCAGTAAGTATCACAACTTCAGGCCCAGATAAAACGGCAATGTAGCTAGTTAGAACATTCACATCAAACTGATCCCTCGCTGTCTGTTAATAATTACAACAGAGTCTGTCTTCTGTCAGCCGGTATATTACCTGATTCGACACGACTAGGAACGACGCTACATCCCATATTGGCAAGTGCTCGTCTTTGATATCTTGGAGGACGTGTGGTAAAGTGGCCCGTGATTCTCACTGCTGACTGTTGTATTTTACGTATCGACTGTGCTGCCAGATTACGTATTCAATGATCTGGGCCGATATATCAATGTCACTTAGTGTCAAAAGCAGACTAGTTTATTCAAACTTTCCTGAGCAAATGGGTACATCGAAGATTCATTAATTCAACTTACTGCTCATTATCGATATAACATGATACATGTGAATGTATTACCGGGGATAATAGTTGCCCGTTTGTAACCATGACGTCAATGGAGAAACTGCATCCTCACGAATTCGTTAATCTTTCAGAATAAAATAGTTTTCTAAAATGAGATACGCTTTAGGCGGAAATATTACACTTTACACGGGAAGGTAATATTTAAACCATGCACGCCATGATGTCCTCTACAGAAGATGAGCACTATACTCGGTGCACCATTGTGATATTGGGTGCCATGCAATTTGCATCTGTTTGTTATACGCGACGTGATTATACAGTGAAACGGCCCAGATTGAAATTTAACGTCACATTGAACTGAAACAGCATGTCTATAATCGAACATGGAACACTCAAGCCAGTGACACGCCGTCGGGTATGGGTGACATACCATCGGGGCACGGTCAGATGCCATCGGGTGAGGGATCACACACCATCGGGTCAGGGTCACACGCCATCGGGGCACGGTCACATGCAATCGGGTCAGGGTCACACGCCATCGGGTCAGGGTGACATGCTATCGGGTCACGGTCACACGCCATCGGGTCACGGTCACACGCCATCGGGTCAGGGTGACATGCCATCGGGTCACGGTCACATGCCATCGGGGCACGGTCACACGCCATCGGGTAAGGATCACACACCATCGGGTCACGGTCATACGCCATCGGGGCACGGTCACATGCCATCGGGTCAATGTCACACACCGTCAGGGCACGGTCACACACCATCGGGTCACGGTCACACGCCATCGGGTCAGGTGAAATGCCATCGGGTCACGGTCACACGCCATCGGG
The DNA here is from genome assembly GCF_022045235.1 of Haliotis cracherodii. Classification (NCBI taxonomy): domain Eukaryota; kingdom Metazoa; phylum Mollusca; class Gastropoda; order Lepetellida; family Haliotidae; genus Haliotis; species Haliotis cracherodii. Next base: position 2,370,657 of record NW_027266265.1, on the reverse strand, counting down.
TCACGGTCACACGCCATCGGGTCAGGGTGACATGCCATCAGGGCACGGTCATACGCTATCAGGGCACGGTCGCACGCCATCGGGGCACGGTCACACGCCATCGGGTCACGGTCACACGCCATCGGGTCACGATCACACGCCATCGGGGCACGGTCACAGAACATTGGGTCACGATCACACACCAATGGGGCACGGTCACACGCCATCGGGTCACGGTCACACACCTTTGGATCACGGTCAAACGCCACCGGGGCTCGATCCATGCAGCCAGCCAAGTCACAGCGCCCGACTACCAGATCCGCATTAATCTCCTCTTACGAGCAGTGTTGGGTTGTTACTCAGACTTGATTGCCTAAAGCAGTGAGATGTACAGGATGTGTAATGTGTAATGTTCCGTTGTCAGAGTGGGCGATACGTACATGCGTTGAGGGACGTGTTCCATCACCTTGTCTGACTTCAAGAAACTAGATAAACTGATTGCGTGCTGCAGACAATACGCCGCTGTTGCTATACAAAACACTGCGACGGATAATTGAGAAAAAGAGGAGTGATCAATGTTATATGTCTTGTGTGAAGGCTTTATGGGTGATTAGGGCCTTTATTACATAGCTACAGTTTCTTTATCGACACCGTTTATTGATGCAGGTTTCAGAGATCAAGTGATAAGCAGTTGCAGGTGCTTGAAAATGGATGGGACCGGGCAAAGATGCGGATGGGTAGACTAAGCAGATATCTCCTTGTTAGCCAATGAACGTCTTGCACAATGCCACGCCACAGGCACATTCGACAAGCAGACCTAATTTGAATACACTGTGGTTTATTCGCTTGTTTTGATGGTACTTTAGATTCAGGTAGATACGACGTTACTCTCTTTCGTTGATATAACGTTTGCTAATTCTCTCAAGGCATCATGTCATATGTCATTAAGTATTGCTTTCAAAAGTCTCAAACCATTGTGTCCAACATCTCATTGCATGAAGTAGACCTATTTATGTCATTACTTTAGTGTGTAGAATACAGTATTGCCCTTCGACATAATATGGAAATACATGCGACAAAATCGCTTTCCAGAGCGGAGTAAATTGTACGATTACAACTATATTATCTGTATGTGTTTATGAATCACTATCAAAGAGTGATGACACAAGTTGTTCGCGTGAAGGTGTGCACTCTGGTGGCACTCCTCACAAACACGTGCAAAGGCTGGCCAATTGTTTACCTGAAGAAACTCGGGAACAGATGGTACAAATTAAAATAGTGAATTGCATCTGACATCTTTACTTTACAGAATTGTATTCCTGTATGCATAGTCCTAAAATGGGATGTTTCAGTGGCATGCTTGCCGACACAGTCAGGGATAGTTGTATGGGTGAGATGCCAACTTTCAATTGATACTAAAAAGGGATATTGACTTTGTTTATCACATCGCCATCACCATCATTCTACAGTTACAGTGGTTTGTCGTTTCGACTGGCCCTTCTTTATTTCAGTTATCAAATTATTTTGTTCGCATGTTTGATTGCATGGCCGAGAATCGGCAAAGACAGAGGTGCAGGGTATTGATTAAGCATGGCAGAGACGGAGGAACTGATCATAACATGATCACCCGTCATTGTGAGATGATGAAAGACGTCAATTACGTACATATACATGACTCCATGTCTACTCAAGCGCAAACATTCTATGAATTATATCAGCGACGGTATTTATATGTGTCTGTGTTATATCCAGTTCCTGTAATAGCGTCGGCGAGTGTAATGAAACCATTGACAGCATAATCTGGCAATGACAGACGCGTTTTACAATTTTCATGTTAATTTCCTGTATGCCAACAACATATGGTACGAGCACCTGGTGTCACCCCTATTTGAAAGGTGTTCATAAAAGCATACGGAATAGGAGTTGTTTTTATGATCATGAAAAAGATTTGTTGTCTGTACTGTAGTAATGCCTTTGTTCATAAAAGATATCCTATGCACATGGTCAACGTATTTAGTACGTATGAGTTTTTCTAAAAGCAATTTAAACAGTTATTCGAAAAGAATTAGGTTAAAGCTTTGTGTAACGTTTCTATGGCGCCACATTTCAACATGACGTGACGTAAGAGCCGGTCGATTATTAGAGAGAATGAGGAAGTAATTTGGGTCTGATGCTTCTGTGAACAATATTGCAGTAACATCAGAGTCAGCTTCGTGTGAGGGGGACACAGTCTTAGACGCTTACCAAGTTGTCGAAACTCACCAGCATGGGTATGGCACTAACGAGACATGAATAATAATTGGGGTGAATCCGGGATTCGACCACGCAATTTTAGGATCCTGGCACATCTAAGGGACGCGACTCTGCACAAAAGCTACAGTACGTACCAGCTCCATCCTCACATAGATTCGGCTAATGAATCACATGAAGTGTCTGGACATCGAGAGTTGTTGCAGGACCGTCTGGGGAGGAGGTGAGTGTGGTGTAAGCCGACGGATCAATGTCTAGCAACCCTAACAGCTACTCGTCATCCTTCGTATCTACCATACACCTTGTATTAGTGTCGATCCTGGATCTCCCGCTGGACATTAACGTGTGGTGTCAGACACCAAAACAACTGTCTTCCTTTGACATGACAGATGGATGTCATCTTGCAAACAATATCCACCGACAGATAGACCAAGTCAGCATTTGAACACAAATCTGCAAGTTAATGATGACGTGTCTGCTGCATATGACTACTTAGTTTTAAATATTGACCATGATAACTTTGTTGATGGCGGGTGCTACTGGTGGGGCAGGACATGCTTACCCTTTCGCGAACTCCTGGTGTCAGCACTGTTTTTAAGTGGCACATTCATATGTTTTCCACCGCTACTTTGCCCTTCACGCCAAATGGAATCTAGGATGGGAGAATCTAGATTGGTTATTCTCTTGCATTGACAATATATCTTGACATGTATCTCGCGTTTTTAAAGACCAAACTGAAATCTATAAAGAGTGTGCCAATGATTATTATAGAATGACAGTTTGTGATATAGAATATATAAATCACTACTTGTGCGAGATATAAAACACGGATCCATGTTGACATAGAAAACAGACGGGATGGAACGACTTTGGGAAGAGATCTTCATGAATAGCAATGGAAATAATTTCCGCTTAGACAGTACTCTGGATAGAAATCTTTGTGTCCCGAATCCCATCGAGTCACGAAGCGCGTCGACACACCGGAGATCTTTGTCCAGCATCATTCAGGATTATATATGTATTACGCATTTGTACCTTACAGAACAGACACAGTAAGGTATGAATACTCATAAATGTAAGTTTTACACTCCCATGTTAGAGTGAGACCCATGGCTGTATTGCACGCTGCTTTACATAGTATGTTTGTTTGTTTGTTGTTTAACATGCATCAGCCAAGTCAGCGAGCCTGACCACCCGATCCCGTTAGTCGACAAGCATAGTCGCCGTTTTCTGGCAAGCAATGGTTGCTGGAGACCTATTCTAGCCCGGCTGCTTTACACAAGAGTTCATTCAGGTCACACCATGACAGGCGAATGGGGAGACAACCCCACATGGAGTGAGTGAGTAAGTACGTATGATTTTACGCCGCTTTTAACAACATTCCAGCAAAATGACGGCTTCACACATTATATCTATGTGGGGCGTGACAAGCGAACGCTTTTACCACTAGGCTACCCCACCGTCCTAGCCCACAGTGACACAGGGCCTAGATATTTACCACTTATGTGAAACCCCGCGCACAGGAATGGTGCTGGTGAACCAAGAATCAGAATTTGGGATTCAAACCCACGATCACCGGATCCTGGCTCGACTACTAGATGCACGGCGTGTTGTACGCCTTGGACGAAAGAACCATTAAAACATTATGGACGAAAGGGATTAAGACATTATCTTTGAAATTGCGTTGATTATCATGATAATTGATCTGGTGTCATTCTTTCATTCTGTCATTCTTTCATTGTCATAATGTAGTAATAGATTCTGTGTGGTTTGCAACTGATGATCTGTAGCATGACGCTGACAAGTTATGTCATACACTGTTGTTTGCTGATGAAGGCAGACATCCGTTTGATATATGATTCATGGTTCGTGATTAGCTGAACACGATATATCGTTGTCTGGCGACGTCTTAAGGTGTACAAACCGAATCCATTGTACATCCTCTCGTGTTCCTGTCCACTTGTAAATACTGCAGATCAGTGGCGAACACAACACACCTAGAAGTACTCGTCTACCACAATGGTTGCCTAATGGCCGCCTAACATCGTCAGGGAACGAGGAGAAAGTGGTTCTCCCTTAAGGCTTTTAATGTCGCCGACCAAAGTTTTCTTTAGACAACGGAAGTAGGTACTGTAAGCTGGAACAATAGCGCTGTAAACAAGAGCGTTAAAGCCAACCAGACAACTGATTCCTTTATTTAGTGCCAAATGACGCTGTGGCTTTAAGCATTTGGTAATACCAGCCGCAATACCGAATCATGGGATGAGGGTTTATGGAACTTAAGTCCGCCGACTTTAAATATGATGCAATTACTTTCAATATACGCCTTAGCTGGAGGTTTCACTTGAATTATGAGACATTTTTCCGCAAACTAACACGTGTTTATTAGCTAGGAAATGTCGCATTAACCATAAAATGAACGTCGAAGACTTCAACTGTATCTGGCATATTTATCTGAGCTTCCAGCGTGGCAAATGTTTCCATGACAACGACGAATCAATCGCTAATATATCTCACATGATCTTCACGAACTTTCTTTTCATCAAACGTTCCTTTTTACTTTGTATACTTTCCTTTCTGGTTCCTTTTTTTCAAAAATACCTGGTACCAACACTATTTGATAGTGCTTTATCAATAGATGCTAATGATATCGCTGGATTTGTATGGCGGATTATGCTTTTAGCACATAGTGCTTATGATAATGGAAACGTTTTTTGTCACTTCTTGTAACAAATATGAAATATATTAAAGACAATTTTACTAGGCAAGTCCCTGTGAAAATGTTACCAAGATAATAACATAATATTGCAAACGAATATTATTTTCAATTGCGTACAGAATGTTCACAGATGGATTTCGGGAATTAAGCCATGCTTTCCTCGTGTATACTTATGTATGCCTTTGGTTTTCAGTGACAAAAATTATGCTCGATGCAATTCCCTGTTTTGACAAGTATAATATGTTCCCGTGTTTTTTTTCAGGTGAACAATTGACTTGCCTTTGCATGTGTTTGTGACGAGTACCACAGATGGGGCAGGATACGCTCACTTTTTTAGAACCCCTGGTATCATTACTAATTGATAGTGATTCATAAACACATGCTCATGATATAGTCCAACAATCAACTCTGCTTTATGCAGAGATTTCCAGTGGATAGGGAAGAGGTTTCGTCGCTTTAATTATCAGTTTTATTAACACACAGCAAATACATTGAGGTGAGGTGAAATGGGGTCTAACGTCGCGTCCAAGATCATGGGACTTATATAGCGACGTACTTGAACGTGTACAAATGTACGTGTGTGTGGCTGTTTGTACTAGTTCGGACTAAAGCTGATTTTATAGTGCTCTCGAATAAGTGTATAGACATTTCAATAAAGTTATTCATTAAGTTATACAGCATATATCATTTACTGGTTACGTAAGTTACTAAGTTACTTACTAAATTAATTCAGTGTATTAGATACTAAAGACGATTCATTTTTAAATATGTGATATCCTTCCAGTTTTTCAATAAATTAAATATATAATCAATTTTCTTCGAGAGGAAGGTTTCAATGATCGGTAACGTATAATTTGTTCCAAACTGATTGAATACCTAACACCGTTTGTGAAAGCCAGGAATCCGGTTTTTCATGAAATGTAATATTATAATCTGTAATTAGGCAGCTGGAGCTTCATCGTGCTGTTGTCCCCTTGTAACTGGATTATTTTCCACTAAGCCGCATCCCTTTGTCTGATATGGAGGAAAGTACGATTGGTTATCCAGTAGATTGTATGGGTGTTTCACAAAGACTCCACGTATAAATTGCCCAGTCATGCTATCGAGGCGATCTTGGTCTATTGAAAAAATTCTTTTCAATCTTCCCAAGATAAAAAAAAATGACGAATGCATTATTGTAATTTTTTTGGGTTACCTATCACCTCAGCAAATGGAAGGTATTATATTGATCAGATCAGAGGATTTGTTAGTGTGTTACACGTTCAATTGTTGCCTTGCATATCTTAATATATATACAATAGTATTGACTTCAGAGCAACTGGTTTGGCCGCGGTGTTTATGATATATACACTAAAGTCGACAATACCTGGATTAGTGATCTTGTCTTTGTTGTACACCACACCTGTCACTTTGGCAAGTCTTCGCACTGAGAAACGTAACCGATTTAGTACATGTACCAATTAATAACTAACAGTCTAAATCAATATCACAGAAAAGTTAAACCTGTTTGTCCTAAAGCTCAACAATATTTCTTAATCCTGAACGACATGTGATTGTCGTAAGCAGCGACAAACAGGATCAGATGGCCATGCTCGCTGACTTGGTTCATGCATGTCATGGTATCCCAAATGTGTAGATCGATGCTCATGATGTCAATCACTGGATTGCCTGGTCCAGACTCGATTATTTACAGACGCCCTTCACACAGCTGGAATATTGCTGAGTTCGACGCAAAACAAGAACCAAATAAACAACCAGAGAGGGATTAACACACCAGGAACAAAGAGGTCTAAATCGCCCATGGTCATAAATATCCCTCCAGACTTAAGTAAATTTACAGACTTATAAATCCCTGTGTCCGTAAGATTTTTCAAAATTGCACTGAAAATACGCCAGATGATTTTGTTATACTGCCGAGAACCCCGGCAAAAGAAACAAACACCAACTGGTTCATTTCCAAGACCATTATCAGCACGGCAGCTTCGCTAGAAGGCTGACAATGGCAAACCTGATATGCCAGCCAGACATTTATCTCAGACACAGTTTCTACATCACTGGCAGGACGCTGCTGTAACTTTTACAAATAACACTGATACTAATTTCCGTATGGCATATTGTTATAGCAAATATTTCCAGTGGTCACGCGAGGTAGAATTGGATGATAATCTTACCCTCGTATGTCAAAGAAACTCCAATTCAGCAAGTCTCCATTTCTCCTTAAGGAATTTGGGGATACTGCTTTCATACCAGTGCCCTGATTCACTGCGGCATACCCTACTGTTCTACATCCCTTCTTGTAAATGATACATTGAGACAATACTGGCACTGTAAAACATTAATGGAAATGTCCGGCGATTATGTGACAGAAAATATGCATCCTCAAATTCCAACTATTACCCCAAAAGATATATATTTCTTGAAGCACGGGTCAGCTGTAAATTATACATGAATGTATATACATATGTTCTCTGATCCAACAACGGTTGTACAATGGCATGCAATGAGGGTTAAAGCGATAATCAAAGCTTTCATCTGTTGACTTCACATACATTGGCGCGTGTGTGTGTGTGTATGTGTGTGTGTGTGTGTGTGGGGGGGGGGGGGGGGGGGGGGGGATCAGCCACCCCTTCTCTGGCCAAGTCAGAAAGTGAAACTCTCACGTGTGTTCATGTGTTCTTGTCCAAACAGATACGAATAGTGTGGCACATTCAAGAACCTCACTTACATAAAAGCGTTAAAACCCTCTCCCTAATCATAAGCAATCTCTTCTCACTGTCCATTGTACGATTCCGACTATTTATGTTTGTTTGTTTGTTGTTTAACGCCGCACTCAGCAATATTCCAGCTATATAACGGCGGTCTGTAAATAATCGAGTTTGGACCAGACAATCCCGTGATTGGCATCATGAGCATCGACCCACGCAATTGGGATAGGATGACATGCATCAACCAAGTCAGCGCCCGACACAAACACTCCAAGAACAAGTCAACATGTTCTCCCGGACAAACACGAGAACCACAAAACTCACTATATCATCACACAGGTGGAAAATGGGTGAGCATCGTTTGTCATCTGAGAAGACGATCACGGTCAAAATCTTTTAAAACTAATCTTGCTGGTCGTGGTCTCCACTGTGTACTCTTTCAGACTAAATCCTATTCACTCTAGATGTACTGTATGTTTCCTGTTCCGTATTCTCCCCGTGTACGTCACAATGTGAGCTACGTATATATTAGTGTTGTGTACTCATGTCCAGCATATGACATGATAGGGAAGATTGACCAGTGGAGGCACTCTACGCATGAGGTAGCAGTAGCAGTTATATAACTCTGTGCTGTTGTGGAAAGTACTCCTGAAGTAATGGAGGTCGTAGGGGATGGTGCTGACAAACCTAGGTGTAGAATCAGTGTGAATCGGGGATGGAACTCACTATCATAGGTTCCTGGCATGTCCATGGGACGCAACTCTGCAAAGCGAATTGACCGCCTCCGTGGTCTTGTGGTAGAGCGTCCACCCGGAGAGCGGAAGGTCCGGAGCTCGATCCCCGGCCGCGTCATACCAAAAGATGGTACTTGTTGTTACCCTGTCTGGCGCTCGGCATTAAGGGGCTAAATACAAGGACTGGTCGGCTCGGAGTCAGTATACTGTGTCTGAGTGGGGTATCCATGTTAAACTGCGGCATGATATCTCAGTGTGCTAGCACTATAAATCGGCATCAGTCCGGACTAGCAGCCACACACACACATACACGTGCATGCACATCGTTATATAAGCGCAATAATCTTGGACGCGACGTTAAACCCAATTTCACCTCACCTCACCTGCAAAGCGAATTGCGGAGACTTAGACGACAGATCCAGCCATCCCATATCTTGAAGTATTTTCTATGACAGCGTTCAAGCATTTGTGAATTAAATAATTATAAATAGAGAAACACGTGGAATTGTTACAGTGTTTCATAGGGTCATACACAAACTTATATTCTCTTCTAAACAATTGGACAAATTAGCTTGTACTTGATAGAAAAATGTTTCGTTTTATGCTCACGTTAATAGTAAATGATACCGTGATTCACTCCGGCTCATTAAACAGTTTAGCCAACACACATTAAGGGAGCTCGGATCGGTGATTCCAAGCTGGAATAGGGACAGTTTAACTGAAGTCAGTTGGTCTGTTTAGTGCAGGCTCATTCAGATCCGTGTCCTGGCGACTGAATGTCCTCCTCAGGCGACAGTGAAAGAGCAACGCCAGCCATTTATAGAAGTATCAAAGTAACGAAGAACGTTCATTGGTAATTAGTTTCAGAAGTAAAAGCGAAGTCCCTACCTAGTGTCAATTACAGTCGGCCTGGAGCCGCTTTAAGTACTGCCCGGTGCGATCTCTAGTGTTTGTAATTACCAGAACGCGTGCTGGTTGATATAGGCAGTTATGCTATGCTGTCAATATTGCATTGACCTCATATGAAGATACAGCATTTAACACTCTCGTGAACAAACATATCCTACTAGCCATCATGTGTAATAGCGGAGAGAGGACTATTATTTCGATATCGCTTTGTTTCAATTCTATAGATGACTGAAATTGACATACAGGCTTCGCTGATGCGAGCAATGCCATTGTCTGATTCGCGCATGGTTGCGTTTATTTGCTATCGTAACATCGCTTGTTGATGGACATTGTATGAATTACAACTTGAAAACGTAAATGAGTTGGATGTGTGTTGATATGCATATGTTACGTGCTCCTATCTGTCTGCTGTTCTGTGTTAAAATGTAGCTATTGTTTATATATCAACCCTCATCCAACCGAGGTGAAATTAACAATGTTCCACTTTGATCACGAAGTGATTAATGAACAAAGCTGCTGTTACGTAATATCATTATTCGCTTAATATCAACATTTCTTTACAGAATAATTGTCCTTCAAATCAAACTTAACAAATTAATAACACTAGTGCCAGGTTCATGCTATACATGAATGTTTCGGCACGACTCTCATACCAAAAGACGTAAAAATATGGTACTTGTTGTTTTCCTGCCTGGCGCTCGGCAGTAAGGGGCGAAAACAAGGACTGGTTGGCTCGGAGTCAGTATAGGGGTACTCATGTGAAACTACGGCATAGTATCTCTGTGTGCTGGCACTATAAGTCGGCATCGGTCCGGACTAGTACAAGGAGACACACACACACACACACACACACACACACACACGCACGCACACACGCACACACGCACGCACGCACGCACGCACGCACGCGCGGGCGCATGCACGTCGCTATGTAAGTAATAATCTTGGACGCGACGTTAAAATCCCATTTCACTTCACCTTGAGCACGGCCCAGATATCATCTGGTATATAGATGTTTCATCACTATTTGATTATGATTCATAACACAGTCACGTCGTCGGAATCGTCTCTGATAATCATTGTCTTGTGATTATGGAAATGGTTTTGATTCGCTTTTATCATACGCAAGAATACCCGAAATGATGCCGGATGTCATTCCCAACTTTGACCTGCGTCGTAGGTTCATGTGATGTTTCAGGTGAACCCTTCACTTGCCATTGCATGCATTTGTGACGAATGAAACCGGTGTGGCAGGATACGCTCACCGCCTCGCGAAAACCGAACACTATTTGATAGTGATTTAAAAACACATGCGTATGCAGTTGGCATCGTACAGTGTTTATTATAGAGATTTCGTATTACTATAGTATGTACTTTGATTACTGACAGTATTATCTGCCCTGTATGATAATATCATGCAAATAATAGCTGAATGCATAAGGTATGCATGGTAATTGGTGTGATCAAGGAGATGGCAGCTACTATTGTGATAGGTGGTGTGACAGAAGGCAACGGTTGAAGGTATTATGACAGATGACAGGTTCTGGACTACGCTCTAGTAGGAACACTGATCTGGAAAAAAAAACAGACACAGGGACAAAAATGAAATGAGCAACAACAGGTGTAGAGACAGTGATGTAGTAAACAACAACTTATAGATCACAATCACTCATCCATTAGCGTGAGTGAGTGAGTGAGTGAGTTTTAACGCAGCTTCGAACAGTAATCCGGTTATATCATGACGTGTCAGTTTTTGTGTGTGAGGAAAGCCAAAAGTACAGGTCTTAGATGTCTACCACTTTGATGAAAACAACGAGACAAGGACGTGTATGGTTCTGACAAACCTAGAAACGTAATCGGGCGAACCGGGATTCGAATCCACGAACATAGCTTTCTGTCGCGCCTAAAAGACGCAACTCTGTAGACGAATTGCGGCGCCTTAGACGTGTGATCTAATCTTCAAGCAAACGCATCTTCAAGTACTATGTAAGTAACGGACCTAAGGAGTTTGTATTACTGTCTTATGCCATCAATGTGGCGGATATGCACTCTTGTCGTCAGGGACAACGTGGGACACATCCGCCACTGAGTTAATTACTGCATCGAATGGCTCTTTAAAGCCAGTACTTTGACAGCTTTTTGAAAGCTGACATTTACATCTTTTTAAGTTGACATGGGAGGGATAAAGTGGCATGAATTTTGAAAGGTAAAGGTTTTTACCGTGTGAAATTAAAAAGACATTCATCTGTTGCAACAGTTATTTTCTGGTTTAAATTAATGTGATTTTTTTAAATTTGAAATTTAAGTATTTAAGATGGCCCTGTGGTCTCCCTTGCTGACTTGGTTAAGAAATGTCTTGGCACTTTGATGAAGAAAAGCACATTATATTCTATTTTGAATTTATAACTGACGTTAACAGAGATTAACCCATAACGCTTATACATTTAGTTGGGTTGTTGATTTTTGTGATCCCAAATGACTCTACTTAAGGTTTGTGATTTGAATAATTCGAGACGTGCACATTAGATTTAACCATTTAAGATAAATGATGTAGGTACTTACGTTTTAATTAGATGTCATGTGATTCTCGGCCGTGAGCAATGTCTTGATCTTTGTATACGGACGTAAATGTAGGAGGAACACTTGTAGTTTGGAGGTATTATGGAACCTACGAATCATCGTTTATCCTGAAATACTAGGATGAATATCCATTACCAACGTTTCATTTACGTTTGGGCAAAAGTTTTAAGTGTGTTGCCTTTACGCTTACCTTATCATTATTCCAGGGGCAGTTGGGTAGCCTAGTGGTTAAAGCGTTAGCTTGTTACGCCGAAGACCTGGGTTCGATTCCCGATATTGGTACAATGTGTGAAGCCCATTTCTGGTGTCCCCCGCCGTGATATTCCTGGAAAATTGCTAAAATCGGCGTAAAACCATACTCACTCACTCACTCACCATCATTCTTACACCAGTGGCAACGGTTCTATATCATATACCTTATAACAGGCCTTGCTATACAAATGTAAGATTAAAACTCGGTTCTTTCGTGTGCAACGGCTATGATTTATTCACTAGGGTACCGCACCGCCCCATCCGCAGAAATGAAATTGTAATAATCTCCATACAGTCACCGCTGTCTACAAAACTAAAGATACCAGTTGAACTGTGGTGAATTGATGTGACGAAGCTAAATTAACATGCGTTTTTAATAAACATGTTTACTATATTTTAGCCAGACACAACACATAATATATCATCTGGATTGCGTTGAAATTATTTTTAATGCACTCACCCGTCTGTATAAATTGAATCAATATACTGCGTTCAAAGAGCCTTGCCAGGCAAATGTGTCATATATGTTATAGCTTCTACAGTCAATGTCCTCAATACAGTATTAGAATGAATAATTAAGCCAGACAAACAGCTGTAAGCTAATTTAGATTGTCCTGAAGAGAAATGACTACGAATCAATATATGTACAGTGTTCGGGCGGGACGGTTTGATACCCGAGTGGTTAAAGCGTTCGCTTGTCGCGCTGAAGGTTTACTGATTGCAATATGTAGATGCAGCAAAGAGGGTGTGGGTGATCAGACTGGTAAGGCTCATCATCAGCTTAGGGTACTCTGCATTTCCCAGATTGTCAACAGGGCTGTATCCCTGGCAGCAAACCCGGGTACTCTCCCAATGTCAGTCAACAGATTGGGAGGTACCAACACCCGAAGCACCGAGAACAATGGGGAGTCGGACAACTTGGTACTTGCGATGCGAGAGTGACATTTCGAAAGCGAGGTCCGCATATTTGCCATGTCTTTCCTGAATCTTGACAATCACATTAGTGTCAAAAGGGGCAGAAATTTCAATAATATAAATGATTTCCTTGGATTTATCAAAAAGGACAAGATCAGGTTTGTAGACCTGGACACGTCTGAGGCTGTATACCGGCCTATTTTGAAGAATGCTATAATGATCATGTTCCATGACGCCCTCTTCATATTCTTGGGTCGTACCATGAATTGACCTCTGAGTTAAACTCACAAGCATAGTAGGTTATCCGCACGGGTCATGGGAGATAATGTTGACATAATTAGTGATGAATAAGACCGACATCACCATCAATAGCACAATCCAGCAACAAAGGTATTCAATGAAAGAGAAGCGGTGTCATGCTGCGTGACAGATATAATCATATATAAAGTATCTTGTGATGTCGCTTTACCATTAGTCTCTAGATTACATGAGAATAAATTTGAACTAATTGTAATCTTCGTGGAGCTGAGGGAAAATATGTATCCAACCCTTGCAACGTGTCACGGCGTGTGTAAAGGAATGGGCTTCACACATTGAACCCATTTGAGAAATCGGCATCGGGAGTGATCGCCTTATCACCTGGTTACCCCTCAGTCACCCCGTCGTATAGCCAGTATATTTAAGTGTATTGAACGTTCAGATAGTTGTCAGATAGGAGACCCAAAGGTTTGTGTAATCATCTTAAGTGCTGGCTCACAGTGGATATTTCATTAATCAAATTAATCATACAGCCAACGTACCATTAATCTCAGTAAAAAGAGCTTCTCTGACTCTTCGCTGAAAAGTTATGAAAATGGGCAATGCAACTGGTAAGATCATTTCCTTTACCCACATAGAGTCGGTGGTTAAGAGACCTGGTTATAACAAATGTTATATTTGGGATAAAACTTTCCTTGTAAAGTATAGATTCTATCACCTTTTTTGGTTGAATCCCATTCGGGATTCGAACCCACACTCAGCGATCAAAGTCAGCGATCTAACCCACTGAGCCACCGAGGCTTCTACAAATCTGAAAGTTCAACAACTGGTAGTCTAGGTCACGCACTTTGTGTACCCCTCTGACAAGTGTAAATTGGCACGGTTCCCATGGCCGAAAGTTATGAATACACAAGGTCATTAGAAAGTGGTCAACTGTAACAAATGTCATATTTAGAATCTGTTCTTTACTTAGAAAGTGTTATCCCAAATACAACATGGTTTACATTTGACCACTTTCTAAATGCCATTGTGTATTCATAGCTTTCGGCAATGGGAGCCGTGCCGGAATTGGTTGGTTCTTGGAGTGTATTTCCCATTGACGGCGTCCACAGGAGGACGACTCCGTGATACTGCTGGACGAATCCTGAGTGTATCTCTGTCAAAATCATATAAGTTCCCACTCACGGTACCAGCAATGTATTCGACCGAGCGACAGACAGACATACAGAGGCTACGAAGAGACGACGAATATGTTCATGTAAAAGTAAGTACAAGAATATCCAGGATATTGGACGGGGTGATGTGGATGTTTTATGTCATATAGTACTTGATTACAATGCTTTACAGTCTAAGGGTCTACAGTAGTATTCAGAATGTGGCTTTTGTGCTGATTATGTCCAATACTCCATCGATTTCCCCGAGCGTTGGAGATTCATCCTATGGGTTAACACTTTGCCAACCGCCTGTGTTTACGCGCTTATTCCGATTAAACATCCATATGTATGGTCTATGTATTCTATTACATCCACATACATTTGGTTTGGGCGACATGATGTCCAGTGTAATCCAGGACTTAACATTTTACTTCCGGGGATCAAATATGCTGATTGAACAAGCGATCCGTCAAATGCGAGGGTATTTGAAGGCTTGAATGACAGTTCGTAAGCTGCTGAAGAACGTGTCAAGACACGAGCTACATCACATTCGGGGATCTCCAAAGCTGACTGAAGTTGTGATCCTGCACAGTGTGTGGCACCAGATAGACAGTGCGGTTTGGTTGCTGACTGTAAGAAGGCATCTGTCTAGACTGTTTCAGCTCCCACCATCACCCGTACACATGTACAGCGCCCCCTAGCGCCCCCTATTAGCTGCTGCCAGATACAAGTCAATTGACTTCAGTCTGGTCTGGACAAATGTGGTTTATCGGTGTAAGATAGAGGTATTTCACTGACGTCTATAACGAACACGATGTTTATTTTCTTTGCGAAGCCTATTTCCTTTTGTGTTTGTTTCCTGCATGTCTTTATTACATTGCGGTGTTTTCAGTGTGGGGTACGCGTCATAATTCCAGATTCTATTAAGATTTTATTTAACAATTTGACCTGGGAGTTATAACTTTGTAAACTTGCACGAAAGTAGACCTGAGAAAAGTTTTTAATAGTTTTTACGATAAACAGAGGACGAAATGAAACTGTTCCTCTCTGTTCATTTTATCATATGTTTTACTTTCAATTGAAAGTTTATCTCCCAACTGAACGGTGCTGGCGCTCAGTCGGCACTCAAAGAATACTTCATCCTGGTTTTATTTTAATACAAAAATAAAGTATTTTTCAAAACGTTTGCATCCTACGCAACTGCTGTTGTGTATCTTGGACACCTTATCGTTTGACATCAATAAATCTGTTCATTTCGGGACACATTTACAATATTTCAAACATGATAGGGGCCATGTGGTTGCAAATTCATTTATTACCCTAGCCTCCATTGAAGCAATCCATTTTGCACAAGATTACACTGCCTCAGAGTACTTTTTACAAATTGTTGCAGGAATGAGTGATGATTAAAAAGACATCAACAAAATCAAAATCAATTCTTTCAATTTTCAATTACATAAAAGACTTTCTTTTTCCCCGTAGTATGTATTAAATCTGTGATGGTCATTTCACTGTTATGTTAAATTACACGGCTATTTTATTACATGCTGTTCGTGAGTCTGTTTCATTCTTACACAGATACAGAAGATGCGCACATGTAAAGCTAAACTAATTAGTTTATTTCTTTTTCCTTTGCAATTTGCTCTGTCAACTTTTCCCACCAGAACGGCACCAACTGTCACAACTGATATCACTATGACAGACATTGATTCTACGGCCATCTAAATAGAACGTTAGTTGCCCGAAAAGAACATCTTAATTATGCTGTACATCATTCTGAAAGAGTTTTGTGTTTTCTTACATGTGCTTGTGTGGTAAACTCGTAGTTAACGGATTTGCTCGTGACGCTTAAGTCATAGGTTCGATACCCCACATGGGTAAGATCTGTTTATCCCACCTTCTAGTGTTCCCGGCCCAAATATACGAGTATGTGGACTATTGTTAATAGTGGCATAAAACTATACTCACTCATTCACTCTCTTTACAAACACATGGTTTTCAGCATTGACGCTATACAGATACTTCGGTTATGACGAACCTTAATGTTATACGTTGTTGTTGGACGTGTACCTGAATAAGTCTGAGGTACACGTACTAGAGAAGATTTTAAAGGATTAATTATTTTATGACACCGTAAACTTTACTGGAGAACAATAACATAAAACATCCGCTACGTTGTGCTTACTATGGAAACACAGTGAATGTTTAGCAAACAGAGGAGCCATGAATCGTGGCCATTACAGTCCTCCTCAGACAGGCATCCGCCTTCTTCCTCGCGACCAACGCTGATTTATGACATCAAACAAGTTAAAAGATTGTTTCTCTTGCTCAGGTAATGCGGAGCGGCTAGGACATGCTATTACGGTGTTGTCGGCTTTTCTTATGTCCGGAGTCATCAATCATTGTTCAAAATAGTCCGGGTATAATTGTCATAAAGATGTCTGATGCTGCATTGTCTAGGCTTGAAGGAACCGAGCCTGCATTGACCATCTAAAGTCTTGAGTTAAGAAGTCTCTTTACAATAGATAATAATCAGTCTGTATTTTCCTCACTTTGTGTTATCGTTCAAAGCTGCATTCTGCATTATCAGGTCTATAAGATGGCGGTGAATAATGCAGTCTGGACCAGAACAGACCAGTGATTGTTGTAATGAAGACCAGTCCACGCCGTCGGGGTACGGTCATCGGACATGATCACCCGGTTTATTAAATCGCCTTTTACGATCAGGATACATTGCAAGAATCTCCATGGGAAACATCATGTGTTGGTTACATAGCAATAGATATACGCTATCATATCACATCACAGTTTGACAATTCTATATACTGTACATGTCTTAAGCGATATTAAACACTTCTTCCGTGTAGTATGACTTTATCTGACATGGTTGTATGACACACACTCTATGAAGAATTTTATGTGTCGTGCAGACCGAAATACATCTTCCCGAGGCAAGGAAGTTAACTGACTGTAAAAGTCCAGATTCCGACCTTGCCGAACTAGGCTTGTACTCCGGAATTAAATTTTGGCTGGACTAACGAGTCTATCCATAGTCCAATCAAAATCGTGTATAGAACTTAATGGATTTCAACCTACAGATTCAGTCGACTGCAGGATGTGCAAAGCATGTGTACCGCCAATTTGGCGTCGACAGATATTTTGCAAATCTTTTCATGTTTTTAATCAAGGTGATTTGATGCACTTCGCGGCGTAAGACCCGTTTTATTGCAACATGCATCTTGATTATCGATCACATGGTTATGAATGAGCGCCGCTATTTTGTTTGAAGCAAATGCAAGTGACATGAGTGAATATGATTGGTCAATAGGAGGGACATAGAAGGGACATAACTAAGGTTGAGAACTGGACTTTTGTAGTCAAATTAACTCACTTGCCTCGGGAAGGTGACCGTAATATAACGGGTTCAATGGGTTTTCTTTTATCATCACAGCTATGTTACTAGTACTGTTGTCAGATATGTCCGGAATGTTAAATAAGCGTATAGAATACGCAATAATATCTCAACCTCAGGTTCACTACGGGGGCGGTCGGGTAGCCTAGTGGTTAAAGCGTTCGCTCGTCACGCCGAAGACCCGGGTTCGATTCCCGACATGGGTACATTGTGTGAAGCCCATTTCTGGTGTTCCCCGCCGTGATATTGCTGGAATATTGCTAAAAGCGGCGTAAAACCATACTCACTCAATCACTCAGGTTCACTACGAGTCATAGGAACATGTAACTGAAATTTGTATATAAAACATATAAATTCTCACTGCAAGTGCATAACCAGCCTAGATTTACTACCGAAACAGATTCCACTTGGCGTAAAGAGCAAACAGCTGTGGAAATTATTTGAAAGTATCACTGAAAGTCAGTGAAACAGGGTAAGAATGACCTGCCCTACCGGTAGCACCCGCCATTCACACAGTTTGCATAGAAAGTAACTGACAAAGTCTTCCGTAATGTTTTTGACATGAATATAAGTATCAACATGAGTAAGCACGGACTGCCTCTATAAGATGACGATGCTGGTACTCGTCCAGACGGTGTGTTTCGTGCCGTCAAACCGTCATCTCTGTTACCTGCTTCTGTCTATTTGTAGACAAGGTGACGCTCAGTAATACTTTATAGGCGTCCAAGGAATGAAGATTGATCCATATTATAAGAGTGGCAATAACCGACAATCACAATGAGGTTTGGGTGCCTTGAATAACACCAGTGCTGACTGTCTCTTGGTATGAGCCTCCCAGATACATTATATGGACATTTTGTACACACATTAATTAATTACACGAACAACAGGTGTCATAGAAGTTATGGTCATGGTTTGATCTCACTAGGGAATGTTAATCTTCTCATTTGTAAATGTCGACTTTTAATGGTGGATGTGAAGGTTTATCAAAATACCAACAAGAATCGTTAACATGTCGCTTCATCATAAGGTGGTCTCGGACATAAGGTCACATACACATCTCTAGTTTGGTACAATGTAAATTATTTCAAAATGGCATGTCTACAGCTCGTCCCCCCCTGGGCATCTCCCCTCAGTGCAGTTTCAGTCAGTTCTGCTGTCTGGCTCTCCCAGGTGACCGTGCTTGTTGGAGTTCCTGTAACATCGCTGCCACAAAGGATGTGTGGGAGAAATAGAGAATCTCACCCGAGTGTCTTTTAATATCAAATATATCAACACGAGTTGATAAAAGTGGAAAAATTCCGAGGTTGCCGAGGATATTTGCCACTTTTATCAACGAGTGTTGATATATTTGATATAAAAAGACACGAGAGTGAGATTATATTTATCATCCAACATCATTCTTTCAACTTTTTCAATTAGACAGTAATCAGCAGTGTCTTCAATGTAAAAATTACTGCTAACCGCTTCAGTAGCAGAGCCATTAGTGATGTCATTTGATTGTGTCGTCATGGTTACAATGACATCACTATGGTCTGCAAAGCATTGTGATGCAATTTCATTGCAGCGATATCCATGTAGATTTCACTTGATCTCGCCCACGCGATATTTTTTGGATGATAAATATAACGTAACCAGTTTCTTAGTAAACAAATATTTGAAGAAAACTTACCAATATGAAAAGTGCAACATGTACTTTTAGAAATGTTTGAAATAATACCTCTGTCGCGTAAATAATAACATAATTTATACAACAGACCCGAACAACTTATACGGCAATGGTGAGACGGAAGTTCACGAAATAGCGGTACGGAAATTGACGAAATGGTGGTACGGAAGTTGACGAAATGGGCGAGGATGTCTGGTATTGTTCACATCATCCGTCGTATATAAAGCGAGGCAGTTACACATATTTGTCTTACAAGTGAAATCCTAAACGAGTAGAAAGGAGGAAGGTTTTTGACAAGTATGTCCTGGCGTGTTAGATGCTGCTGGGTTCAGGATATCAACATGATACTGAATGTAGCAAGACGTGCTTGTTTGCGTAAATGAGAACGGAAGTGTTAATCTTTTTTCCATCAACTAGGTGATAGTTGTTTTTTACATGAAATTGTGTTAGTATCTGGTTAGTTTAGGCTGAAATCGGGTTTAACGTCGCGTTCACGATTTATTTTATTAGTTTGCGCTGCACTCGATTTAATTACTCGTATAAACACAAGCATTTAAACAAATGGAGGAAACCGACTTAAAGTCAGACAGACGGAATCAGCTGAGGGGCAACATGGCGAGGAGGAGCACACAAGTCCTTTTGTGCCTCTTTTCAGCAGTGCGTGTATCTTGAACTTGGCTCCTTTATTCAGCAGTGCGTGTATCTTGAACTTGTCGCCTCTTTTCAGCAGTGCGTGTATCTTGAACTTGTCGCCTCTTTTCAGCAGTGCGTGTATCTTGAACGTGGCACCTTTATTCAGCAGTGCGTGTATCTTGAACTTGTCGCCTCTTTTCAGCAGTGCGTGCATCTTGAACGTGGCACCTTTATTCAGCAGTGCGTGTATCTTGAACTTGTCGCCTCTTTTCAGCAGTGCGTGCATCTTGAACGTGGCACCTTTATTCAGCAGTGCGTGTATCTTGAACTTGTCGCCTCTTTTCAGCAGTGCGTGCATCTTGAACGTGGCACCTTTATTCAGCAGTGCGTGTATCTTGAACTTGTCGCCTCTTTTCAGCAGTGCGTGCATCTTGAACGTGGCACCTTTATTCAGCAGTGCGTGTATCTTGAACTTGTCGCCTCTTTTCAGCAGTGCGTGCATCTTGAACGTGGCACCTTTATTCAGCAGTGCGTGCATCTTGAACGTGGCACCTTTATTCAGCAGTGCGTGCATCTTGAACGTGGCACCTTTATTCAGCAGTGCGTGTATCTTGAACTTGTCGCCTCTTTTCAGCAGTGCGTGTATCTTGAACTTGTCGCCTCTTTTCAGCAGTGCGTGTATCTTGCACTTGTCGCCTCTTTTCAGCAGTGCGTGTATCTTGAACTTGTCGCCTCTTTTCAGCAGTGCGTGTATCTTGAACGTGGCACCTTTATTCAGCAGTGCGTGTATCTTGAACTTGTCGCCTCTTTTCAGCAGTGCGTGCATCTTGAACGTGGCACCTTTATTCAGCAGTGCGTGTATCTTGAACTTGTCGCCTCTTTTCAGCAGTGCGTGCATCTTGAACGTGGCACCTTTATTCAGCAGTGCGTGTATCTTGAACTTGTCGCCTCTTTTCAGCAGTGCGTGCATCTTGAACGTGGCACCTCTTTTCAGCAGTGCGTGTATCTTGAACTTGTCGCCTCTTTTCAGCAGTGCGTGTATCTTGAACGTGGCACCTTTATTCAGCAGTGCGTGTATCTTGAACTTGTCGCCTCTTTTCAGCAGTGCGTGCATCTTGAACGTGGCACCTTTATTCAGCAGTGCGTGTATCTTGAACTTGTCGCCTCTTTTCAGCAGTGCGTGCATCTTGAACGTGGCACCTTTATTCAGCAGTGCGTGTATCTTGAACTTGTCGCCTCTTTTCAGCAGTGCGTGCATCTTGAACGTGGCACCTTTATTCAGCAGTGCGTGTATCTTGAACTTGTCGCCTCTTTTCAGCAGTGCGTGCATCTTGAACGTGGCACCTTTATTCAGCAGTGCGTGTATCTTGAACTTGTCGCCTCTTTTCAGCAGTGCGTGCATCTTGAACGTGGCACCTTTATTCAGCAGTGCGTTTATCTTGAACTTGTCGCCTCTTTTCAGCAGTGCGTGCATCTTGAACGTGGCACCTTTATTCAGCAGTGCGTGCATCTTGAACGTGGCACCTTTATTCAGCAGTGCGTGCATCTTGAACGTGGCACCTTTATTCAGCAGTGCGTGTATCTTGAACTTGTCGCCTCTTTTCAGCAGTGCGTGTATCTTGAACTTGTCGCCTCTTTTCAGCAGTGCGTGTATCTTGAACTTGTCGCCTCTTTTCAGCAGTGCGTGTATCTTGAACTTGTCGCCTCTTTTCAGCAGTGCGTGTATCTCGAACTTGGCGATACTAACGTGACAACGCGACAACGTGATCAAAACTCAATGTTTATCGCCAGCAAAATGGGTGTTTCTTGAAAAGTATACTTTGCAATTGTTGTTATCACTGTTAATCACATTCCTAATGGCCGATCTGCCTTCTTTTCAGTTTAAATGCATCAGCAAGTATGCAGCTATCTTCGTTGATTAATAATGGCGATAATTTGTTATTCGGATTCCATAGTGCTTGGCCATTTGATACCATGCAGCAGTTTAAATATGGATGCACTACTCAGATACAGTATACGGAATCCAAACTCGAGCAGACCAGTCATTGTTATATTCCCTTAATGCCGAGCGTTAGACATGGGAAACAAGAAGTACCATCTTTTAACGTCTGTTGCCATCACGCAGCTTGGGATCGAACCACGAGCTACTCCGTTTAGGGCAGCCGCTCTATTCACTAGTCCGTCGTTTGTTTTTGTGTCTCGTCGTACTAGTATTCCACTGGATTAAAATGGTAGATAAAAACATGCATTTATCTTAGTACCTCACATTTCTCGTACTTCGTGTCGTAATCATAATACAATTCCAATTGTCCAGTACTTATAAGAAAGCTGACCATCACACAGGAATAACTGTTTCTGGGCATACTATTTGCCCATCGGATAAAAAAAGTAGACGACTTTTGTAATTGCTTCCTAGATGTATCTCTCATTTTAGGCCATTATGACAACAAACGAAGCATGACTTCATACAAAGCATGACTACATAAGAAGCATGACTACATACAAAGCATGACTACATACGAAGCATGACTACATACGAAGCATGACTACATACAAAGCATGACTACATACAAAGCATGACTACATACGAAGCATGACTACATACAAAGCATGACTACATACAAAGCATGACTACATACAAAGCAACAACTTACAAGTCTAACAGTAAATAACTCAAACATAACTGAACCGACTGTTCGGAGAATGAGCGATCATTAATGGATATGTCACGGGTTTTTTATGTGAAAAACTACAGTCGTTATTCGTTATCTTCAGTGAAATCTATTGCTGCCAGAGATAGGTACGAGAACATCGTTAAGTTATATATTCGATGATATGTTCTGTAAGAGTTGTTCCCCTTTATTTGGGCCTGTTCCGCTTGCACGGCAGGCATTTTAGGTGTACGATGTATGTATGTACGGATGTATCCATATCCTTGACATATATAAAAGATACAGTTACGTGTACTTACTACAGAACATCAATGGACCTCAACGCCCTAGCATGAGGAAGTGGTAAAACATGCAAAGCTCTGTTTAACGGCATTCATGGCGTGATATGTTAACAAGAGAGGCAAACTTAGCCTTGAGGCTGGAGGGATAATCTAAAGGAAATAGCCGACTGAAAATAATAAAATTTAGTTTAGTTGGCTTTGAGAAAAAACAGCCAAAATTGAAGGATGAAAGCGTAGATGCTTGAGGCATGGATGATGTGGACTTTAGACTCAGATCATCTGAGCCTCTGCAACCAGGCTAACAGAGCTTGGTGAAGGAACCCAAGTGCACGCAAAGTATTACCCTGCCAACTTACCCTAATAATGATCGTGTTGAACACAACCAACTCTCCATGCTGCGCAGAAGCATGTTACCACGGACATCGTTGACAGTGCATGTATTCCAAAGTCTTCTTGAAGACTCACGTCGCGGCTGTGACCTGTACATCACTTGTCAATCAAGTTTACGGACATCGTCCGGAGTATGTCTAAAGGTGCACGGGAGGGCAGGCAATAAAAGGAGATAACATGACAATCTGGTATCATGGAATTGAACCCTAGCGCTTTGGTAGCACTGGCATTGCAGTAATTAATTGTGATGGGCTGGCATAAGTACGTTTAATGGTGGCGACCGACCGAGAGCGCCATATTTGTTATTTAGGAGGTAAAGCCTTACCGGGGCCATTAAGGGCTTAGACACGGTTTATTGTCACGAGATGTGGCGCCCCGGGTACAAGGAAAAAAACGACATCAAAGGAGTACCGCTCATTAATTTCACCACAGTTGTTGCATGCATGTTGAGGTAAAATGTAAATATTCATATGCATGTTCATTGGGCTAGTCTGACAGAATAGGTTCTGTTTTCTTTGCTTCAATAGTTCGGACTAGGGTGCAAATACGAGTATAACACAAGTAGTCCTTTAATCCGCATGGTCAATGTCTTCCGTTTCATGATTTTCATTAATATGTTTAAAATGCTCATACAAGTCATCAGTGTTGTCCGAATATCACACTCTCTATAAAAGGTCACACTCAGTTGCTCATTTGCCTTTTTTGGTGGTATTATTGTGGAAGATTTATACATCACGCATTTTTACTTATTGTCATATCGATGGTTTTTTTTAACAAATCAGCATTCAAAAACTTTTCGGTACTTTTTATCTTGTGAAACAAGCGTTTTATCTGTAAACACATCCCCATCATAAGGTGACTCAGTCACTGCAACTGTGAACGCAGTCGAGGACACTTCAGTCGTTGTGATCTTCTTAATCGCGTTCTGTATGCCTCGTCTGTATCATAAAAGTGTACGCATTCATGGCTAAGCAATCGATGCGGCGCTCGCGGTACCAACAGCAGAATCCCTCGTATCATGTGTTCGGCGTACCCAGGACAATCTGTTATTGAAATGTAGCATTCCAGACCCATAACGGTATGGTGAGGGCATCTCATAGTGTCGGTCACTGTCACGCTCTAATATCACATGGTTCCATGCCAAGTGTAGGACGTTCATGGTTTGGGCGAATGCCTATGACCTGTTTAACACCTATAGCAACCCGTATTTTTGGATACGTAATGTAGATATTATGCCATTACTAAACATATCAAATACGTCTTCATGTTACCATAACAGTACAATGTAAAAACCAAATCAAATACACACTGGCGAAGTACATATATGTTTAAAGTCGCATGTGTTCACTCCAGGTATATTTTATTTATGAGAATGAACTTACTTAACTAGCTTATTTTGAAGTTGAGTTTGTTGTTGTGGAAGGTCACAGATAATTCAGAGAGCACATCGATCTTCTTGTTGAGCTATCCATAACTCCCCGAGCGTGATGCAATGAGCATAGATATTCAGCGTAGCGTGATGTGATTTGAGTTTCGGGATAACAGTAGATTGTTGTTATGAATTAGGCCGTATTTGAAGGTGTAGGTGGTTTGTGAACTCTGGAATACTTGATATTAGTTTCTAAGATAACGTTTTGCTTTTCAGTATTTAAGTAATGCGATCATCGATTGACTGTGCTCAGTATAGATGGTTCCGTGTTATGAGTCTATAGGTATCAGTAATGCTTTGGTATATGATCATTTGACATACATATAAGAATGCCTTAGTCTTATGGTGTTAGCTGCAGCAGATTTATTTTGACTCCACCTCAGACGTTTTGAAAACAGATGGTATTCATCTCTTCTTCACATACGTAATATTTGACTTGCCTTTTCATGTGTTTGTGACGGGAGCACCCGGTAGGGCAGGATGCGGTCACATTTTCGCGAACACCTGGAATCTCATTATTTGGTAGTTATTCATAAACACATGCTCCTGATATAGTCGGAATGGTCCATTCGACTCTACCTTCAGCACAGACTTCTTTTTTTGTCGCCTTTATTTACTATGGAGCAGGACATATCTTTTCATCAGTAAGAGCTTGAAGGGAAAAGGGGTAGCCAAGTAGATGAAACGTTTGCTGATCACGCAGAAGACCCGGGTTCGGTTTCTGAAGTGGGTTCAATAATTTGTGGAAATCACTTGATGCCAGGTCTGGCGAGTATGGAGGGTAAGGAAACTCCTCGAACGCACATTGAGAGGTGTGAGAAGATGGGCATTGTCATGTCGCCGCTTTTCTTTGATAGAAGGGGCGTCGGGTAGCCTAGTGGTTAAAGCGTTCGCTCGTCACGCCGACGACCCGGGTTCGATTCCCGACATGGGTACATTGTGGGAAGCCGATTTCTGGTCTCCCCTGCTGAATATTGCTAAAAACGGCGTAAAACCATACTCACTCACTCACACACTCACTCTTTGATAGAATTTCTCAGGCACAGTAGGCACCGGTAATCGTCTTTTGACTTTCTAAGTAATCAACATGGATCACACCCATGGCATCCCTAATACACAGTGGCAATGACTTACTTCACTGATCTTGAAGACTTGAATGTCTCTGGTGCCGGGAAAGAGGAATGGTGCAATTCCATGGATTGACGTTTTGACTCGGGATCATAGTTGTAAACCCACGTTTCAATACCGGTTGCTAATCTCTTTTTGAATTTGACGAAATCCTTCTCAGTTAGCTCTAAATTTCCTCAACCAATGTCAGTTGTTTTCATTAAGATCAGAATTTAGAATTTGGCACTCAACGAGCAGATATCTTAGTCATCAGTAAATGTTCATGAATAATAGTTGGAATGGATCCATGCCTTAGACCTGTGTCTTCCTCAAGTTCAGCAATGGTAATACGTCTATCTGAGTGTATATATATTTTTTTCTATTTCCTTGATTGAATCTTCATGGATGGAAGTTGAGGGACGTCCAGACCTAGGGTCATCACCAAGGCTTGTTCGCCCAGCCTTAAAGATAGCTGCCCAACGTTTAACAGTGGAATAGCTAGGGAACGTATCCCCATATACTAGTGACGTGCGGTCATGAATTTCTTCGGGAGTATTTTTCTCTAGAATTAAAAAACTTGATGGTTCCTCGGTACTCGTTCTGTTCCATTTCTGCGTCCATTTTGATCCCTATCACATTCAGCTGACTGTCACTAATATACAAACGGCCCCAACCGGCCAAAACACACTTGCAATAAACTACTCAAACTTACAGTTGTGTAGAACATGTTGTCATTATATACTTGCACTTGTATGGTGCGTCCATTTGTGTAGAACGTGTAGCTGTGTAGAACGTGTAGCTATGTAGAATGTGTAGCTGTGTAGAACGTGTAGCTATGTAGAATATGTAGCTGTGTAGAACGTGTAGTTGTGTAGGACGTGTAACTGTGTAGAACGTGTAGCTGTGTAGAACGTGTAATTGTGTAGAACGTGTAATTGTGTAGAGCGTGTAACTGTGTAGAACGTGTAACTGTGTAGAACGTGTAGCTATGTAGAATGTGTAGCTGTGTAGAACGTGTAGCTATGTAGAATGTGTAGCTGTGTAGAAACGTGTAGTTGTGTAGGACGTGTAACTGTGTAGAACGTGTAGCTGTGTAGAACGTGTAATTGTGTAGAACGTGTAGCTGTATAGAACGTGTAACTGTGTAGAACGTGTAGTTGTGTAGGACGTGTAACTGTGTAGAACGTGTAGTTGTGTAGAACGTGTAGTTGTGTAGAACGTGTAATTGTGTAGAGCGTGTGATTGTGTAGAACGTGTAGCTGTGTATAACGTGTAGCTGTGTGGAACGTGTAGCTATGTAGAACGTGTAACTGTGTAGAAAGTGTAACTGTGTAGAACGTGTAACTGTGTAGAACGTGTAATTGTGTAGAAAGTGTAACTGTGTAGAAAGTGTAACTGCGTAGAACGTGTAGTCGCACATTTACATGTGTAGAAGTAGGTGTGTAGAAAATACACAGAACATGCTGTCGTGTCTTTCCCTCCGGTCTCCTTTATAAGGCCCAATCTATCTAAGTAATATTGATCAGTAGTGTTACGAATGCAGAAGAAATCTCTTTTCACAGTCAATCTAATGTGTACTGACGTGTCCATTGACAGGACACGCACGTCGATGTGGACGGATATGTTCAATCTCGTCGACCACATGATGCATTCACGGAAGGAAGAAAACACATTTATGTCCTACTAAATGTCCTGTCGAACATCTTGAGGTTCACAGATACATAATGTAACTTTAGAGGTTGGTAGAACTGCATTCATCGCAGGTAGACATTAGCATTCCCAACTGGTTGAATTATGTAAGCGTCTGAACCACCTCAGGGCTTGTGACAGGATAGATAAGACTGTGATAAAAGCAGATCATTTGAGAATACTTTTTATAAGTGATTGCTCTTGCACCTGTGTCAAAGGCTAAATTCCCTGTCCCGAAATAATCGGTTGAGTTCTGTTAAGTCCTGTACTTCATTGCCACAGAGATTGAAATAAAAATACTGCTACTATGTAACACTTCCTCTGACCATATGGCCATGGATTGTGTTAACACGTCTTCGGAAATCTGGAGATAAAAATTGAAAGGGCATTCCAAACAGGGCTATCTTACGGGTTAATAGAAAACAAAATAGGATTATGATAAAACGACACAAGCATTTCCATAATCATAAGAAATATCTACTCGTCCTTTGCACGTGTCAGACTATATCACAAGCATGTGTTAAAGAATCACTATCAAATAGTGATGATTCTGGTTATCGCGAAACGGTGTGAGCACCCTGCGTATCGATAGCACTCGTCACAAAACTCATCCCCTCAAAATAAAACTCAACTTCGCAACAACAATAACGTCCTTTTGGAAAATGATAGAAACATGTCGAACTTCTTAACATAACAACATGTAACCTATTTAAGATGTGTAAAACACACTTCCAGCACTATTTGTGATCATATTAGCCAAGAACTTATCAAGACACACCAGATGGACAAATTAAATATAAGGCCTGCACCTCTTGTAGCAACTCATAGTTTATAAATGTTTGGTCTCTGTGCTACCTATTGTTTCAGCAGTGTTAATCACTATTCCTATCTATTGTCAATGTCTGTTTATTTGGTATCAGATGTGGTTAATATGGGCCATGAATCATGTTGACATCAGTTTTACATTGTGTGAATCACATGCTTCATGCCAAATGTAAAAAAGATATTACAGGTCAACAATGTGAATGCAAACCGAAGTGCAGTCGTGTCAAGCACATACATACATGTACATTTCAGTTAGATTATTTAGAGTTTATTTTTGTTAAAATTGTTGTTTTTCACTAAATTCAAGCAAAATGTTCATGATTAATTTTCCCATTGTTTGAAATGTTATATTCCGTCTCCGATATCATCATAACAAGTATCGTATCACGACAGCGTAAAAGAGCTTTGATCTATATCGAAAGCATGTGTATATGAGTTACTTTCAAAAATAATGATGAGACCAGTTGTTTGCGAAATGCCACAAACACATTCAAAGGCAAATCTAGCGTTCACTTTAAAAAAAGGGAACATACATTTACGGTACAAGTGAAACTAAGGTTTGCATCGAGCATCATTTTGGTCACGATGCGACAAATTTGGAGACGTCCTCCACATGTCTTCCATGAAACAACTAAAAGCCTTACTAAGACCTTGAATGCTGTAACCAACGGCCAACGAATCAAAACGAAATAGGAAAAGACACGTTGATAAGGTATTTTCAATCGAAATATTCAGTTTAGATATTCACGTTTCCTTGATGATTGTCCTTAGTTATTTAGCGAAACACACAGTGACTGTACTGCATGTCAAAGACTCCTATTTGCTGTTCAAATACTTTAGAGTAGGCGAGTAAGTCGTTATGAGTGATAAACATCAACTGAGATTGACAGTCATATAAAGTTTAAAATAGGGCACAGTGTGCATTTATTTCAAGCGACAAAACTCTTTTCAATCTAATAGAGAACTCTGCATGAAGCAGAGTTGATTCCGACAATATGAAGATCACGTGTTAATGAATCACTATCACATAAGTAATGGTACCAGGTCTATGTACAGTTACATGACGGCGTTGTGCCGAATTTAACCATGTAATCGATGATCATAGGATACAGGAGTCATCGTGGCCTCCATGCATTGCGATTCTTGTGTCGTTCAAATAGTACACGCTATCATAAGAATCGATGTGCACAAGAAGATATATCAGGATCGATTCTTACGATGTGCTTTCAGCAGTCATTTTAATGGGAAATCAATATAATTTTGATCCTACCATGACTCTCATTTCTGAAATGTCAAAAGGTGACTCTAATCACACACACACAAATTACAACTGTTCATGGTAGAATGAAGTTAATATGTCCGAAATAGAGTAGATTATGTTGTATATGTGTTACTGGTGAATTAAAAATATGCTTTAAAATACTCTAAATGTAAATCGCAGTAGTTTCTAATCCCATATAACAAATGTAACAATGTTTTGATCACACAAGGTTGCTGTCACTTTTTTGTGTCCATATACATTCAGATTTAGTAGCAAAAAGTTAAGCCTCCTTCACAATTTCATTTCCTTATATTCCCAATTATCCATTCAATGAACAGTTTCACCAATGATCTCTGTTGCGGATTGCAATTGACTTCGTTCCGGAAGATTAATGACTATATTAGCCGTTTTTATTGTATGTTGAGGATCACCCCCTGGTGAAGTGATACTCTTGTAGCATGTCCTATTACAGCTGCTGAACGGACATGCGTCAGAGAGGCAGAACAAGCAGGTGCGTGGGTAGAGGCAGGCAGTTGCACCATCAGATCGATTGCCATGTCGGCACAAATGTATTAGCACCGACAGGAACTTTCCAGTAACTTCAGATGAATGCTTAATCACATTAGTAATTACATTTGTACCTCATAAAAACTTTAATGTTCATGGTTAGTTCTCAGCTTTATTCGTCTAACCTTCTTCGCTGACGTTCAGTAGGTTTGTCAATGATGGGGAATTAAAAACAGAGATGTTGTCAAGGATAGAGAACCAGACAATCCAGTAATTGACACCATGAGCATCAATCCACGCAGGTGGGAAACGATGACATGCATCAACAAAGTCAGCGATCCTGACCACCCGATCCCGTTTGTCGCTTCTTACGAATCAGCTAATGGTTGAAAGTGTATGAGGTATAATGCAAACATGCATGAAGATATAGGTATACGGTTGACTCATTCCTTCCGGAATGTAAAACAAATGACTAAATACTCATGTGCGCTTGGATGTTGCATACATACTCACCACACCTATTACCAACACGGATACAGGATGCGATCAAATACAAATTAATACCATAAATATATCATAAACTGTGTTGTACGTGGAGATCATGCACGGTCTGCTTATAAGGATTACAACAGATGTAGAGATAATGATCAAATGTTTTGCTTTGGTGTCTTAGCAGAGCGTTATATAGTTCAAGTCATTTAGTTTATCTTACACTATCTGTTTTAAATATACCACGAACCTGCGTGTTGATAAATATCATGACCCGTGTGTGCTATCTGTACTTGTAATTGAATCTTCTTCCAGGCGCTATTTTTACTGTTTTTTTAGAAGTAGTCGTCGTAATCTTGAAGATGCCGTATGTGCTCTCATTGGTTTGTCATATCTAATCTCCTGTCCGCGAAGACTAT
Source organism: Haliotis cracherodii (assembly GCF_022045235.1). NCBI lineage: Eukaryota > Metazoa > Mollusca > Gastropoda > Lepetellida > Haliotidae > Haliotis > Haliotis cracherodii. Next base: position 2,339,419 of record NW_027266265.1, on the reverse strand, counting down.
TTTTATAATTAGGATAGCTGTGATAAAACGCAAATACGAAATACATTTCAACAACAAGAAAACAAAATCCATCACGTTCTTGTTTCAAATACTTTCAAACATATCAACATAATGTATTTCTTACTTCTTCTATGTTTTGGTTTGGTTTGGTTTGTTGTTTTACGCCGCACTCAGCAATATTCCAGCTATATCACGGCGGTCTGTAAATAATCGAGTCTGGACCAGACAATCCAGTGATTTACATCATGAACATCGATCCACGCAATTGGAATCGATGACATGCATCAACCAAGTCAGCGAGCCTGACCACCCGATCCCGTTAGTCGCCTTTTACGACAAGCATAGTCGCCTTTACTTCTTTTATGTAATGTCCGCATGCACGAAAACTCTTAATACATTAAAGAACCCTTACCAGTTAAATTACCAGTATTTCAATTTTGTTGTTGCATTGTATTTGCTGACGGCAGACGGAGACAACAAACAAATCAGTGGAGATAGGATAGAGCACACTTCTGGTTTGAACATAGCCCGTTACTTGTTCACGAGCACTACTTACTTTGTAATGTTGTTTACATTATCAATGATATCTCTGATGTAATATTTGTAGTACATGTGAATTTATTTTGTATTGAGACGTTTTTTGGTGGATAATCATATCTATATGTATCATACAGAATTGTCGCGACTCTTGATGCTTTTTGTAACTTTTGTTTATATTTTTATGAGTTTGCAAACACGAAACTACTCTTTTAAGCGCAGATACAAGACTTAGTGGTGACCCGTCCCTGTCTGTTAAGTAGCGAAAATTTACGGTTCAAGGTTTTACATTTGTAATGAGATAATTTAATTGTCCGGTAGACAACTACACAAAAAGTATATAATAAATAGGATATTCCATGTGTCACGTGAAATATTGTTTCTCTCATCTCGTGACGGGAAAAAAGGAGATATTTTCACTCTTGGTTTCGCCATTCGTGAAAATATCTCCTTTACCCCCGTCACTCAATGAGCGAAACATGATGTTTCACTCGACACATGAATTTTCCTCTATATATTTGTTAATTTTAGCTATGAACCTATTTCTTTTTCAAATACTTCTTTGCAATCTTGAAACAATACATCATTGTCAGATAATTTTTCTTTTTCAAATATCTGAAGCATCGATTGGTCAGTCCCTTAAATGTTTAATATGTTCCGTTACAGGACACCACCATCCCTGAAGCAGGATTTAAACTTGCGAACTGTTGCGAAGTGTCAGATAGAATCGTATGGAACAGCATACATGTACATGCAACAATAGCATACTTATAAATAACACTAATGGGTAATGTACACAGAAACATAGAAAAACTCTTAACTTTATCGAGAAGATTAGAATGTATCAGAAATATAAACCTCCGCTCTATAACCGAATGCTTGGCTCTGTTAGGATTACAGAGTGTTTAGCTTGATCGGATTGGGATTGACGTCCTTTCGTGTATTCAATTTGAATTCATCAGGAGAGTTAAGCTTCTGTCAGTACGGTCTGAACACTGCTGGTGTTTTGTTATGCTTAGAGGCACAACAGTTTTATTTGTTAGGGATTATGGCGTAGTGAGATTTAACTCTGCAGAAAGTCACTGTTTCTTGTAAATGTTTTAAGAATTAGATCTGGCATCCAGTAATACTTTGCAATGGTAAACACACATACGTAAGGTCCTTGAGCTGTCTTCTACTTATCAATGCACATCGGTAGCTGGAAATTCTATGTTTTATTTCCTGATTGGTTGATTTTGTGAACATGTTGAATATATGTGTGTAACATCTTTACCATTTGGATATTTCAGATAGCTGTGCCTGAGGTGTACCGCTCTAGGAGAGACTTAGCATGTCAGAGAGTCCGTAGGTGAAGGAAATGCTCTGTACTTGTAGCAGAAGGGAAGATCAGCAATTACATGCTGCATTAGAGACCACGCTATCAGCCTCTGTGAACACACACAACTTTTTCCTGTCCCACGATAGGGCTGTTAATAACCAAAGTCTTGATTACCCCCCTAAGCACCTGGCTGCTTAAGTGTGCCCACGTGAAGATGACACAGTATTAAACAAGGAGAACGATCGGCTATCTAAGAGGATGAAGATTCATTTACTTCATACGGATTGTGCTGGATATCTACTGGATGTCAAATGTGAACGTGTTTAATATTGCCCAACCTGGAATTTAATGTTTCTAATTTTTGTAATCAAAAATGGAGGAAAATGATACCTACTACAGCTTCACTAGTTCCAACAAAACGGAGCACGTGGACTATGCCGTTTTCTTCTTTGTTCTTACCCATGCCAGGTCGTTCAGAATTGGAGGTCTTTGTGTCGCGATTCTTGGATTCATTGGTAACACGTTAGCGATCATCGTCCTCCAGAGGAAGAGAATGTGGTGTAGTACAGCATACTTCCTCATTCTTCTAGCAATCTACGACAACATCATTCTCATAGTCGCCATATGGCAAAGCGTCTCCGACCTGCAGAGTAACAGCGACACAAGTATCGTTATACATAAGATAACCTACGTCTTGTTCATCCCTGTAAGCTACATTGCCCAAACCGGAACCATCTTTATGACCCTCATGGTGACTATTGAACGGTATGTAGCCGTCACTAAGCCGTTAAAAGCTCGTATTATATTCTCTCTATCATCAGCGAAGAAGATTTCGCTAGGAATATTTCTGTGGTGTTTGATATACAATATTCCGCATTATGTTGCTCTGGATTTATCCTATACTACTGTGACGAGCAAGGTACATCTGTCAGAGTTTGGAAAGCAGTATATTTACACAAAAGTATATAGCATCTATATTCAACTCCTGGCTATGTATGTTTTACCGTGGCTGGCAATGACTGTGTTCAATATTCTATTACTACGCTGTGTAAAAAAAATTACAATGATTCGCCATAACTGTCATTCCAAGAGTGCCGCGGACGATGGCCGTCGGCTGACGTTGCCGGTCATTGCCGTTACAACGGTTTTTTTCCTGGCGTATCCATTCCCGGCATTCGAGGACACCTTCTGTAAACTATTCGACCCCTCAAAGGTCGGTTTAGATGGCACCTGTGGAGCCAAAATGAAGATCCTGTTCGAGCTGATTAGCGATATTGCCAAAGTGTTAAATTCTGCAGCAAATTTCATATTCTATTGTTTACTCGGCCGGAAGTTCAGAAGGACTTTTCTGCACCTTGCGAGCAGTTGGAGACGCCGTATGTCCACCGTTGTGGTCAAGTCGTCCATGGCGTTTGACAACCAAGGAACACTGTCAAAGGCAGCAGCATCAGTCTACTTGGATAGAGAGCTCAGTCTCCGTCACGACATAGACGACGTGTAAACAGAATCAACTCAATCGTGCCATGGAGGGGCACAGCAAGACTGTGCTGAGGGAGTAACTGGCGCAATCTATCTGAGAGGACACGGCTCAATATATCCCCATGATACATAAAACCAAAAACGGCCCAGTGTACGTAAACGGGAACGTGTGGTGTTGTATGTGTGAGATGGTGTTGGAGTTATTATTCATTCCAGTGCTCATCAAAAGTGTGTCGTCATCATCCGCATATAATCTGCAGTAAAATGTAGAAACTTCAACGTTAATAACCATCCCAGTATTTGAGGCTGGGGCTTACATGTACACACAACGTCAGGATGGTAACTGCATGTGTATGGCTTTTTTCAGAGTATCAGATTGTGTGATATTTATATTATTTCCAAGACATATTAAGATGATGACACTTATATTTTCGGAACAGACTTTGTATTTTATGACTCTAACTGCAACCTAACAAGTCGAATGACGTTGCTACTTGGCAGTCTGCTTCACTTACATCTTGAGGTGATGGGGTACCTGATGATCTATGGCTACGCTGTCTTATGCTCCAATGTACGCTCGCGTTCAGTGTTATGCATCACGTGTATCATGCTTGTCTGTTATGCGTCATGCTGAGATTGAATATTATTAAAAGAAAGAAAGATATGATTTCTTCCCTTGGCTTTATATATATAAACTGGCTCCCACGGAAGATATCGCTACAATGAAAGCCTCGGAGTTTTACCACTTTTATCAACTCGTGTTGATATATTTGATATCAATAGACACTCAGGTGAGATTCTATTCATACTTACACAAACAGTAAGCTAAGTTTATAACGAACACGCTTATAACGAACAGTGTTTGGGTCCCGTCAGTTGTATATATGTGGATCTTTTGAGTTATAACCATAGTTAACTGTAGTGCGTGCGTGCGTGCGTGCGTGTGGACGTGCGTGCGTGCGTGCGTGCGTGCGTGCGTACGTGTGTATGTGTTCGAATGCATTTAATAAAGTAAAAACGATCTCACAAATAGAGAATATATTTTGACACCTTAGTTATTTGGCTTATGTATGTAGATATATAATAGATAGTTCTATCGATGCTTTAACCAATAAGACATGCATGGTATCAGGATTCGGTAAATATGCAAATGAAGTCACCTCGAAGGAACTTCTTGTTGTAGTGAGTGAGTTAGTGAGTGAGTATGGTTTCACTCCGCTTTAACTAATATTCAAGCAATGTCACGGCAGGGGACACAGGAAATGGGCTTCAGACATTGTACTTACTACTTTTAGTAAGCTATACAGATGGATGTGGGGTTTACTTTCCCCAACACTATTGCATGACGTTCCTTGAAGGATGCTTGTTTCCCGATGTATGAGACCACATGCAAACTGCCATGGCTGCAACCATATGGCACTACATCACAAATGGGGCAGTTGACTCAGAATTTATATTCCTACGCGGTATCTAAAGTTACTGTAGGGAATAGAAATGTGTTTCAAAACTCGATTATATTAAGAATGACAGATGACAAAGAGATTAATTAATATATAAACAAAACGTCCACTAGCCTTTTCTGGAGGGCTTATACGCATATTTTGTTCCTGATATATTCATGTACGATACATAAACACATGCGGCTAATACTCTGTGTATATATGTAAGTTAATGTTTCTATCCAGTCTCCAGGCGCCTGCTTAATATAATGACAGGTGTGGGTGTTCCACAAGTAATGAGTAGAGCATACAGCGCAATTCCGTAAGGCCTCATCCAGAAGAATGTCCCATTCATGACTTTAATTATGTCCCAGAGTGGCTTATTCAGGACGCGTGTACAGGAAAGGTCATTTATTAATCCCGTCCCGTCTTGGCGGTCATGTCTAGCATGATCCAGAATGTTAATCAGCTTAATGTGGAAGCTTCTGTTGGACCACACAATCAGAAACCGATCATATACATCACACTAGTCTGGAAACTGCGATAAGCTGTATCAAGCTGTCTGTTTGTTTGAGTACAGATTATTTCCGCCTTGAACAGTACTTCTGACATAACATTTGATATTATCGGGACGGATATGAGATTCGAACAAATGACAAGCGAAGCATGGTGCGACCAAATCACGGCGAATAAGAACACTGCCAAGACCCCTCTTCACACAGCAGGCACGTGAGCAGGGCATCCACGCGTGCATGGCACCAGAAGGATTACGTCGTAGTGAGTGATTGGTATCGATATGCTGCACAAACCGGAGGATGTAATTCAAAAGTTGTCGAGCATCTATACATGGTAGTGGTTCTGTATTTAAAGGAGTGAGTAAGTTGTGTTTGACGCCGCTTTTAACAATATTCCAGTTATATCGCGGCGTGTCAGCTTGGGAGGAAAGCCCGAAGTGATGCAGGTCTCAGACGTTTATCAATTCGGTGAAACCCACTGGGTCACCCGTGCCCCCGTATATAAAGGACTGGGTTTGGTATTATCTGCTTTTCTACACGGGCTCCTAGATTTGATGAATGGACTGGCTTCACGTGACGCGAGGATGAATACCCCTGACCGATTGACGCTTTGAGATAAGGCTAACGTTATACATCTCGTCAAAAGGAGAAAACGTATTTATTTATTATCACTAAATTAGCACAATTTATTCAATATGTCTATAAAATGTTAAATGTTTTGTTTATTTGTAGTTTAATGCAGCACTCAGAAATATTCCCGCTGTATGACAAAGGCCTGCAAATAATCGACCCTGGACCAGACAAACCAGTGATTGACATTAGGATAAAAAACACAGAGCAACGTATACGGTTACACAAAATACATCAAGCCACCGCGCCTGACAATCGGGTGCATTAAATGGCCTCTAACACAGGCATTAAATGTTTGGGGTCTCCACTACCCTGGGATTCCCATGGGATCTTTATAACATTCAAAGGTCCACGTAAGTGCTTACTCCAACTGGCACCTAAGAAGGACCTGAGAATCACAGAACCGTGCAGAAATAATTGACACCTACCCAACAGGATATAAGTGCAAAACATCTGGGCAGATGAGAAGTGAAGCTGGGTTGAACGTCGCCTACAATATTGTTGCACTTCCATAGCGGCGTTCATGCGTCCGTGCTCGTGTGTGTGCTCGTGTGTGTGTGTGTGTGTGTGTGTGTGTGTGTGTGTGTGTGTGTGTGACCGCTTGCACCTGTGCAGACTAATACCGGTTTTTATGTGCCAGCACACTGAGATACCATGTCGCAGTTGCACATGAATACCCCACGCAAACACAGTTTTATTACTGCGAGCCTATTAGTCCTTGTTTTATCCCTTTGATTCCGAGCGCCAGCAGGGTAACAACAAGTATCATCTTTTAGCGTATTTTAGTATGACGCCGTAGACCTTCAACTCTCCAGGCAGACGCTCTATCCACTTGACTATGGAGGTGGTCTTTGGACAGTTGACAGTGTAAACTGACATATGGGTTTCATAGCACATAAGTTTTAGATTGTCCGTCTAGTGCATTAGTTAATATCGACAGAAGACGGTGACCTCGCCTGGATGAGCACTGCCAAGCTAACTGTAATTCATTTCCCGATGAACGTCAGTGTGCAGCGTGATTACGTTTACTTATTAATCTCGCGAAGAGATACAGAACTAATAATGTCAAATGGGGCTTTGATGCCAGACAGATCATGACTATGTCGGGTCAACGGCATATAACGTTCGTTCGAAATTACAACAGATAATGCTACCCTGGCCCCAAAAAATCATCAGGAAATCCAACCACGCCGCCCTAAACGGTAAACCCCGTCATCAGCAGCTCATCTACCCTTAGTATGCACCTTAAGTTCACAGAACGTTCATATTTATCCTTTTTCAGCAGCAACTGGTTCTGTATTTCTTTCCAATTCCAATTTTACTGGGAACCACTTATGTTTGAAGTGAATGATATTGCCGTAGTTGCTTTTTAAACCAAGGGGCGTAGCTCCAAGTGTATTTTGGGACTGATGACGTCACGACAAAAACAACTCTCTGCGCTTTTATAGTTGGATTTAAACATGAAAGCTTGGTGTTTAAATGGATTGTTTTGTCACAATCGTCAGCTATTCTAACAAATTGCCTTTCTGTAACACAAGGGCTATGAATGTACCCGAATGTGACTAAAATGTTAAGGTTATCGCAACGTCACAATGGCGAAACAACGTTGACGCCTGGCTCTTACACCCCGACGGCTAATACGTCCTCCAAATGGAGTCATACAAACCAGAAGTTGGTACAACGAACAAATATCCACAAAACATATGCTGTGCACCATCCGTCAGGTTACGGCAAGGAGACGGATGGGTGTTCAGCTGTACAAGCAACTTGTCATACCAAGCATTGTGGCCACCTGATCCACGCTCTCCAACACGTATCGGTTACAGGGACTTTGGTCAGGTAAAGAAGGATGATGTGCAGTGATTAGAACGTGTGTAAAGATGGGAAGACACACACATTGTAACACAGTTGGTGCGTTTTGGTTAACGTCGTTTGGTAGGAGCGTGGATGCTCTCAGTGTTCTGAACAAGTTTACGTTATTACACTACGTGTCAGTTCGATTTTGAACGAAAGCCCGAAGTGATGCAGACCACATACGTTGATCATGTTTTGAGTTTGTAAGCATCAGACCCATGCTTTAGTGTTTCCTCGAAGTGGTAACAAGTCGATTCTTTATAACACGTTTACATGCAAATATTTACATGGAATATCTTCCGCATTCTACGCTAACAAAATAATTTGGGGACGAGTGCTTCATACATAAAATATGGTTACACGCGAACATTTGTACAACTTCTATTTCTTGGTATTTATCAAACCCCATACTACAGAACCATAGAGTAATCACATATATTTTTTTAAAAGATCATGGAGTAGTGGCTGCACCATGTGTAGCTATGTTATACTTCCACGGAAAATGTGTTTTGCCTGAACGGATGTGTTATAGACATGATTAACCCATGACAAAGATCTAAAAAATAATAATCCAAGATATTATAAAATATTTATCATGTGTTTGCTTATAAAAACATCATTTTTCGACTCTCGACTCGCCTTTTGAATATCTAGATAAACTGACAAATGGTAGGTATGACAAAAATAATTCAAGACATCAATACTGTTTTGCATAGACAGCATCGGTAACAGTGACAATGTCATCTGCAAAGAGGAACAAAAATACCTTTATAATATTAGTGTGTAGCTGTCCACCTGGAACACCAGATGAGTCCATTTGTAGTGCATGTTCAGTGATACACATTGAGGAAATGACGTATCACACAGCCTTGTCAGGCAAAAAATATTATTAGCCTGAACACACCCCTTTAGAGGAGACACCCCTATATTTTAGAATAAACCATAGATCTGTCAACGACATCAAACGCCCTTTTAAAGTCTACAAATAGTCAAACCTTACCACGTTGTTCAGAGAGATAATGTTGAATAACAGTTTGAAGGATAAATATATTATCTATGGTGCTACATCCTTTCCGGAATCAAGCTTCGTTAATTGTCGCAAGCGCTTGCCCAAAGTGCCTCACCTTGTATTGAGGATGGATGTACAGAGCTTTCTGAAGGTGCTGTAATAATGAAATATATACCTCTACAATTATTAGGATCAGAGTGGTCATCCTTGACCATAATTCAGGGAAAGAAATACTAGTATTCAAACATAAAATTAAACATCCATTCATTATGTGGAAGTAATATATGATAAGTCGAATCTGAAACTGGAATCTATGATGCTAGGTATCTGGTTCTCTGTATAACGAAGTGCGGCGCCTTAGTGGAGTCTGGACCCGTGCCCCATACATGAAGTAATAGGTCTGATGTCTGAAGAAGACAAGCCTGTTATCCATTGAGCCACCAGCGGTCTTCAACGTGGTGTTACCAACAGATGCTCTCAGAAGGTACAGGAAGACGTTTGACCCGCCACAATTCTGTGTCCAGAGTTGCACTTGTTGGACGTGTAGGATCGTACGACCCTGGTCTTGAAGGACAGTGGCACCATGTCACCGTGGGTTGTCAGCACCGATGGCCGTGTGATAAACATCTAAGACTTTGGGATTTCCCACCCAACGTGGCACAACGTGATATAACTGAAATAAATGCATGTTCAAAGCGGTGCTAATGAACGAGATTAGGGGAACTATGGTCCGTCCAGGGTTTAAACCGGGAATATTATTAGAATATATATTTTTTTAAATGTTTGAAGGAAAAATGTCATATAGCCAATTTTGTGCGAGAAAACATCTAAGTTCCTAGGTTCCTGTTATTGGTAAAGCACAAATGACGTCCATGGAGAAATAAAAGACATTCTATATGCAAGATGCTATGTTTAGTCTAGCGACTGTGTTATAAGATGTTCCTGCCTGATAATTAATGTTTCGTTCTCTTACAATTATCTATTCCTCGTTTCACCAGCGTCAACTCTCATACCCGGGTTGAGTTATAGCATTATAACCATCGCTAAAGACAACACTTTCGCCTCATACTTTCGTAAAGCGCCGTTAATGCGTGTTTGCATTACCCAGACGAGACTGATGACACGAGAACATGATCTTCACGCCCTTCTATTCCCACACAGAAGGGTTGGAAGTAATTTAATACATGAATTCACGTATGCAATCCAATGCCAATGACCTATATGCAAAGAGATGAAGGATTTTACTGCTTCTCAAAACTGAGCCGACACTCAAACTGCCTTTGTAAAATATGAATATGCTCCGCTATTACTATCTATATTTAGTATCAATACATTTCTTATATAGCGCTAGGTGTAGAACGCTCAATGGCATTAAGGTGCAGTTCCATTGGTTTCAATAAATCAAACAGTTTCTTTTTCGGATTGTTAGTTATTTGCGAATATACATACGCTAACATTAACACTTATGCATACATACAATTTGAAAAAATCAGTAGGAAGCCCTTAGATTTGTTTATGATGATTATAACAGTTCACTTCCCTGTCTATTAACTATATTCTGTCAACCTAACTTTTGGGACACAGTTTTTCTCAATTATTTTCAAATTAATCCGTGCCTCAATAGAAACCAATTTCTAAAACATTCTTGAACACTTGTGATAAACGTTACCAATATAACTATCACTACAATTTCGCTTTTGCTTTAGGGAAAATATTCTGTGTGCAGTTGCAGCTGATGGAATGTCTAACGGGTCATGGAAGCAAGTGATTCTCGTGTATGACCTGAGATCACACTTGCAATGTGAGCAATGTTTACGTCGACATCTTAATGGAGCGTCTCAAAAGTAAAGAAACACTATCTACACCTCAGTCATCTTCAGACAACCCTTCCTCAATACCAGTATTGTCGATGTCGTCATCTGAAGCATGACTGATTACAGTTGGGTTAACACGTCTTCTCTGCAGACCATCTTAAGCCCACTATTCTTCTTCTACTTCAACAACATGATCTGACCATGCTGCCACAGTTCCATGCATGTACAATAATCAATAGTTGATCAAATAACCATGATAGCAAGTCATTAAATTATGCAACACACGCATACACATACAGTTAATTTCGGACCGCCTCCGTGGTCTAGTGGCAGAGGGTCCGCCCGGAGAGCGGAAGGTCTGGTGTTCCATTCCCGGCCGCCTCATACACAAAGACGTTAATGAAGGTAATTGTTGATATCCTGTCTGGCGCTCGGCATTAAAAGAAGAATTGGTCGGGTCAGAGACAGCATACTGTGTCTGAGTGGGATATTCATGTAAAGCTGTGGCATGGTATATCAGTGGGCTGGCAATATAATATCTGCATTAGCCCAGACTAGTGTTGTCAAAACGTCCTATGTTCGAAGTCAAACTGGGAGGTAAATTTTCACTTTTCACTAATTTTCCATTTCAAAGGCTGGTAGGCTCGTGTAATTGATCGATTAATCATCACATGTACAATGAGGATGGCATTGCAAATGTGTATAAAAGTCAATGGGTGACTCGTTTGATTTAAAATTGTTATTTTATTCCACAAGAAGGAATTTGCAATTGGGTAACCTATTTGTATGCACACTCGCTATTTATCATACAATGTTGTGGCAAATAACCCTTAGACCAATCCTGAGCTGTTTCTAATATATTGTAAAGTTGAGCTCTAAGAATCTTCACAGAACCATATATTTGTGTCCATGTGAGATGAGACAAAATCATGGTGTGGTAATGATTTATGTGCATTTTGACAATGTAATTTTGGTGAATTTTTGTCAATACTTCTAATCTCCCTAAGCAATCATGTTGTGCAAAGACATTAATATGGATGTCTGTGCTGATAAAAACATACAAATATCTGCCATTATCATGATGATAATTGCATGTGGATTGAAAAGTGAGGTTTATTCACACACAAAATATTAATCTAATTTTGTAAATAATGATGATTAATCCTTACAATGTTTGTTTTTAAGAGTTTTGATTCGTGGTCTGAACTGAATGTAATCTGTATTCTATATGATATGAAACCTGAATGGACAACCCAAGAAATAGGAAATACATCTCAACAACATGGTGTTGTAGGATATCCTGGCTCTCTCAGATGAAGTCCTGTGTGAATACTGAAGCTGATACTAGTTTCCGTGCATGCTGGGGAAAATATTCCAATTCATACTGGTACAATGGTTTGTCCATTATGGGAATATTTACCAAGCTTGTTTAATATTTTGTGAGTAACCCTGATCTTTGAATACTATTACTGAATAAATCTAAAGCATATTTATTTGTTTGTATAGTATGGATAAAGAGCACAATTGAAATGCTTTTGAAGATTTCTGGTATCAATGATGACATTGAATTGTCATTGACTATATCAGCATGCAATGCACATTGAATGAATACTAATAGGTTTCAGTTTTTATGTCAAAGTTTTCCTTAAAAATAGAACAGGTGCTTACCAAAGAATATTCAATCAATTAATCAATTGCAAAGGCTTTAGAACGAACTTAAATAAGTGGCCCCTTAGAGTTTGTTACAACCTTAGTTAACTGCGTGCGTGCGTGCGTGTGCAAACGCTTTTAATAAATAAAAACTAAGTGAATACGATGTCACAAATGCAGAAATTATTTTGACACCTTAGTTATTTGGCTTATGTATATATATATATAATGGATAGTGCTATCGATGCGTTTAACCAATAAGACATGCATGGTATCAGGATTCGGTAAATATGCAAATGAAATCACCTTGCAGGAACTACTTTTAGTAGTGAGTGAGTGAGGATGGTGTTACGCCGCTTTTAGCAATATTCAAGCAATATCACGGCGGGGACACTGATAGCTTACCTCTTTCTCTACACTTGACTATCCCTTGATGTCCTGTGTGAAGAATATCTCGCATTTCCAATCTCATGGCTGTTGGAATAACTAGCCTATTTCGCCTCAACAAAAGCTCATTTTCAACACTTAGCTCGTATCGGAATGGAAAGTAACGTTTAACTGCTCCTGAAACTTTATACTTGTGTGGCCAGCCTTCTTGACAATATTTCATTAGTTGGCTGCACACTTCATCCTGATTCAATTCTGTCCGAATTTCATCTTGACGTTTTTCTGTTGCAGTATGGGTTGGCACCACACATTCTGTGTGCAGTTGCAGTTTCTTTTTCGGATTGTTAGTTATTTGCGAATATATATACGCTAACATTAACACTTATGCATACATGCAATTTGAAAAAATCAGGAGGGAGCCCTTAGATTTGTTTATGATGATTATAACAGCTCACTTCCCTGTCTACCTATATTCTGTCAACCTAACTTTTGGGACACAGTTTTTCTCAATTATTTTCAAATTAATCCAAATTCGTGTAATAATATTTACACATATCGAAATGGTTCCCCGTGCCTCAATAGAAACCAATTTCTAAAACATTCTTGAACACTTGTGATAAACGTTACCAATATAACTATCACTACAATTTCGCTTTTGCTTTTGTGTATTTGCAATTGATGGTATGTCTAACAGGTCACGTAAGCAGGTGATTCTCGTGCAAGACCTCAGGTCACACTTGTAATGTGAGCCATGTTTATATCGACATCTTAATGGAGCGTCTCAAAAGTACAGAAACACTTTCTATACCTCAGTCATGTTCAGACAGCCCTTCCTCAATATCACCATTGTCTGTGTCGTCATCCGAAGCATGACTGATTACAGTTGGGTTAACACGTCTTCTGTGCAGACCATCTTCATCCCACTATTCGTTTTCTACTTCAACAACATGATCTAAGCAATGCTGGAACAGTTCCATGCATGTACAATAATCAATAGTTGATCAAATAACCATGACAGCAAGTCTAGTGGTAGAGTGGAAGGTCCGGTGTTCGATCCCCGGCCGCCTCATACAGTAAGACGTTAATGAAGGTAACTGTTGTTACCTTGTCTGGCGCTCGGCATTAAAACAAGGATTGGTCGGATAGGAGACAGCATACTGTGCCAGAATGGGTATTCATCTGAATAATGCGGCAGGTTATCTCAGTGGGCTAGCACTATAATATCAGCATAAGCTCGAACTAGTACAAGCAGCCAAATTGTTGTTTTATTCTGCATATTTAAATGGAATGCTAGTAATTGTTTTGGGTTACGCCCTTTGATTTATGACCATATTCAAGATATAAACAATACTGTGGAAGTCTGAAACCACCTATGACAAAAAGTCTTAAAACTTAGGCAAATTAATTTTCATTCACATTGCTGACAATCAACTTTTACAAGTACAATTAAAAAAATTAAATGCACATGCTTTCATTATGACTGTTAAAATGGATATTCTGAGTTCGAAATAAACGTGAGGTGAAATGGGGTTTAACGTCGCGCCCAAGATTATTGCACTTATATAGCGACGTGCATGTACGATGGTGTGTGGTTGCTTGTACTAGACCTGACTGATGCCAATTCATTGTCCTTGCGCACTGAGATACCATGCCGCAGTTTAGCATGCATAGCCCACTCAGACACAGAATACTGACTGACCAATGCTTGCTTTAGACCCTTTATGCCGAGCGCCAGACAACAACAAGTACCATCTTTAAACGTCTGTTGTTATGACGCGGCCGGGGATCCAGCACCGGACCTGCCGCTCTCCGGGCGGACGCTCTACCCTAGACCACGGAAGCGGTCCGAAATTAAGGGTATGTGTATGCGTGTTTTGCATCATATAATGACTTGCCATCATGGCTATTTGTTCAACTATTGATTGATTTATGAACTATGATTTGTTTGTGTTTATAAAAGAAATCCCTATAAATGGAAACGTTTCATACATTTATTTATTTCTTGATCACGTATTGTGGACCGTTATTGATTTACGATATATTTTTAAAGATCACTAAATTTACAGGAAGGGCTGGGAAAATCTATTTGGCATGCAGTTATGGCCGTCATGTTTCCAAAGTTGTGTACATCACTCATTTCTCCTCAACTTGACATTATTTCAACAAACCATTTTCTTCTTGGATCTCAGAGTCTTTCTTGTTAAATTCTATCACCTAAACTTCCATAACATGTTTGGATGAGAGTACAATTTTAGTGTAAGCCTACCAAAAATGCAAAAAAATGCATAATCATTGTTATATCTGTTCACTTTGGATATATCAAATAATAATTACACAGCACATCAAACCCAATTGTCTGCTTCATTAAAAAAATATTTCAAAAACAAATTTACACTTATGACTATGTTGAAAAGAATATTTTAATTTGAAATTAAATTAAAATAAAGGTGCTTCACACAATATGTATAAATCAAATTTCTACTTAAAGCTAACAAATAAAAAATAATGATAATTTGATAATTACTTACTCAAACATGTTCAAGGTGTGTGACCAAGCAAAATATGAAAATAATGCATATTTAATCTGACACATGACTAGTTCATTAATATCAATACTGAAAAATGAATAAATACAATTTACTAAAATAAATTTCACGTATACTAATTCATAACATAGATTTTCAAACTTTCAGCTCCTCACCTTTGCCTGTTTTAATGCCTTGTCAAACTATATAATGCAAGGGCTTCGATGTCAGTGCTCATGCTATCATATACCAGAATACCATGGTAATTGGTTGGACCTGTTAGTTGTTGCATCTTCATAAATAATCCTACATCACTGAACCAAGTAATACACACCTCTCATCATAAAACACTAGTTCACAGCGATCGTAAAAACACGTCTGCACTGGTCGTCAAAATTATTTTAAAGGAAGCTAAAAGTACTCATACCATTTGTCAGAAATGACAAATTAACCGACCTTGTCATTCTAAAATAAGCCAACTATAAACAACTGCCTTGGTCCCGTCCCGCAAAATTGACTATAGCGGTCGCGCATTTCGAAACCAGAACTAGTTCATGACCACACACTTGTCACCGGAAATGTTTGTACCGGAAGTAGCGCTTCGCGAGACTTACGGGCCCTATTACACTTGTGAGGATGACCGGCCTCAGGTCATGCAAGAGAATCACTTGTTTTCATGACAAGAAAGACATTCCATCCGTTGCTACTACATCCTGTTTTCTTCACGCAAAATTTTAATGATGGTTTCGAAGGACATGTTTCTGGTGTCCCCATGTGTGCTTTTGCTGGAATATTGCTAAAAGCGGGGTTAAACCATACTCACACACTCGTTCAAGAAAGAAAAAAACGGCGTCCCGAAATGTTGACGGACTACAAAGTTGGCACCAATTTTCTGCATATATCGCTTCAAGATCATGGCTCGGGTAGTATTCAAGATTGTCAAAAAACTTTCTCCAAGCTACACTCAAAACTTAAGAGCCTTTAAACAATCGACCTGTTCCCACAAACATGAAGTAACGTTGGAGGAGATTCCGCGGGTCAAATCATGTGCAGATTAAGTCATTTGCATATGAAGCTTCTAGGGCTTGGGACGTTCTGTCGAATGAGCCTTGAAAATCAGAATCATACAAAGATTTCTGCAGACTGCTCCAGGACTGGAACAGCTCAATTTGCAGATACAGTACATGACCAACCCTGTTAGCTCCACTGCCATGTTATTTTGTGCTTATTCTCGTATTACTTTCTGTACATCCTCTGACCATGCTTGTTTTATCAAGTCTTTGAAAGACATTTAAAAGTGATACAATAAACATAAGGAAGGGAATTTATGGTTGTCTATAAATCCATAAATTATCTTCCTTTGGAGTTTGATGTACCAAACTCCACTGACACATTCCTGCACCAAACTCCACTGACACATTGCTACACCAAACTCCACTGACACACTCCTGCACCAAACTCCACTGACACACTCCTACACCAAACTCCACTGACACAATCCTACACCAAACTCCACTGACACACTCCTACACCAAACACACCAACACACCCCTGCACCAAACTACAGACACACGTTAGCATTCCCCTATAAATGGTACCAGAAAAGAGTATAATTGTGTTTCTGTTGGATAAATGTAGACAGCTAATAAGCGAAAACAGTGTATAATTCTTAACATTTTACGGCCGCTGCTTCCATTTTGTTGGGTATCGCGTCATGAGCTGTACACATCGAGTGACCAACTGCTCTCAGTTTGTCAACTCACCGGATTAATATTTTCGGAGAATTCCATGGACCCAATAAAGGCATAAAAATCTCCCCTACTCGAGTTCAGGCATCACATTCTAACCGATCAGGACTGACTCCTGACTCCAGTGCTCCTACTTTATCACATACATGTCAGTTCCACTGGTTGACTTGGGAGTTACACCCCACTCATCCACTCAAGGAATTCGAACCCAGCCATCCATTCAATCGAATCCGACATAGTTTACCTCACTCACTCCAGGCACCACGTCCGCTAACACATTCTGGGATCATTGTGACTTAGATCCTCCCGGTACATTCAAGGAAATCGACCTCACCCATCCACACACGGAATCCGACCCCATTGATTCATTCAAGGAATGCGACCCATTCTAAAATGGAATCCGACATTATCCATCCATTCAAGGAATCCGACCCCACCCACCCATTCTATGAACCCGACCCCACCCATCCATTCAAGGAACCCGACCTCTCCCATCCATTCAATGAACCCGACCCCACCCATCCATTCATGGAACCCGACCCCTGCCATCCATTCAAGGAACCCGACCTCACCCATCCATTCAAGAACCCGACCCTACCCATCCATTCAAGGAACCCGACCTCACCCATCCATTCTATGAACCCGACCCCACCCATCCATTCAAGAACCCGACCCTACCCATCCATTCAAGGAACCCGACCTCACCCATCCATTCTATGAACCCGACCTCTCCCATCCATTCAAGGAACCCGACCTCACCTATCCATTCTATGAACCCGACCCCACCCATCTATTCAAGGAACCCGACCCTACACATCCATTCAATGAATCCGACCTCACCAATCCAGTCAAGGAATCCGACCCCACCAATCCTCTCAAGGAATCCAACCCAACCCATCCTCTCAAGGAATCCAACCCCACCCATCTATTCAATGAATTAGACCTCACCCATTCATTCAATGAATCCGACCTTCCTAGCCATTTAATGAATCCGACTTCACAAATCCAGTCAAGGTATCCGATCCCATCTATCCTCTCAAGGAATCAGACCTCACTCATCCAGTCAAGGAATCCGACGCCACCCATCCAATCAAGGAATCTGGCCTCACCCATCCACTAAAAGAGTCCGATCTCACCCGTCCATTCAAGGAATCCGATCCCACCTATCCTCTCAAGGAATCCAACCCCACCCATCTATTCAAGACATCCCACATCACCCATTCATTCACGGAATCCGAACCCACCCATCTATTCAAGGAATCCGACCTCACCAATTCATTCAAGGAATCCAACTCCACCCATCTACTCAAGGAATCCATTCCAGGATTCATACCTCATTAACCTGCTCCAGGAATGCAAAGAAATCCTATGAGATTTGCGGTAACAAAGATCCGATTTAAATGAGATTGTGAATCCGACCTCATCCATCCTATCGAGGAATCCAACACACATATCCGCTCCAGGAATCTGATCCCACATTATTCTAATCAAATTATACTAATCACGACCGACTCCTGACCTCAGTGAAGATTACATTATCATATACAAGAGAATTACACCCCACCAATCCACTCAAGGAATCCGAACCCAGCCATCCATTCAATCAAATCCATCACTCACCCACTCCAGGCACCAAGCCTGCTAACCCATTCTAGGATTTCGATCTCGCTGTTGGAATGCAAAGTCACTGCAATACTCAATCCAGGTACCAGGAATTCGAACAGATCCATGTGTACCATTCCTGAAACCCTCATCACCCACTCACCCAATTTGACCTCCTCCCCCCCCCCGACCATCACTCACTCCTGAAATCCGACAGCACCACCCACTCCAGGAATCCGACCAACCCTTCTTCCTCAGGAATCCGACCAACCCTTCCTCTCCAGGAATCCGACCAACCCTTTCTCTTCAGGAATCCGACCAACCCTTCTCCTTCAGGAATCCGACCAACCCTTCTCCTTCAGGAACCCGACCAACCCTTCTCCTTCAGGAACCCGACCAACCCTTCTCCTTCAGGAATCCGACCAACCCTTCTCCTTCAGGAACCCGACCAACCCTTCTCCTTCAGGAATCCGACCAACCCTTCTCCTTCAGGAACCCGACCAACCCTTCCTGTCCAGGAATCCGACCAACCCTTTCTCTCCAGGAATCCGACCAACCCTTCTCCTTCAGGAATCCGACCAACCCTTCTCCTTCAGGAATCCGACCAACCCTTCTCCTTCAGGAACCCGACCAACCCTTCTCCTTCAGGAATCCGACCAACCCTTCTCCTTCAGGAACCCGACCAACCCTTCTCCTTCAGGAATCCGACCAACCCTTCTCCTTCAGGAATCCGACCAACCCTTCTCCTTCAGGAATCCGACCAACCCTTCTCCTTCAGGAACCCGACCAACCCTTCTCCTTCAGGAATCCGACCAACCCTTCTCCTTCAGGAACCCGACCAACCCTTCTCCTTCAGGAATCCGACCAACCCTTCTCCTTCAGGAATCCGACCAACCCTTCCTGTCCAGGAATCCGACCAACCCTTTCTCTCCAGGAATCCGACCAACCCTTCTCCTTCAGGAATCCGACCAACCCTTCTCCTTCAGGAATCCGACCAACCCTTCTCCTTCAGGAATCCGACCAACCCTTCCTGTCCAGGAATCCGACCAACCCTTTCTCTCCAGGAATCCGACCAACCCTTCTCCTTCAGGAATCCGACCAACCCTTCTCCTTCAGGAATCCGACCAACCCTTCTCCTCCAGGAATCCGACCAACCCTTCTCCTTCACCCACATCAATCCACTCTAGGATTCCGACCCCAATCAGCCACTCCATAAACCCGACCCTTCCATCCATTTCAGGAATCCGATACCACACTACTCCAGGAATCCGACCCAAGCGTCCGCAACAGGAATCCGACATTACCAATCTGATCCGGGAATCTCATCCAAATCAGATCTTAGTTCTCGCTACAAAGATCTTAGGACATCCCATTACATGTCACGTTAGAACGCCGTTTCGTAAACTTTGACTCACAAATGAAAATTACTAGGATGATTCCACATTAGCCCATCAGAAAACACATTTTTCGAACTATACTAGTTTCAAACCGGCGACTACGCTTTGAAAACTATTGTGACAAATTCTGGATTCAAAATGTGAGTGTGGAAAGTGAGAAACAGAAAGTTCTGGAATGTCTAATAGATGGCCTAGATTGTATACCATTACTTCCCACGAACAATTCAGAATGTATTCCGTTCAAATGCTTATCCAGCGGAAGCAACAGACAGACGACGTATTAACGGAATCAGTCGTAAAATCTGTAACTGTCGCTCGGAATACCCTACGTTTATTGTTGCGAGGTTGCATGATCAGAAAACACAATCCGATTGTCAGTTTCCTGATCGGGTAAGCGACGGGCTGATTGGTGATGCGAAAGGACGTGACCCCCAATGGGATGTTCTATGGTACGATTTTAATGACATCGGGAATTCGACCTAATCATTCTTCTCCGGGAATCCAACTCATCCAACCGCTGCAGGAATCCAACCCACCCAACCTCTCCAAGAATCTGGCCCTACCAACCCCCAGGAATCCAACTCATCAAATTGCTGCAGAAATCCAACTCATCCAACCGCTGAAGGAATCTGACCCTACTAATCCTCTCCAGGAATCTAACCGTCCCAACCGCTCCAGGAATCTGACCCCACCAATCCTCTCCAGGAATCTGACCCAACCCACTCCAGGAATCCAACTCATCCAACCGCTCCATGAATCTGACCCCCCAAATACTCTCCAGGAATCTGACCCAACCCGCTCCAGGAATCCAACTCATGCAACCGCTCCATGAATCTGACCCGACCAATCCTCTCCAAGAATCCAACCCACCCAACCGCTGCAGGAATCTGACCCCACCAATCCTCTCAAGGAATCCAACCCACCCAACCGCTGCAGAAATCTGACCCCACCAATCCTCTCCAGGAATCTAACCCACCCAACCGCTCCAGGAATCTGACCCCACCAATACTCTCCAGGAATCTGACCCAACCCGCTCCAGGAATCCAACTCATCCAATCGCTCCATGAATCTGACCCGACCAATCCTCTCCAGGAATCTAAACCCACCCAACCGCTGCAGGAATCTGACCCCACCAATCCTCTCCAGGAATCCAACCCACCCAACCGCTGCAGAAATCTGACCCCACCAATCCTCTCCAGGAATCTAACCCACCCAACCGCTGCAGGAATCTGACCCTACCTATCCTCTCCTGGAATCCAACCCACTCAGCTGCTCAGGGAATTCGAACCTCCCCATCCGTTCCAAGATCTAGCCCCATCTTTCCCCTCTAAGAGCCAGATCACACTCACCTGGTCCAGGCACAAACCCATTCTACGATTCCGACCCCACTTACCCACTACTCTGATGTTCTGAAAACACTTCAACACGCGATACCCGAAATACGACCCCAACGTCCGATCTAGTAATCCGACCCCAGCCGTGCCGTCTTTGAATCCAAACCACGACATTTAACCCCATTCCTCACAGACGCTGATCAATGCCAGACATACATGCACGTATCCGAGCCCACCCCACGTCATCTACCGCCATTAACCTTATCAACCAACCCGGCTTTCGTGTGGGTGCACAGTGTTTTATTGGCATGTCGTGTGACCCTCATCATCAGGTATAATCTCACACTTCACAGGTCTCCTGATTCCAGCATTCATTAAAAACAAACGACGACGTTTCGACGAATGCCGTGATCAATTTATACACGCATTTTCCATTATAATACAAATCCCACTTTTGTTTACTGGGTATTTTCCTACTCTTTCAAAACGTGCAATGTGTAAAATGTCAAGTAACTGTGACAAAACAAATAAAGTTCACTCACGGCCATTAACACAGTCATCGCTAATGGGATTTATTATTCCGGGGAATTGCTTCTGAAGTTACCAGCTGAGGCATAGGAGGAAGAGAAACTTCAAAGGCCTGCAAAACAAAATAAAATTTAAAAAATATGTATCTTCGCTGAACTCACTCTCTCCATGTTGTGGTTCGTGGCCACGTCTGAATGATGTCTGAGAATACTGAACCACAAACATGGGTACATGTACACTACTGAACAGAAGTTTATTCCCCTAACACACGTTATATAACGAATGATTCACGCGTTTGCTGTGCGTGTTTCGGTTGAATTTGAATGTGAATCGGCAATTGACCTGTGTTCACCAGACCATAAACACAAGGTCGGCCCGATTTGATAAGTGTTAGGTAGCTGGATTGATATGCACGAAACCATTCTACGAGGGTCCAGTCTAGCCAGCGTGGCAAGCAGACAGTAGAACAGTAGTGAATTTAGATGTGCGTTCATTGGAAGGGGAACCCCCGAGTTGACATGATTGTCGCGGGTTGGAAAATGGTCGCCATTAATGATGTGATCGATTTGGGATTGCTGAAATTTTCGGTTTAAGTTTTGCCCGCATGGGTCATTCCAGGTGAGCGAAAATATCTCATTAGGGTTTGTGATTTTTACAATTGCCCAATGACCATTGTGAGTAATGCAGGGGATACCTAAGGTAACAGTTTCTAATTAGAGGACATTCGTTGTGAATAATTGTAATCCTGTTCCTCCTGTTTCTACCCCTGTTCCGCCAGTCTCTGCCCCTGTTCCTCCAGTCTCTGCCCCTGTTCCTCCAGTGTATGCCACGTTACTTCCGTTTCTACTTATGTTCCTCCAGCCTCTGCCCTGTTCCTCCTGTTTCTACCCGTGTTCCCCAAGTCTCTGCCCCTGTTCCGCCAGTCTCCTCCCCTGTTCCTCCAGTCTCTACCCGTGTTCCTCCAGTCTCTGCCCCTCTTCCGCCAGTCTCCGCCCCTGTTCCTCCAGTCTCTGTCCCTGTTCCTCCAGTCTCTGTCCCTGTTCCTCCAGTCTCTGCCCCTCTTCCGCCAGTCTCCGCCCCTGTTCCTCCAGTCTCTGCCCCTGTTCCTCCAGTCTCTGTCCCTGTTCCTCCAGTCTCTGCCCCTGTTCCTCCAGTCTCTGTCCCTGTTCCTCCAGTCTCTGTCCCTGTTCCTCCAGTCTCTGCCCCTCTTCCGCCAGTCTCCGCCCCTGTTCCTCCAGTCTCCGCCCCTGTTCCTCCAGTCTCTGCCCCTGTTCCTCCAGTCTCTGTCCCTGTTCCTCCAGTCTCCGCCCCTGTTCCTCCAGTCTCCGCCCTTGTTCCTCCAGTCTCTGTCCCTGTTCCTCCAGTCTCCGCCCCTGTTCCTCCAGTCTCTGCCCCTGTTCCTCCAGTCTCTGTCCCTGTTCCTCCAGTCTCTGTCCCTGTTCCTCCAGTCTCTGTCCCTGTTCCTCCAGTCTCCGCCCCTGTTCCTCCAGTCTCTGCCCCTGTTCCCCCACGCTCCGCCCCTGTTCCGCCAGTCTCCATCTGACAATGGTTATATGCAAGGCTCTGGATGGCGACAACATCACGAAAAGTATTGAGGGTAACTGAACATGCAGCATACAGATTTCCAATCTGTGTATATCTGTGACAACTTCCAACTGGTGAACTTGACAAGTGAGGGTGAATTTTAATATTCATATTATTATCATTTAAGAAATTGTAAATAACACGTTACTAAAATTGCCCTACACTCTCGCGAAATATATATGGTCTGTGAGTGAGTTTAAATGTTACGTCACACCAGCAATTTTTCAGCTATATTGCGACGAAATTATTGTCAGCTTGCTGGACTAAATGTCACATGATTGCTTTACTTAACAAGTACGTTTCTTATAATTTAGGTGCTCGACTGCCCCAGTAGTTCTCGATCAATTAGAATTAATATTGTGTAAACAAATCAGTCAAGCTTGCAACAATAGATCAATAACCTGATAAATTTGGCCCCCAGCTACCGACTTAATACATAGATACAGGGGTCGATATATGACCAAAGTGTGTACGTACCGCAACACTTCATTTGATAGTATTCATGTGTGAATCATCACATCTCTTGCACGCGTGCTGCAGTTATGGACGTGAAACTGTAAGGGATGGAAGTATTTTGACTTTACTGCTAAGAAATAAAAACAATGTGGATCGTGTGCCACATTACGGTGACTTAATGCTTTCTTAACTTGATCAGTAACTGCCTAATGACTGTCAAACATCACACTAAATTGTAGACACTATAACCGTGGTCAGCTCTCACTGTTTGCCATTCAGCTGTATGAGTGGAAGAGCAGTGTGAATGCGATGTCACTCACAACAGGTAACAATGGCTTAAGGCGATGTGTGTTCTCAAGAGGTCAATCGTGTCATTTGTAGTGATGTATTACAGTACAGATAAACACCGTTGTGTCGAAGTTGAAGAGACCTTCGTAAATACTTCGAGTCAGCCGAGGTTAGACACCGAAAACTGTTGAGTAGACAGTGAATATGCAATTTGTACTTCGAGACAACCATGAGTTCGACACTTTCATGTTCGACACAACGGCGTTGGGCATTATAGACACTTGTAATTGTAAGCATTAAACATGAAGTATCATAATTAAGGAGATGGCTGAGGTGGTTTATGGACATGTCGATCGGTTAGATTTAGATTTATGCGAATGTTCACCCGGGTATGGATTTTTCAGGGATTTTCTTTTGATATATACTAGCAAACTGTGACCAAAAAACAAAACAACAACTAATGAGATACTACTTGTGTCATCGATTTTACATTATTATGTCACTTGATATTGGGGCAATCTCTTTACATCTGTGAAAGGCGACTATGCTTGTAAGAGGCGACTAACAGGGATCGGGTGGTCAGGCTCGCTAACTTGGTTGATGCATGTCATCGTATTCCAATTGCGTTGATCGATGCTAATGATATCAATCACTTGATTGTGTGGTCCAGGCTGGATTATTTACAGACAGCCGTCATATAGCTGGAATATTGATGAGTCCGCGTTCAACAACAAACAAACAGCTAGACCTGTAGACATCCCAGTACACTTTACGCCAGAACCATCTTTTATCCGAACAATGAGAACGTCGCTTAGCAGATCGCGAAAATTCAAGTAGGAAGGTGTTTTCTAATCATGCAACCTCGAAAAGGTTAACCTCTTCGCTATATGGCTCAAATAATGTCGATGCGACGTTAACATTTAACTCACTCATGATCACGATAAGGTTCACCAGGACGTCAGTCAGCCTGCATAGTGATGACGTCGAGGTTACAAAAGTGTATACAGTGTCACAACGTTCTTATTTCTTTACACCGTTACAAAACTATATGAATTGATAGACCGTTATATTCTATATTGATAAGTCTAAAAGTTTTTGCCAAATGAGATTGTTTTCATTCTGATGTCATCGTTGGAATTGTAAGTATTGTTAATGTTCGTGTTTTTCTTTCTTGTGAATATTGAAACATCCCCATGACCATACACACGCCGGAACTGTGACTTTGTCATAAATATATGTTTTTGTGAAATTATTAACTTTTAACAGGAAATATCTTCACGGTCCTAACCACATGGCATTTGTTTAAATGTGCATGAAGTGATTGGACTTGCAAATAATCAAGAAAAAATGATTGGCGTTTACGACGTCAAAGCAAATTACGGGCGTTGACGTGAACTGTTTTCAATGTTTTATGTTTCATTGATTTTGTTCACACAATAAAGATGTTTTGTACCTCCACACCAGACAAAGTTCTGTGTCAGGCTATGCAAAATGTTATGTAAATGGTCCTCTGTGAAAATTACAAGTCGCCATAGAATTTACCGCTGTCATATTGTTTTCGGTCATGTTAACGTCTCTCTACGATGTGTAATCAGAAATTTGTAAATAGAATAATAGACGGGGCAGCGAGTAAAAGCATACAAACTGTAAGTACTATTTTTCAAACGCAAGTGACCGCCATATTGATGTAAATATAGACAGACTCGGTATTTGCTGCTGAATAAATATGAAGGTATTTGATTGTCCGACTGGTTTACTTCACGACACTATACGGAAATATGCGGAAGAGACATGTGTTGTTTCCATGAGGCACACTTCTCAGTTTGATGCAGGGTCAGAAATAACATTAGCCTGAGGCTAGTGCAAAATTCTGCGGCCAGGTACTAATTTCCAAATTTGAGCTTTGTTTTAGCATTACAAAGACATTTTATCTTTACCCGGACTAATATAGCTTTATAGTTCAGTTCTAACCCAGTTTTAGTAGTGATGTATCAGACACAAATATTTACAAGAACCATTTTAGGGTCAATGACATCTTGCCTATCCTACAAAATAAAAAACAATGTCAGTTTGACAAGTTCAAGACAAATTTAAAATAATGAAAAAACAATGTCACAGGTACAACTGTATTTACAAATGTCACACCGTCATTTTACTGAAAAAACTGTTTACAGCGATGTTAAACTTGATTAACTCAGCACGTAGAAGATCAATGGACTATAAAGTATTTTCAATTAGGATTGGGGCAGTATTCCATACTGAAATTAATCAAACAATATCTCATTACACGTCACATCTGAAAATATTGAATAGTTTGATAACGCAAAACAATTTGAAAATATAAAACATATTTTTCATTATTTTGTTACGTGTTGATTCCCCAATTGAAAAATATGTGAACCCAGAAATCTGTACGTAAAAGAACTGAGTGGGAAACCAACAAACAAACAACAAATGTATTACAAATTCGTTAAGTTTTCAATTCAATTCAAACTACTGCACTAATGGCATTAAAGAATCGAGTAGTTTTACAATATGCAATGGCAAAATATATTATGAATGCAGTGATCAGTATCAACTACACAAATACAGTGGTGATAGCAAAAGTCAGTGACAAGAGATACGGAAACACGTTCTTGTCCCACTATATATACAGAAATTCTATACAGTGCCATCACCAGTCTAACGTACAAGAACATTAAAGAAATTGCCATAACATACTATCACCGTCCGCGATATACCGTACTGCAAGTTTACACACCACGCTATCATCTAAATATACTAACTTCCTAACGACTGATCACTCACCAAACGCAGTGCGATGAGCGTCTACCGAATCCCAACAGGACCAATGCAACACAGGTACAATCACTGCTAAATAATAGAATATACTGCTGTATAACAATTTATTTGTTCTGGTGTAATGCTCTACAGAATGAATGTTTTTGTTCATTTTGTAGAAATATCTTACCGCAGTGTACAAAGCGTTGTTACGAACAGTGGGCCCTGGGCCTTTGACGTGGCTTGTTCTCTCGTCAAGCTCCTCTTTGGTACGTCGAAGGACTTTGTCATCCCTAGTCGCGGAACGGCTACAGTGCGTGTGCAGAACGTGTCTTTGAGATATAAGGCATGACAAAGGCCAAGGATGCAAATGTAACGTCACGTCCAGGGTGACGTGATGGTCCTTGTTGAGGTGAGGCTGCATCAGTTCCATGACCACCCGGTGTCCAACATTCTGTTTCCCGGGTGGTCTGGCACATCCGCGTTTCCTGCCCACGGAGGCCTGGAACTGCTTAGTGTCACCAGACTTACAGAGTCAGTGACTGAATTTGGTTTTACGCCGCTTTTAGCAATATTCCAGCAATATCACGGCGGGGGACACCAGAAATGGGCTGTTTTTGCGTAAGAAAGCCCTTTGATTATTAATAAATTCGTTATGGTGATTCATGTGTGAACGGTCCCATGTTGCTTGTGATTAATGTTTGAACACCATTTTAGACAGTTTCAACTATGTCTCAAGATTGAATAGAAATGAGTGAGTGAGTGAGTTGGGTTTTAACGCCGCTTTTAACATTATTCCAGTCATATCAAGTCGTGTCAGCTTAATGTGGGAGGAAGGCCCGAAGTGATGCAGGTCTCAGACCTTTACCACTTCGGTAACCGCGAGCACGGGTATGGTGCTGACAAACCTAGAAACATAATCGGGGCGAACCGGGATTCGAACCCACAGTCATAGTTTTCTGGCGTGCCCAAGGGACGCAACTCTGCACAGCGAATAGCAGCGCCTTAGACGACTTGGCCACCTTGAATAGAAATGAAACAAATCTGATGAGATACATAAAAATAGCATATACATACTGCGCTGTTCCAAAGATATCTTCATGTGGGCTAGTGCAATTGGCTAAATCATTTTCATATTTTTCACAATATATAAATATTTGATTTGTCATGTCATAAACTCGCCGGAACAACACAACTCATCGGCATCCAAAATCCACCAAAGGCTCATCCGGAGTTCACATTCATCAGATGGACATCTTCCAGCGATTCCCCTTCCTTCATAGATGTCTGGGTGTCCTCGTCAGTTGACAGACCCAATGACATAACACGTATTCAGAATCCATATCGAAATTGTTATACCCGCGAAATTGGAGAGGGAGGCGTCTGTTTCTTGTTGAAGTGGCGGAAATTTACGTTCGATTGTGCCATATTTTTCTTATATAGAATTAATATACATGTCTTACGAAGATGCATCCCGAGAACAAAACTTCATTTGCTTACCATCATACAATCATTGTATAGCAAATTAAGTTAAGTACTCGAGACCGGGTCGTGTGTTGAGACTTGGGTACTCGAGATAGGGACGTGTGTTGAGACATGGATACTCGAGATAGGGATGTGTGTTGAGATTTTGGTACTCGAGACTGGTTCATGTGTTGTGACATGAGTACTCGAGTTCGAGACGTGTGTTGAGACTTGGGTACTCGAGATGTGGACGTGTGTTGAGACGTGGGTACTTGAAACCACCCTAGTATGTCATAATCTTTGCTGAGTTTGAAATTGCCTATCTCTCATGTGTTATAATAAACTCGCAGTGCTTTCAAATCAGCCTTTAATGAATTTTCAAAGATGATGATCAAAATCATGATCTAACGTATATTAACCCTAGCGGACCAATTTAATACTGGATTGTAAAATGATATGTCCTTTCGTACTGCCGCACGTCAGTACTTCCCACATGTTTCCCTCGTAGCCACTGATAAATCACATATAGACATGGTTCTCACATTGTTAATGCACAACCAATTCCTTCTTTCGCAGAGAACGTTGTGTTTATATTTTAGACACTTTCATTGTTATGAACATCCCAAAGGATTAGTGCCTTTAGGCTGTATTTTTTCATGGAGCCACTACCTCTTGTATGTTCAACTGAAACCCAAGTAGGTCGTGGAGGCATTACAATTGATTCAATTTTAACATGTTTTCTCATGTGGACAATACTTTGTACAATACAACGATAAATCCTTAATGATTATATTGATCAACCGTTTGTTGTTTTTCAATCATAGCGTTAGTTTGTAACAAATGTGATTGCTTTGATAATTACTGTGATCAAAAATACCTCAAAGGAAAAAAAGCGACAAAACCATGTCACACTAACAAATAATACAATTTCTTTGAAAACAGATTTATATTTGGGCTAAAACATAATTATGTACTACACACTTTAAACACTGGTTCATAAAAGATTACTGACCCTAGAACTCCATTTCTTAATAAATAGTTAGAAACGCAAGTGAAAAACAAATATATTTGCTTGCAATGACCTGTGACAAGAAATAATATTATGTTGATTATGAGAATCAGTAGTTTTGTTAGATGTCGTAGACCGGATAATTATTTTCGAATAAGAAAAATATATGAAATTGTCACGGTCCTTCCCTCTGGAGAAAAGACACTAAAATGTCATTCTGTGGCAACAGTCATTAGCAGCAGTGAACAAGAGGTATTGTGGGTTTGGCCTATGGTTTTGTTGGAATAGGACTGAAATACAAATAAGAATATATACGGAACGATCTTCAAAGGGCCGGAAAATGTATTGAGTTAAACGTTAATGAAGCAGCATTCTCAGTGTGGCTGCTTGGTTCTCTTGCGTTCTTCCATAAAAATAGCATATACATACTGCGCTGTTCCAAAGATATCTTCATGTGGGCTAGTGCAATTGGCTAAATCATTTTCATATTTTTCACAATATATAAATATTTGATTTGTCATGTCATAAACTCGCCGGAACAACACAACTCATCGGCATCCAAAATCCACCAAAGGCTCATCCGGAGTTCACATTCATCAGATGGACATCTTCCAGCGATTCCCCTTCCTTCATAGATGTCTGGGTGTCCTCGTCAGTTGACAGACCCAATGACATAACACGTATTCAGAATCCATATCGAAATTGTTATACCCGCGAAATTGGAGAGGGAGGCGTCTGTTTCTTGTTGAAGTGGCGGAAATTTACGTTCGATTGTGCCATATTTTTCTTATATAGAATTAATATACATGTCTTACGAAGATGCATCCCGAGAACAAAACTTCATTTGCTTACCATCATACAATCATTGTATAGCAAATTAAGTTAAGTACTCGAGACCGGGTCGTGTGTTGAGACTTGGGTACTCGAGATAGGGACGTGTGTTGAGACATGGGTACTCGAGATAGGGATGTGTGTTGAGATTTTGGTACTCGAGACTGGTTCATGTGTTGTGACATGAGTACTCGAGTTCGAGACGTGTGTTGAGACTTGGGTACTCGAGATGTGGACGTGTGTTGAGACGTGGGTACTTGAAACCACCCTAGTATGTCATAATCTTTGCTTATTTTGAAATTGCCTATCTCTCATGTGTTATAATAAACTCGCAGTGCTTTCAAATCAGCCTTTAATGAATTTTCAAAGATGATGATCAAAATCATGATCTAACGTATATTAACCCTAGCGGACCAATTTAATACTGGATTGTAAAATGATATGTCCTTTCGTACTGCCGTACGTCAGTACTTCCCACATGTTTCCCTCGTAGCCACTGATAAATCACATATAGACATGGTTCTCACGTTGTTAATGCACAACCAATTCCTTCTTTCGCAGAGAACGTTGTGTTTATATTTTAGACACTTTCATTGTTATGAACATCCAAAAGGATTAGTGCCTTTAGGCTGTATTTTTTCATGGAGCCACTACCTCTTGTATGTTCAACTGAAACCCAAGTAGGTCGTGGAGGCATTACAATTGATTCAATTTTAACATGTTTTCTCATGTGGACAATACTTTGTACAATACAACGATAAATCCTTAATGATTATATTGATCAACCGTTTGTTGTTTTTCAATCATAGCGTTAGTTTGTAACAAATGTGATTGCTTTGATAATTACTGTGATCAAAAATACCTCAAAGGAAAAAAAGCGACAAAACCATGTCACACTAACAAATAATACAATTTCTTTGAAAACAGATTTATATTTGGGCTAAAACATAATTATGTACTACACACTTTAAACACTGGTTCATAAAAGATTACTGACCCTAGAACTCCATTTCTTAATAAATAGTTAGAAACGCAAGTGAAAAACAAATATATTTGCTTGCAATGACCTGTGACAAGAAATAATATTATGTTGATTATGAGAATCAGTAGTTTTGTTAGATGTTGTAGACCGGATAATTATTTTCGAATAAGAAAAATATATGAAATTGTCAAGGTCCTTCCCTCTGGAGAAAAGACACTAAAATGTCATTCTGTGGCAACAGTCATTAGCAGCAGTGAACAAGAGGTATTGTGGGTTTGGCCTATGGTTTTGTTGGAATAGGACTGAAATACAAATAAGAATATATACGGAACGATCTTCAAAGGGCCGGAAAATGTATTGAGTTAAACGTTAATGAAGCATTCTCAGTGTGGCTGCTTGGTTCTCTTGCGTTCTTCCATTCTGAACAATGGCTCTACGAGTAAGATGCACCTACTCTAATACAAGGGAAATCATAGCACCTAAAGGAGGATGTTTAATGTTTACATATGTTTGTATATACAGGAGGATGTTTAATGTGTAAATATGTTTTATGTGTCTCGCAAGAGTAAAACGATTGTTGTGTTGATTTTACAGGCTGGTAGATGATATATTTTAACAATGTAAAATTGATCTATATGTTTCAGAAAACAGAAATACACAAGATTTATTTTCATAAAGTTTTTTTTTACTTCAAGGGCGTTTATCGTTGGTGGATAAGGGCTATTAAAACGTGAAATCACATTTCAGAGGTACAAACGTAAAAAAACGCATTGTGGCTGCGTGAAATCTCAACAGAAACATGCATAGTTACAAGATTATCATCAATAAGAAAGACCTTTTAATATTGATCTTTCAAGATATTTATTTTATGTAAGTATCGTTTTCACGGTGAAGATGATGTAAGTGATGTACACACATGGGTTGCCATGGCTGAATCACAATGACTGAACACGTACAGGTACGTATCTATGTACAGAGGTTCGGGACAAGAAGTGAAAAATGAAAGCAAATGCCATCTGAAGTTTTCTGAGAAAACAATATGTGAAATGCTGGACTACCTCATTGATAACAATTTCTCCGTAGTATATCGGAGTAAGACATTTAGGCAAGAAGTAGGCATCCCCATGGGCACCAATTGTGCTCCCCTTCTTGCGGATCTATTTCTTTATGCATATGAATCATAAAAAAGCCAAAACAATGTCATTTGGCCAAGAAGTTTTACTTAAGCTTGAGGTATATCGATGATCTGATATCGTTCAATAACTATCAAAGAGCCAATTCCCTTCCGAGCTAGAAATAAAGGAGACCAATGCGACCGCCTCATCTGTTTCATATTTAGATCTATGCATAAAGATTCAGTGTGACAAAACATTCTCAAGACTGAAAGACAGGAGGGATAGCTTCAACTTTCCAATAGTCAACTTTCCTTTCATGTCGAGCAATATTCAAGCAGCTCCAGCCTTTGGTGGTCACATTTCACAACTGTTGAGATACGATCAAGCAAGCTCTTTCTGCTCAGAAGTTGTTTGATCAAGGTTACAACATTGAGGGTCTCAGTAAAGCGTTAAAAATATGAGGTGGTAGACATGTGTAAAACATTTTCAAATTCGACGCATCAGTGACAAAAATGATGTCCGATGCAATTCCCTATTTTGACTTGTACCGCATGTTCCCGTGGTTCATCTAAGACAATTGACCCGCCTTTGCATGTGTTTGTGACGGGTGCCACCGGTGGGACAGGGTATCATTACTATTTGATAGTGATTCATAAACAAATACTCATTATTTAGTCGGAATCGTACAATCGCCTCTGATTTATGCCGAAATTTCTACTGGATATAGAAAGGGTTTTGTCGCTTTTTTATATTCTATTCCAAGGATGTAAACACAATTTCATTTAGTAAGTGTGACTTTGTGGTTACACTGACAGCCATTCAACAGAGAGCTGTGTTGCAGAATAAAAATAGTTCCTAAAAAAGACCGATGATATGAGTGAGTGAATGAGTTGGGTTTAACGCCGCTTTTAACAGAATTCCAGTTATATCACGGCGTGTCAGCTTAATGTGGGAGGAAAGCCCGAAGTGATGCAGGTCTCAGACGTTTACCAATTCGGTGAAACCTACGAGCACGGGCATCGTGCTGACAAACCTAGAAACATAATCGGGGCGAACCGGGATTCGAACCCACAATCATAGGTTTCTGGCGTGTCCAAGGGACGCAATTCTGAACAGCGAATCGCGGCGCCTTAGACGACTGGGCCGCCCGTGTCCCCGACCGATGACATGAACGCATGTATGTTCAAATCACTCTACAATAACATCTGATTGTAATTTGGCTATAACAAAGAGATTTCAAAAATACCATCATGGGATAAGAATAGTATCTTAAGAACTACAGCACATGCCTTTCACGAAATATACACATGAAGTAACTGTTTGTTTGTTCCCTAGAGTCGCTCAACAGTACAGCGGCCTGCAAACAACAGTCTTGACCAGACCATCACCCTCACGCTGAGCGCCTTGTTAAAGCTGTATCCAACTGTGTAATATTCCTAGCCCAATTTTATATAGGTGTTTCTGTACTGACAATGATTGTATCACCTTTGATGTCGATATCCATTGTATGTACCTGACAGCAGGTCTGACGAGGTTAACAAGAAGACAGTGGAAATATTTGTAAGAAGGAAACAAAAGCAGGGTAAAGATCAATGAAACACATAAAACAGATAGCAGATCCTTTCAGAATGTTTGTGTTCTTTAAGACAGATTTATCGCTATGAGGTATTATGTGAAAATGTCACGGTGAATGGGGCATTTCAATAGATCTAACCCAGTGACCCTAGGCCAATATAATCCTGTGGTTCTGAGTTCAATATCCTTTTTTAGAACTTGGTCGCGATTAACATTGTCGTGACGGTCCGTATCGAATGGGTGTGTGCTTGTCAGTTAGAATTTAAGGCCACTTTGAACACCAGTATTCCAGTGACATAATAAGATGTACATTGTGTGAAAGGTTCCAACAGGATGCAGGTCATTGTCCACAGTGAGTGAGTGAGTGAATGAGATGAACGCCGCTTTCAACAGTTTTATCATGGCGTGTCAGACTGAAAGCCCAAACTGATGCAGGTCTTGGCGTTTCCCACCTTGGTGAAACCCACGGACACGGGTATCGAGCTGACAAACTAAGATGCGTAATCGGTGACCACAGACAGGAACATCTGATACTGTTTCTATATATTGTAGGTTTCATTCATACGTGTTGAGACCCGTGAAGATCCGGCGTAGAAGAGATCTTCAGCAGCCCATGCATGCCGTGAAAGGCGACTATGCTTGTCTTAAGAGGGGACAAATGGGATCGGGGGGTCAGGCTCGCTGACTTGGTTGATGCATGTCATCGATCTCAACTGCGTGGGGCTCATGATATCAATCACTGGTTTGTTTGGTCCAGACCGGGAGTTACAGGTATTTTTTAAGGACACATGGTGTTGCCACTGATTTGTAGTTCCCCATCCATATAATGTTCCCCATCCGCATAACATTCACCATCCATATATTGTTCCCCATCCGCATAAGGTTCACCATCCCTATAATGTTCCCCATCCGCATAAGGTTCACCATCCATATAATGTTCCCCTTCAGGATAAGGTTCACCATCCATATCATGTTCCCCATCCGCATAAGGTTCACCATCCATATAATGTTCCCCATCCGCAGAAGGTTCACCATCCAAATTATGTTCCCCATGAGTATAAGGTTCACATCCATATATTGTTCCCTATCCGCATAAGGTTCACCATCCATATAATGTTCCCCATCCGCAGAAGGTTCACCATCCAACTTATGTTCCCCATGAGCATAAGGTTCACCATCCATATATTGTTCCCAATCCACATAAGGTTCACATCCATATAATGTTCCCCATCCGCATAAGGTTCTCCATCCATATAATGTTCCACATCCAAATAAGGTTCTCCATCCATATAATGTTCCCCATCCAAATAAGGTTCACCATCCATATATTGTTCCCCATCCGCATAAGGTGCACAATCCATATAATGTTCCCCATGAGCATAAGGTTCACCATCCATATATTGTTCCCCATCCGCATAATGTTCTCCATCCATATAATGTTCCCCATCCGCATATGGTTCTCCATCCATATAATGTTCCCCATCCAAATAAGGTTCACCATCCATATATTGTTCCCCATCCGCATGAGGTGCACAATCCATATAATGTTCCCCATGAGCATAAGGTTCACCATCCATATATTGTTCCCCATCCGCATAATGTTCTCCATCCATATAATGTTCCCCATCCGCATAAGGTTCACCATCCATATAATGTTCCCAATCCGCATAAGGTTCACATCCATATAATGTTCCACATCTGCATAAGGTTCACCATCCAAATAAGTTTCACCATCCATATAATGATCACATTCATATAATGTTTACTATTCTTATAATGTTCACCATCCATATAATGTTCACCATTCATGTGTTCACATCTATTTAATGTTCACCTACCACATAATGTTGACCATCCAAATCATGTTGACCATTCATATGTTGACCATTCATATAATAAGGAGGAGATTGAATGGTCACCACCCATTTGATGTTCAATATCAGATGTTCACAAACATATACTTTACTATTCCTATAATTATAATGTTCACAATCTATATAATGTTCACATCCATATAATGCTCACATTCATATAATCTTCACCATCATTATAATCTTCACCATTTATATTTGGGTGACCATTAATATTATGTGCCCCCCCCCCCCCCCCCCCCACACACACACACACACTATTGTGTACCATTTATATGTTCAACATCCACATAATGTTCACCATTCATATAATGTTCACCATGAATATGTTCACATCTTAATATTGTTCACCATCCACACAATGTTTACATCTATATAATGTGCACTTCCATATAGTGTTCACCATTCATATAATGTGCACATCCATATAATGTGCACCAGTCATATGTTCACCATCCATACACTGTTCACCATCGATGTAATGTGCACCATCCATATAATGTTCACCATCCATATGATGTGCACCGTTCATATAATGTTCACCATCAATGTAATGTTCACCATCCATAAAATGTTCACATCCATATTGTGTTCACCTTTCATATGTTCACCATCCATATAATGTTCACCATCCACATACTGGTCACTTTTCGTCGAATGTTCACTTTTTGTATAATGTTCACCATTCATATTATGTTCACTATTCATATAATGTTACGGGGCTCGGGTGGCCCAGGCGTCTAAGGCGCCGCGATTCGCTGTGCAGAGTTGCGTCCCTTGGCACGCCAGAAACCTTGATTGTGGGTTCGAATCCCGATTCAGCCCGATTATGTTTCTAGGTTTGTCTGCACCATACCCGTGCTCGTGGGTTTCACCTAAGTGCTAAACGTCTGAGACCTGCATCACCTGTATAACACATAACCTGTAATATGTGCGTATATGTCAACTGAAGCGTTCAATATTTCAAATGCCTCTTACGTATTATGGGCGTGATATATCTTTTTAAAAGTAAGGATTTGTGTCACTGTACCCTAACCACGGACAATAGTGTTTGTACAGAAAACATTGTAAAATAGTTTGATTAACTACGGTTTTTATTCATCGATATACACGACGATATTCATCGTCCGTTCCCATTGAATAAGTATTACATCTTAAAAGAAGTAAACTAAGTGGCAAAGGCAAAGATGGTGATTATAAAGTTCGTATTACTCACCCGTGAGTAGATCGCTCGTTCACTGAACAAACAACTGTATCACACAATGTTATATACCAAAGCGCGTGATCATGTTCTGCCGGAACTAGTTTCGCGAACAAATGTTGAAAACTCCGGATCCTCACATCGCTGTGCCTGTTCAATGACATTGCGTGTAGAGATCATATCTTATATATACTCGATAACCCTAGCAACCATGTTAGCTGACGTCACAGGGCATTGTTTCTGTGGTATGTCTTGCAAAAACAGTTCACAGGTTACGTCATAGAGACTTTGTAGAATTATTGGTGTTGAATCCTAAAGGTAGGCCGTTGTTTAAGAATTGACTTTTACTTTGTGTGAGGTCATTTGAGTGTGAACCTCCATAGAGTGAGGGACAAACTGTATGAACGTCCGAGCTTCAGATAATTTTGTATAACCATATCTTTACCCCGAGCAATACAGAGCTGGATCTATACACAATTTTATTCAAACTTGTACGTGTGACTTCATGTTTTACACTGACAACCACACAACAACTAACTGTATCGCGGAATAAAACAGTTCCTCAAAGATAAAGTTGACATGTGCGCATGTATGCACAACTTGCATTACAGAAACATATATTTTAGTTTGTTTTACAACAAATGTATTCGAATAATATCACCATTGAAGTACTGTTCAGAACTTCGTCACGGAGTCAGTAATACATTTACATCAAGTAAAATACGTCAAAATGGCCGACGCGATACACGTGACGGGAGAGATTTCCCAAGTTGTAAATGACCCTGTGGCGGCTACATCTGTTAGTCACCAATGATCAGTTGACCGATCAGTGAAAGGTGGTCATAAAGATGTGTCAAGAGATATGAGGTAAATTCATAGACTGCTGTGGACTGTCACTGTCAGTCCAGTCACGGATTGAGTCGATTACGACAGTTTGGATGTGATTTTCATCGTTTTGTTCACAAAAATAGGTCGTAGCGGTGATATTCGTGAATGGGCTTGCAGTCAAACTTGGTGACGTTTTTCAATGTATGCTAAATCGCTGAGTTCAAGATTAAAGGGTCTAAATGATCAGAATCAACGCTTTTCTGTGTATTCGTACCAGGGGGTTCCTCAAGTAATGTGTAAGTAGTCCGTTAATATTTACGTCATTTCATGAATAAAGTCATGAAAAATGTATGATCGTCACATTGTGTTGGTCATACACTTACGAACTTCAATTTCGCGATCATTTGACAAACTTCTCGTCCAATGGGAAAACTGTATATCGCGTAAACGCTTCCACTCACAGGTTATACATAAGCTGTGTATCCTTTGTAATGATTTCAGTCTGTGTTTGATACACCGCGACATGATATTCCTCAGTACAATTGCACTTATTGATTGACTAAAGACATTTAAGACTTTATTTATGGGGATGCATCCGCCTTTAAAAAATGTATCCCAGTATTGACGTTGAAAATACATGTTGTTTGTGTTTTAAAAAGAACCCCATTGCTTGTTTGACTGGGCATTGTGTGTCGTCCAGACATGATCGACCAGCAACATTGAAGACACTGATGACAGATAAGACAGCACGGTCGGAAACATGTTCAGGAAAGAATACAATAGGAAGGAAGGAATATAGTGTTTTAGACAAATTGTTATTGTCCATTAAGTGTGATCAATTTATCATCTCCGACTAGCTATCCTATACCTTCATGTACACCTAGGACACGAAACATAAATCATTGTAGGAATACTCACGAGAACTAACAGAATGTCACGTCCTCAGGTCACACACACTAATCACAATTATGACTCATGATATCAGAAGTTTTCTTCCCCCCACCCCCCCCACCCCCCCACCCCCACCCCCACCCCCTCACACACACACACACACACACACCATACTGCAGAAAGGACTGGTGTAATACGTGGGTGAGATTGCTCGGGTGGTCCTTCAGGGTATCATGAACTCTACGGGGGCTTGTCAAAAGGTTCTAAGCCAAACAAACAATCGTGAAAGTGTTTTTAATTTCATTTTCCAATATACTCTCTCTGCTTTTCAATGTACTTCTCATATCGATAGGAAAGCTTTTTTTCCAGAAAGGAAGAAGTTTTCTGAAGCCACCCTGAAAACCCCATTCACGGCAGCTTTTAGGTCATCTTTCTTGTCATTGCGCTTTCCACAAAGGTGTTCTGTCAGTTTAGGAAACACGTCGAAATCCCTTGCCAGGAGAGGCGAGTATTGAGGGTGAAGAAGTTCTTCGAACGCACATTGTCACACAGCAGATTATGCAAGACGAGAGGTGTGAGAAGATATTTTTTTGGTTATTCTCAGAAAAATAACCATGTTCAACTATGTCAATTCCAGTCTCGATCATCCTCCAAATAAGATTCCCACGGGCGTACAGGGCAAAATAGCGATGGAATGATCACTGAAAATCAGTTATGACACAAGGTGTTCAAATATGTCGTGCCCTACTTTTATCACCTGTAAACAAAGGGTCTTTCAATCAAGCGATGGACCAGAAAATTGTGACAATGGCGCATTTGCTGACTTTGTTGAAACTTAGAGCGATGCGATAAGTGTGACGATTCTGCTGTTTATGAGTAAAATAAGTTTTAGAATATGTTCATTTTGCAAAATGGTCGGGGGCAGTTTTAATGTCTTGATACACATATTGAAAATATTATTATAAATTCTATATTTATATACTTATCCTATCTCACACTATGCATTCTTTTTCTTCGTTCGATTTTGAGTGAAAACGTGTCTGAAATAAAAGTTTCCAGCTTCTAAAGTTAATTAATCCGTTCATACCTCACATCGCTATGGTCACCTCCCAGATCTGGGTCATTTGCGCAATGCATGCTGGTTGTCCTTCTTGCACTGATCACGTGTCTATCCCAGTCAACTCATACTCTTTCAAGTTAGGAAATGCGATGCGGGGATGGACCGGTGGGCATATAACGTGAGAGATAGGATAAGTATATAAATGTACAATTTATAATACAATTTTCAATTTTTTATACTTATCCTATCTCACTCTATGCATTTCATCCCACGGTTGGATGGTGGGCGCAACTCCCGTGTCTATTGATTGCAACCGTAGGGTATCTACGAGGAAGCTGAAACATAACAGTTGTATACGCAGTTAAGTGTCGTAAGACAAACAAACAAACAAAGAAACTCGTAGACAGGATAAGAAAAACACTCTCAATTCCAGATTCCGTAGTAGCTGCCTAGGTGAGCAGGATGAATCTCTTACGTAATCGACGAAGTGGTTTCGCCGCTTCCAGATAAATTTGAAGTGCACGTACTAGACACAAGGATATGTCTTCGTCAAGGCTTAGAATCGGGTTGACCAGGAAGTTGATTTTCGGCCATAAAATACCATCGAAGGCCCCAAAATACTTTTCAATGGGTGGTACTTTCGAAGCACACTCTGTTGTAAAAAAACCCACACATTTGAAATGCCAAGGCTAACGTCAGAACAACGTCCGTGAGCCATTGGGTTGGTCCAGATGGGGGCTGTTCCAGTGTTGCCGTTGGAAACTTGTTGCAGCGTTTCATACAGACTGGAAGGACAGCGGACAGGTCAAGGACAGGTAGAAAACACGACGCCACAGTAAGACCGGTATCTGCGAACGTTGCACCTCCGCAACTGCTTCATCACAGGGACGTCATCGGCAGTGAATACTTTGGGTCGGTGGGTGAGCACACGCACAGTGACCAGAAGACTTCGGGAAGCTGATGAACCCTCTTTGAGTGAGTGAGTTAAATTTTTACGTCACATCGGTAGTATCTCAGCCATATAGTGACGAGAACAAATTGAAAGATAAATATCTGTCACAAAGGACAGTAAAACATTAGCATGGTATCACATATTGAAGTCTAAAAACTAACAAATTCAACTCTAAAACCTCTAACAAACATATATACAGCAACTTTACATTTTATCTTTTTAAAATACGAGCTATATACCACCAGTAACTAAAGCCAGACCACCTTATTTGGGATCATGGGAACTTACAGTACTTTAGCTACCTGCATGAATCCCCAACAGGATTTAAGTCATAGCTCTAGTCACTGGTAGGAGTAGACAATACTAGTCATAAATTAAGACACATTCAAATCAAAATGGGAAACGTATTAAAATTCTAGTTCTCAGCAATGTACTAAATATTATGCGGATTTATGTGTCACTATCAGGGGACAATAATTTTACTGTACTTCAACCCCATACAATGCCACAACCAGAATAATATAAGTTATCAATTGCATCTAACTAAGTTAAAACACATTTACTCAAAAGGTGCTTATCAGATATATTTCTTTTAAAAAATCTATAATTAAATTAGAATTGACATTGATAAAAAGATCCCTTAAATTTGAAACTTGATAAAAAGTATCCTTTGTGAGAGAAAACTCTACACAATCAAGCAAAACGTGCTTGACAGTGATTCTCTCATCACAAGGGATTCAAAAGGGAGGATCTTCGCCTTTCAATAAATACTCGTGAGTATAACGGCTGTGGCCAATGCGACATCGTTGTAGAATAACTTCAACATACCTTGACTGGCAACCCAAGAAAGTATAGCCTATAGTTGTTGTTTTTCTGGTGAAGTTTGTTTGCACCTGACTGGGTATTCCACCTTGTCTGCATTAACCGCCTGATATAATTGCTGACATAAGGTTTGTAATCAGAATACGGTATAAGAAGGTGGGAGAGAGATTTATCCAGAGCTGCTTTAGCTGCAGCATCAGCTTTTGTGTTTCCGGTTATGCCGACATGACTCGGTAACCAACAGAAAAGATGTCGTATTGGCCAGTAGAAAGATCATTATACATTTCTAAACTGTCAAGAACATATGGATGATTGGAAGATACATGTTTTAGTGCCTGAAGGCATGACAGGGAATCTGAAAAGATAACAAATTGTTTACATCTCGAATGATGTTGCACATATTCCAAGGCAGTCAGAAGAGCCTTTGCTTCAGCAGTGAAAATTGAGCTACAGTCTGGTATTCGGAAAGATATAATTTTTGCTCCAACGACAGTGGCACATGCTACTTTGTCACCGTCCTTGGACCCATCACTAAATATTGAGCGATGGGAGTCATATTTTGCTCTCATTTGGAGATATTCCTGTTGAAAGACCAATTGATTCGTGTCAGATTTTTTAAATTGAGTAAGAGTAAGATCAACTTCCGGCCGAACTATTTGCCAAGGTGGAGAAGACAAAAGTCGACAAGGAAAAACAAGATCTAGATTAATATTAGCAGCATAAATGTGGGGTTTTATCCGAATTCCCAGAGGTGGGACCAGCGTAGATTTATTTTGAAACAACTCTTCATAAGGAGGTTTGAAAACACAGGTGTAAGCAGGGTTTAATGGAACCCTCTTTGAAACTACGCCGTATTAGATTATCTCTTCAATATATCACTAAATTACACTCCAACCCTTCTAATCCTGACTATGACTCCGTTTTTCATCCCCTGTATGAAGAATTGTTTAAGAGGAAACCAAAGCTGGTTCCCCCACTTGGAAAATCGGATTTAAACACATGTTATTGCTGCTAATATAGATTTAGATATTATCTCTCCTTACCGCCTTTTGTCTTCTCCACCCTTGCAGTTGGTGAGGCCAGAAGTAGACATTTCCCTCACACGTTTTATAAAATCTGGGACTAATCCACTAGCAAATCAACAGAAATATTTACAGT
Organism: Haliotis cracherodii; assembly: GCF_022045235.1. NCBI lineage: Eukaryota > Metazoa > Mollusca > Gastropoda > Lepetellida > Haliotidae > Haliotis > Haliotis cracherodii. The sequence continues at coordinate 2,296,785 of NW_027266265.1, read as the reverse complement.
TAAGAAATAAATACGACATTCACCGTTCAATCTTTACTGATGGATCCAAGGACGGTGGCAAAGTAGCCTCTGCTACCGTCTTTGGATCAAAACATTTATACCTTACAATAGCTCTATTTTAACTGCTGAGGCCAATGCTATCCTGACAGCCTTGGTATACTTTCAAAAACAGTCTACATATAAACAATTTATAACCTTTTCCGATTCGTTATCTTGTCTTCATGCACTGAAAAAAGTCTTTTCTAATCATCCAATTATTTTAAACATTTTAGAACTTTATAATGATCTTTCAACTGGCCAATACGACATCGTCTTTTGTTGGTTGCCCAAAAGGCAACACAATGGCTGATGCTGATGCTAAAGCAGCACTCAACAAATCTGTGACACCACTTCTAATTCCATACAGTGATTGCAAACCTGTGATTAAATGTTACATAGAGCTCTTATGCAAAAGAAGTGGGACACCCAAGTAGGTATCAATAGATTTCATCAAATTAAGCAAACTATCAGTTACATCTGCTTGGGTTGTCAGTCCAGATTTGAAGAGGTCAATTCACGACGATGTCATGTTGGCCCTTCAAGATATACACATGTGCTTGACTGTATTGATTTTGCCATTACAAGGGATCAATGTTTCAATGTTTCATCCACAAAGGATTTTTTTAATCTAAGTTCTCATTTAATAATACGTTTTGTCTAAAACAAGAAGAACTAATTGATAAATTTTGATGTATATAGTTATTTTTTTTTAAGGAATGGTACTGTATAATTATTAACCTAGATATCAGCACCTGTAGCAGTATCATGAGTTTGCCCTAATGCAGTATTTAGCTCATGAATGGAAAATACTTCATTATAACCCTCACCATTATTAGATTTAATATTAATTTTCTTTCTTTCTTCTTGTTCTTTAAATTTCTTAAATTTAGGGGTATAATTTGATGAGGGCGAATGTTTATTTAAAGTTTCTCCTAATTTGTTTGTTATATCACATTTATCGGTCAATAGTGTGAGATGATGAACATTAGATTTTGATCCTTTGCACCATATTCCACACTTTACAAATTGGTGTTCTGGGGTTGAATTTGGATAAAAAGGTCCGCCAAGAGTGGCGTTTATTTTGCTTAAATGTGCGACGAGCTTTTGCATTTAACATTTTAAATATATTTAAGTTATGGACAGTTTGGGTGGCGGCCGAAATATTTTTCTGCCTTTTTTCTAGCTTTCCTTGTTTGTTTACAATCGTTGTTGAACCATGGTTTACGAACACAGGGCTTTGTAGAGGACTTTGGAATACATTCATTGGCAATTTCATTTACAACGTCAAATAGTCTAGTAGCTAAAAGCAATTTTCAATGCCAACCTTGCATTTGAGGTCCCACAGTGTTTTATTGCTGATTTTATAAGTTAAAGATATGTAGATCAAGAAACAACTGGATGCCAACTTGGCACCCTTGAGGATTTTAATTAAAATGTGTTTTAAAATTTACCCTTGGAATCTCAAGCGCCAGCAGAGGACCGTATGGAGGCAAAACAAGTTGTTTGGTAAGTAGCCCAAAATGGAGTACTTCCTGTACAGACTGTTTACATTAGTTACTCATTTTCTACCTCATTTTCACAAATAATATGGCACAATGGTAAGTTATTTTTGTTGTCCAACTGATTTATGACATAGACATTGCAGTTATGCAGAGTAATTGAATGAGAGATAAGTGGGAAAAATAATTCAGATCAAAATGCAAACTAATGAAGTGTCGTCTGCTAGGCTAAGCATACCAATGCTATCAAAAGCTGCATTAAACTTTATTTGTTGTTGAAATTTATAACAACTATTTATATATGCATCAATATATTCATGTTTGCAAACTGTATGCAAAATATCTCATGGAAATAATGTCTCCATTCACTTGAATTGATAGTTTGATGAAAACTGTATATACTACTTTCCAAACCACTTATCATACTGCCATAGGGTCTCTATTGACTATGCAAGTAAGGAAGAGATTTTATTTTATTTTTGTCTCTAAATTGATTACTAAAATAAATTAAAAGGGTTTGATTTGTAGATACTATTTTCCTGAGAACTATTATGTTTGATATCAACCTACAAAGGACTAAAAAAAAGACGTATTTGGCAATATGAGCCCTAAAATGATTCAAATGAAATGTTACATAATTTTTATCAAATGCAGTATTGATAATTGGTACAGTCTGCACTGGAAATATGTTAAATAATTGATGTATGTCTGTCAGTGGCTACAATTTCATAAATCAATTTCATATTTATTTGAATTTTAAACTTTTTTGAAACATTATAGTTAATATTTTGCTATTCAACTACCTTTTAATATATCATTAATATTTTTGCATATTTTAAGAGAAATAATTAATCCTTTCTTTCTTCAATTTCAGTCGGGGGTTGAATGTTTATTCCAGCTGATTGGCTTTCTAATAACCCACATCAGAAGCTGACAGCTAATTCAACTAGTCAACGTATCATATCTATCATTGATGCTAGCAAGACCAGACAGGATGGCCTACATTTACTAATTGAAAAAAATAAATCTTCTTCTGATGTTAATGAATTATTTTACCACTAAAACTGTGTTTCTACTTACACATCAAAGACCCACCTTAAAAGACTTTCAAAATCTTGTTCAGATAAATGCCTGCCAGAACCATCCAAAAAGAGAAGGCGTCGTTCAGTTTCAAGCACTGACTTTAACTTTCTAAAACATTGCTTATTGTGTGGGAACCCATGTGAAATTGAAAAAGACTCTAGAAATCCTGGACGATGGAAGAGATCTCTTCTTTGCAGAACTGCAGATGATGGCCAAAGATCATTCAAGAATATAATTCTTGGGACATGCGATATACGCCAGGATAAGTGGGGAGATGAAGTTCGACTTAGAGTAGATGGTGCCATAAGTGATCTTCATGCTGCAGATGCAAGATATCATGACAAATGTAGAACAAATTTTATGGCCCCTAAATCTGTACAATTAGCTACTTCAAAACTGAAAGGAAACGAATCAATTTCAGATGAATCACTCTATTATGTGATCAGATCAATGAATGCTGATCCGAAACAAATTAGAAATTCCACAGAAGTATACAATCAGTACCTAGAGAGTGGAGGGGTCATGCTTTCAAAAAGACAGTTTATTGAAGAAATATCAAGGTGCTTTGCTGATGAACTGATTATTCTAAGAGGAAATGGAATAGCCAGTATTCTTGTTTTTCGTGAAACTGCCACAGACACCCTTAAGTTGGTTGTTGATGAAACTGAAGATGATGATTTGACTTCTTCCATGAAGAAACTTTCAAAACAAGTAAGAAAGGAAACTAAAGAAATACCACTTTCCAAAGAAGAATACCAGACAAGAATAGACTGCCAAGTTGCTGGGGAGAGTTGTAGCCCAACACTTCAGGAACTCTTGAGTAACATTCTTCAAGGTGAAGATCATGCACTACCAGTCCTGATGATTTGTAACATGATGACTGGACTACTAAGAAAGCAACCAACACCACTACAGACAACTCTTGGAGTTTTCATCAAAGCAAAAGATCTCATTCAAGAACTGAACAAGTTTGGCATTGTGTGTACTTACGATGAAGTTCTTCGATTTAAGAAGTCAGCCGCACTTGCATCCGATGATGTTACATCTAGAGGCCTGAGCTCTTCATCACAAACAGAAACTCCCCTTGTACAAGTCATAGTTGACAACTTTGATGCCAATATTTCCAGTCAGAATGGACTCCAGTCAAACACATGCTCTTGTTATGCTTCTTACTCAGACACTTGATGATGGCAAAGACACTAATGACAAAGGTACATTTCGTCGGATAAAGAAAGAGGAAATGACACAGAAAGTAGAAGATGACATCACACAAGAACGGTACACAGGTCCAAAAAAGCCACACATGCCCAAGGACTCCATCATGAAGACAGTGTTACCACTGAAAATTTTAGCCATGCAGGTAGTCTCAGCATCACGTGCAACTGTTAGGGATGTTCACTTCTTGTCTGAAGTTGTTCAAGACACATCCTGTCCAGAATGGAATGGATACAATAGTGCCCTAAACAGAAAAGAAGGTCAGACAGTGAGATCAAAAACAACATCAGTTTACACGCCTTTGATAGACATGAAACCGGCTGACCCTGACACCATTTTAACTGCTATGAAGGAAGATTAACTAAACAAGTTGGACAAGATATTGTTGTTTTCACATGTGACCAACAACTGTACAGGGTGGCAGTTCACATTTCATGGGCATACCCAGAAAGATTTCATAATTTCTTTCTGGGTCTTGGAGGAATGCATTTCCTTATGAACTTTATTGGATGTGTTGGCACACTGATGGCTGGAAGTGGATTGTCAGACATTCTTGAGAGCTCTTTCGGAAGTGTAGCAAACATGATGTCAGGAAAAAGATACCCTCAAAACTTACGAGCGTTAAGAATTCTTGTTGAAGAGCTGTTAAGAAATGTGATAACAGAAGTATCCAAGCCAGAAGACTTATTGAACAACTTGGAAGGCAGAGCAAGACATGCCAGAACAACGCGACTGTGGTTGGATATGATAATCAAACCAGTTTTGCTGATGCTACAGTTTGTCTGAGCTGAAAAAGAGGCTGACTGGCCACTCCATTTGCTTGCAGTGAAACTGATGATGCCATATTTCTTTGCTGCTGGACATCAGAACTATGCTCGTTATGGCCTCTATTATCTTAGATCAGCAGAAGATCTAAATCCAGAACTACTCCAGAAGTTTCTCAAAGGGGAACACGTCACGCGTCATACACCTGGTACTTGGAATGGAATATGGACAGACATGATGATTGAAACTACTTTCATGAAATATGGAAAGGGTCCAGATGGCATCATTGGCATCACCTTAAAGCCAAACACTCTGAAGACATTGGCCTTGCGTCTTCATATTTGCAGTGTTTTGTCTAATGATATCTATGACATGACAAACCAGGACAAATCGACAAATCAAGTTCATAAAGAAGAAATGAAAGGCCGAATTGCAGCAGATGCAAAAGATCGGGAAAACATTCGACAGAAGCTGCAAGAGTCAAGTGATCCACTAGATGTATCGCAACTCCCTACTGATAAACTTTTGCAGGTTGTGAGTGGCAGATTTGCAGACAGTACTGTGAATGTTGGCATTGGCAGTGGGTCAGAAGGAAATGGAGAAATTTGAAAGGTCATGGCCAGATGGATTTCATAGGCCCTTGTCAAAGAAGATAAAGACTATGGCTGTCTTGAAGAATCATGTTCAGATTGGATCTGCCACGTTATATGACACAAATCTGATCTACTCCAGAATCATTGGACTTCAGGCCTCAGGAAGAGACATCAACATTGCTGAGGTCTTAAAGTTTGAGTTGGCACCAGTGCCTACTTCTATGTTTACAGATGCAGGTGTCATGAGAACAGCCACAAACAAAGCTACTTTGAGGAATCAATTGCAGGTTGAATTGTCAGAAAGCCTCCCCTCGGACCATAAAAGCATTATCATTGATGTTTCTGCAATGCTATGGGTGGTTCACTGGCCGAAAGATGGAAAAGTAAAAGATTTCATTGACAATGTTGCTTCATATGTAATGAGGAAACTGAAAGACGCTGATGTGTACCTTGTATTTGACAGGTACTTTGAATACAGCATCAAAGATGTCACAAGATCATCACGGGACAAAGAAGCCAACAGACAACACAAGATTTCTCTGTCCATGCCCCTCCCACCACAGAAGATTCTACTCACAGTTACTTCAAACAAAGTTCAACTGATAGATCTAGTAGTAGATTATCTGCTAGAGATGAGAGAATCGTTGAAAGTCTGCTCACACAAGCTAGTATTAACTGGAAGTTCCTCTGTACCTGTGGAGGTCAACAATGGTTTACTGATTCATCGACAAGATCTCAAGACAACCCATGAAGAGGCTGATGTTATTATCATTCAGCAGGTGATATCTGTTGCATCTATCACAGTGGTGTGTGACGACACTGATGTGTTTGTGCTGCTACTGCATTTCTACCTATACCAACAATTAACATGTCAGCTATGCATGGAGTCAACATCATCTGTCAACAAGAAGTGCATTGACATCAAAGCCACAGTTGAGAAAATCTACTGCTGTCAAATTGTTGAAAAGTAATTGTAATCTTCATCATGTTGGGGACTTGTCTGCTTCCTCTAAAGAAATAACAGAAGAATCCATGTTATTTCTGTCATCATGTTATGGTCACACTGCATCTACAATGCATGAGCTACGTTTCAAAGTATGGAAATCAAAAGTTGGAAGAAGAAATGCTCTCTCATCTATGAAAATCATGTCATTGCCACTTACTCAGGAGACATTTGAACAGAATGCATTGAGGGCTCATCTGCAAACCTGCATCTGGAAACATGCTTTAGATGAAGACCCTCCGACTCTAGATCCTCTCAAGCATGGCTGGATGAAAGACACCCTCAACCAGACTTTGCTTCCAGTGCTGCTGCCACCAGGAACGCCATCAGCTCCTGACTACATTCTCAAACTGTTGAAATGTAGCTGTGAAAACTGCGCCTCAGCAAAGTGTGGATGTGCTGTTGCTCGACTTCCATGTACAATGTTCTGTGAATGTGAAGATTGTCATCAGGTCATAACCAGCACACCAGAACTGCACAGAATGTGTTAGATGAAAGTGACTGATGTGACTGATCTGATGTGTCAATAGACTCAAACAGACTTTGCCAATGACTCTCTCATAAATATTGTGACTCAAATTGATTCAAGAATGGGACCTGACTGATTATCCTGGATAAGGATTTGTATGATGCATGTTCTTCATCTGATAGTATTGTAAGTAATATACAATCCATAAATCAAACAATTCAGTCATGGGTTTATGTTATTTCCAACTCATGCATTATATTTATATATTCATTGAAACAATGAGTTAAAATACTTTTATGGATATTGTCAAAGCACTCCTTTATCCATACAATTTATTAGTAAACATCTGAAAGGTCTCTTAAAAAGGTTTACTTATCCTATTTCAAGATATTCAAAGTATTTCAATGTAATTATTACTTAATTCATATTAGAAATTTCAAAATCAAATAATTGTTTTTTATCTACTGTAATACATTGATATTTCACAATTCAACAGTAACATGGTATGGATTACATTTCGTCTGGATAAATGAGGTTTAGAAAATCATAAATCCCCATGTTTTAATACTTAAAAGAACTTCTACCACATGTCTGACCAAAACTTTTAAACATATATGTTGTATATCAAGTGTATTTAACATCTATATACTCTGAAAAGTTCATTATGTGTTTCTTTCTGACTACAAAAATGATGCCGAATATGAAAATTGGGCCAATTTTTTAAAAAAATCTTTTTTTTTCAAAACCCTCAAGGGTGCCAAAGTGGCATCCATTAGTTTATTCATATATAGTGTCTGAACAAATGAAATCATGCAAAAACAACTGTGGGACCTAAATTGCAAGGTCATGTCAACATTCTGCCGGACTAAACAAATTTAAATAGGATCAGCGACATCACTGAAACAATCAGGATTTATTTTGTTTATGTATAATGTTTGAAACAAAGGCCAGTTTGCCTTTGTAAATTTCCATTTCGTTGAAGGTGGAACCTCAGATGGAGTTATTGTTTTAATCATAGTTGGGAAATGGTCACTTCCACAAAGGTCATTGTGTACCGACCATTCAAATTCGTTGAGAAGGTTAGAATCAGTGACAAATCGAGAGAACAATATGTCCCAGTTGCAGGATGCAGATAAATGCTAGATTCATCATTAAAGATGCAAAGGTCATTATTGGAGGTGAAATCCTCAAGTATTTTACCTTTAGTGTTAATGTTTGTACCATAGCACCCCAGAGGAGGTTGTGGCCACTTTGATCACCCATGATTACACAGGGTTTAGGGAGTTCATCATAGAGAGCTTGAAGTTCTGAGAGGTGATGAAGGTGGAATATACAATAAGCACAGAGTACAAAAAAAGGTCAAAGTTAGTCGCATTGCAGCAGCTTGGAGGTTTGTGCTAAGCGTAATTGGACTCTGAATAACATCATTCTTAACAATGATTGAAGATCCTCGAGTGGCCCTATCATCCGGAGGAGAAAAATGTGATATGCTTGAAATTGACGTAAGTTAAAGTTATCTGTCTGCTTTAGATAAGCATCCAGTAGGCAGAATGCCAATGGTTTTAAATCCTGGACTAATAAATGGAATTCATTAAAATTAGTCCTTAATCATGTACAGTTCAACTGTATAATATTATTACAATATATAAACTATCTCTTCGGTGGATTTGATGGGGGATCTACCCCGCACTTTCTAAGAGGGCGGCAAGCTATGTGCCCAAGGATGGATGTTTTCGGACACATCCGGGCCATGTCCTCCAGGGGTCCAAACTTTGGATCGGATTTTCTGACCCCTTTGAGGCTCTGCCTCTTTGATAATTTTTAGAAGATTCTGATTTTGGTTTCGTTTTGCTTTTGAGAAGTTTCAAATCCGTTTCAGAACAAGTTTGTTGAGTAGACTGGAATGGTTATGAATTCTGAGAAGATGACTGTGAGTGAACAGCTGTGTGTTAGGACTAGATTTAGAGGTTTGAGTGGACTGTTCAGTTGCGACAATTTGTGGTGTGTCAGTTTTAACCCAAGTAAAGTCAGTTTGACAGTTTATAGACGAATTGGTTACTTTTGGGGTGGTTTCAGTAGGTGTTCTAGCGACAGAAACATAAGTTTCATCAACAAGTTATTTGGCATCAGCAAAGTTAATGTTCCTGGTGAATTTAATTTTAGTTATTTCCATTTGTTTTTTTCCCAAATTGGACATTCTTTGGAGAATGATGAATGAACAGGTTGCTCATTTTTTAATATTGCCATCACAGTTCTCTATTACATGAGAGGTCTCCCTACAGTGAGCACATGTAACGGGCTTCTTGCAGGTATTGACTCTATGGACGTACTTCTGGCATTTAAAGCATCTTAGAGGATTTGGGATATAGGTGTCAACGGTGACATTGCAGTAACCTACCTTGATTGATTTCGGAGCAGTAGGTAAGGAGAACGAAAACAGGTAAGTGTTTGTTTGAGTTGTTTCATTGTGCGGGTTGTAAATCGTTTTACATTGATAACGCCTTGATCTTTCATTTCAGATACAATGTCAAATTCACTCATATCAGCCAACAATCGACCACGGTCTCTCACAATGCCTTAACTGGTGTTCAGTGTTTGGTGCGCAGTGACAGAAACGGGACTCCAACAAGCATTTCTGTTGACATCAGGTTTGTAGCTTGCTGTTTTCTAAAGTATTCAATCAATAGAGAGCCTGAACGCAAGCGTTTAATGTTTTTGACATCACCTGCTATGCAATATATTCCCTTAGAAATTACAAAAGGGTGAGGTGAGGTGAAATTGTGTGTGTGTGTCTGCTTGTACTAGTCCGGACTGATACCGATTTTCAGTGCTAGCCCACTGAGATACCATGCCACAGTTTAACATGAATACCCCACTCAGACACAGTATACTGACTCCGAGCCGACCAGTCCTTGTTTTTAGCCCCTTAGTTCCGAGAGCCAGACAGGGTAACAACAAGTACATGTACCTTCCGCTCACCGGGCGGACGCTCTACCTCTAGGCCACGGAGGCGGTCTCCAAATCTCAAGTAAAATATAATTCTGGAATATAATGCGTGCAAATACAATTATTAATGCACAGCGTTCGGCATGACCAGCCGATTGATAGGGCCGGGCCCATCCTACCACCCGTCTAGGCGAAGTAAGGGTCAAAGTGGTGTATTGGGCAAAGGAACGCTATTCCTGGAACCTGTGCCTTCAACCACCAGACTCCCGTCCTCCGCCGACACAGGGGCGCAACCCACGGCAAACAGGTTGCCTAATTTGGTCACCTCTTACGACCAGCAATGGGGTACTGTGGAAACATTCTTCCCACACCGGGGGAACCGCTTTTGGCGTTAACCAGCACTCACCACGGGGAGGTTGCTCTTCACGAGTGCCGATTGGCAAAGTAAAAACAAGGTAATTCGGCAAAGAATCTTAACTAATGTTTCAGGTATATCGATGATATGACATCGTTCAATAACCATCAACGAGTCGAATCCCTACCATTGATTTACTGGCCTGAACAAGAAATATAGGAGACAAGTCTGTTTTATATTACAATCTTTTCATAAATATGTATAAATATGAAAAAAAGTGACAAAACACTCGCCCACAAGACTGTATGACAAGAAGGATGACTTCAACTTTCCCTTTATGTACATGTCGAGCAATATTCCTGCAGCTCCAGTCTGTGGTGTCAACTTTTCACAACTTTCGAGGTAGAATCGAGCATGCTCTTACAACAAAGATTTGATAAACACTCTTGCTGTCTGTAGAAATATTAATAACCGAAAGTGCACACTAGTCTTGAGATGTTCAATAAATGGATTGATTAGTTTATGTAAATGAAAATTCATGGCTCATTATTTACAGGCAGGTTGCCTTGTGCTGTACTATAAATATGTAACATCGATTTCAGAAGCTGACACATTTTGCCAATTTTACTCGTAAAGAGTGTACTGTATTGACCTGTCACTGGCATGTGTTTTAAGAACTGTCCTGTTACTTTGGAGATAAACAAACTGTGTTTTCATTGTAGGGCGAGGTTTGTTTTTAAATATGAACGCACTAAACGAAATTTGGAAGCAAATTTACAAATACGTAGTACATCTAGATTTCTACCATGTTTCTGCCCCAAATATATTCCAACACACATTTGGAATATATTAGAAAGCACAATTCTTGATTATTAAACCTATACATATAATTATTTGAAAATGGCTGAAGACAATGAATGAAACTTTTCTATCAATATCAGCTTCCGTGTGAATCAGATATGGTTATTGTAATTTGATACCTCTGAATCACCAATCAGAATCGAATATTTTCCGAAATCATGGTAGAATAGTATTTTAATCCTAAGCTACAAATACTGAAGTTAGTAAGTGTTAGCAAACCCAGGCCACCGATGTAAAAGTTAACATGAGAGGAAAGAGGAAGAGAAAAAGATGAGAAACATACACAATGCAACCTTTAAGCGAATAGTATTAAGATTTATATATCATACTTGTTGGTTAATATAACACGTGTGAGATTGGGTGTATTAGATGCCACATGAGAGTTCGAAGTTCAAGAATGCACGTCCGAATGTGTACAAATCCGGTAAACTACTTTGGCTCTAAAGGCAGTGTTAGTCGCGAGCTAGAAATTTCGCTTGTTGGATGGATCCAGTCCAAAGTCGAACTGAGCGAATTGACATTATCACTGAATGATTAGAATATTCCCACGAAACTGCATGTAGCATGTGTTCTGGAGCCATCGTTTGAAATATGTCTTGCAAATACCATATGATAAAAGCGCAGGGTCACACCAAACTGTATTAATTTGCAGTTTTGACACGCGGGTTTCTTCATCTTGGGTCAATAAAAAACTTTGGGGCCCGATGCATGCCTACATGCACGCTAAGATATTTCACATGCCTGACAAGAAGTCGAGGATAATTGCATTTTGTGTGGTAATAGGTAATAACAAGTACCATCTTTGGGTATGACGCAGCAGGGGATCGAAACCCCGATCTTCCGCCCTCTGGTCGGATGCTTTACTATACCAGTGTAAAATACACTCAATATTGTTCCAATATTTTCTGTAATTATTAGCGTTTTCTGATATCATTATTAGATAAATATAAATGGAATCAAAATTAAAATATTCATAAAGGTTTCATTACCAACAGTATATCTACAAACAATTAAATTTTGTAGACGTTCAACATGTCAAACTGAACACTGACAGCTACATAGCAGGCTACAGCCATGTAAGATGGACGTATCCATCAAACTCATCGCGCTGAATGGATGTACAGTTGATCATCTTGTTCGACTTGAGTCATTTGTTCGTAATGCCTTCGTAAAAAACAAAACATGCAGTTTCCTTATACTTTAATTTAGAGAAGGCCTGTGATACCACTTGGAAATATGGTATACTGAATTACCTCTATAATATGGGATTCCTTGGGCGCATGCCTGCTTTTATTTCTCAATTCCTTGACAATTGACAATTCCAGGTTCGTGTGGGATCGACTTATTCAGATATTTTTATCAAGAAATGGGCGTGCCACAGGGGAGTATTCTATCAGTTACATTGTTTAGCATTGAGATCAACTGCCTCGACAAAGTGAACACACTGATGGTTCCTTGTTTGTTGACGACTTTAATGTGTCTTGTCGCGGAACTAACATGCATACTATTGAGAGACAGCTGCATATGTGTCTCAACAAAATTCATAAGTGGTCTCAGGAGAATAGGTTTACGTTTTCACTGAACAAGACATGCTGTCTTCATTTCTGCAATAAGAGGAAAATTCATAATGATCCTGAAATATTCTTGAATACTACACCGATCAAAGTAGTTAAAGAGACATTTTTTTTATTTATTGCATTTGTCGTTTGCAAACTGTCGTTTATTCCCCAAATTAAAAATCTTAAGACCAAATGTCTAAAGGGACTTGATATTCTTAAAGTTGTGTCAAATGCTCATTGGGGTGGGATAAAGAAACACATGTGGATCTCTACAGAGCGTTAGTTCGATCTAAGCTGGACTGTGGATGTTTTATTTATGGTTCCGCCCGTCAATCATATTAACGGAAACTAGATAGTGTTCACCATCAGGGACTGAGGTTGTGCTAAGGTGCCTTCAGAACCTGTCCTTTCGAAAGTCTGTATGTTGAAGCCAAACAACCGTGTCTCAAATTAAGACGGATTAAACTTGCTCTTCAATATATCACTGAACTTAAATCGAATCTTTCTAATCCAGCCTTTGACAATGTTTATAAACCTCTGTATGTGGGTTTGTATGCCATAAAGTGTAACGCAATACCGCCATTAGGCATTCGCATGAAACCTCACATGTTAGATGCTAATTTAAATCTTACGTTTATTGCCAGGTTGCAAATGTCGGATATACCTCCATGGCAATCTATACAGATTGTAGTCAATCTCTAAGTAACAAGGCTGCTAAAGGCCAAAACAAATGCATTACAAGAAGTATTTCTAGAAGTTAGAGATGAATACCCTTCCTACACATGCATTTACACAGATGGCTCAAAAGAAGGGGAGAACGTATCTGCTGCTGCAGTTACAGCTGATGGTACGTTTTCACTTAGACTGACTAATGACAGTTCCGTGGTCACTGCAGAAGCAAGGCATTTCATCATTTTTTCTGATAGGCTATCTTGCTTGCAGGCGATAAATGGTCGAAAATCTGATCATCCTTTTTTAGCTGAAATCTTTGAACGAAACCTGAAGTGATATTGTCTTTTGGCTTCCAAGCCATTTTGGAATAAAAGGTAACAACAAAGCAGATGCAGCAGCTATTGCTGCTATTGAATAAAGAGTAACACAGAGTAATTTTTTAATTTGAAGTTTACACGATATACGGCTTTTCCATTGGACGAGAGAGCGTGTATGAACGACACAATTTGACGTTCATACGTTTTTCACGAGACCGTGTTCTTGAAATGACGTAAACACTGACGGACTACTTCCACATTCCTCGGGAAAACACACATAAGCGTTCTTTCTGATCATTTAGAACCTTTATTCTTGGTCTCAGCGTTTCAGTATACATTGAGAAATATCAGAGAGCGTGACTGCATGATTGTTCACGAATATCCTCGCTGCGGCCTATCCTAATGAACAAACGATGAAATGCACATCTAAACTATCGTAGTGTCGACTCGATCCGTGCCTAGGCTGACACTGACCGTCTCCAGCAATCTATGAATTTACCTTAGTGTCTGTTTGACGCATCTTTATTCACCTTTCAATGATCGGCCAGTTGATCAATGATGACTAACACATGTAACCGCCACACGTTCATTAACAACTTCTGAAATCTCTCCCGTCACGTTTATCGTGTCGGCCATTTTGACGTCTTGTACTTAATGTAAATGTATTACGACGCGCTGTCATTGTGACTTACTGAGGTAGTTCTTTACAGACCTTTCTCATCTAATGAGGATATGATTTGAACACACGTGCTGCTTAAGATGTTTCTGAGGAGCAAGTTGAATGTGCATCCATACGCGCATGTCACCTCTCTTTTTGAGGAACTATTTTACTCCGCGATATAGCTGATTGTTCTATGGCTGCCAGTGTAAACATGAAGTCACACATACTAAATAAAATTGTGTTTAGATCTTGGCCTACATCCTTTGAGGTAAGAAATTGTGATATAAAAATTATAAGAATTGACTCCAACGTTCATACAGTTTGGCCCTCACTCTATGAAGGTTCATACTCCAATGAACTCACACAAAGTGAAGGTCAATTCTTAACTAAATTACCTATACTGACTGTAAACCAGTTATAAGGCAATATGTTAATAAATGCTGGCAGTCAAATTGGGATACTCAATATCAAGTTACCATGAAACACATACTTTTAGACTGTGTGGATACTGATTTAATACCTGCGACATATTTTTATGTTTCTACTTTGAGACAGTTTTTAACTCAAGTTCATAGCCATACAATTATAGCATTTTTTAAAGAAATCAATCTTTATGACACAAGTAAAGGTTTTAACCCAAATAGTCAGTTTTTTCCGTTTGTCTGTGATTTATGACTGATATTGTATGTGATCTTTGATATCATGTTTTTATGGTTGCTCTTTATAAGTATATGTTTGAAATTTTAACTGGTTATCGCCGTGAATAGCTGGAAATTTGCTGATGTGGCGTAAAACAATATTCATTCATTCATTCATTCCTGTATGGGGTAATAGGCGAGATGGTCAGGCGTTTTTGTTCATTGCGTGCCATCGTACCCCAACGGCAGGGACAAGAAAATTATTATAAACATAGCTGGTTCCTTCAGAATCGCAGTGCTACTTGAAGAATGCCCATATATAACACAATGGGGAGAGACAAGATTGTCCGAGCTTGACCAGTCTAGGTCCATTGCCCTCCACACATACTAATTTAGCACTAGAACCGTGACTACCCGGGTAGAATAGGTCCTCAGCAACCCATGCCAACCGCGTGGATCGATGCTCACGATGTCAATCACGGGATTGTCTCATCCAAACTCAATTACTTACAGACTGCAGTCATATAGTCGGAATACTGCTGAGTGTGGCGTTAAAAACAATAAAAACAAAAAAAGAAAGAAATATTACATGTTATTTTGTACTCAACCAATGCAAGTATACCGAGATCAGTTTGGGAAGTGATGTCACACCACAGATTATCCCTTGTAGACTTGTGTTTAGAATGTACGTGTTGAACAAACCACAGCCATGAAACGCACTCCACACTCTCCAAACAGAGTTCAAGCTCAAATCCCATGGCACCACTCTATGTCCAACTCATATTGTGTCACGTGCCTCTGACGAGAGCACTTTAAAGAAAGCACAAGGAAGACTCCAAATGCGTTTCCAGATACTTCTGCCGAAGCATTCGAACTGTGTCATCAGCTTAAAGGAGGAATATAATGGTTGTCAATATTAAGCAATTTGTCGAAGGAGATTGTATCATTGAGACATCAACCGTCGATGCAAATGGATGTCATGTGAATTGTAGGATGTATTGTATCCTCAGCACAAAGTCCCATAGCAACCGCCGATATGCGTGTGAACAAACAAACATTGAAATGTTGTTTGATGGAATCTAATAGAATGAGGAGACGTTCTAAAAAGTAAACAAACGTGCGGTGGTGAAATGTAGAGACATGCTCGACAGCCCAGTAGACTCTTTACCTGCACACGTTGCAATTAACAAATGTGTATTTACATCAGTAAACAATATATGTTTTAAGTATATTCAGTCACTAGCTCCTTTCAGTTGCACTCAAATCTCATTTCAAAACCACGTTATGAAGGACCTTTGTGTGGTCAACCGAACACTGGGCGAGCGAGTGAGTGAGTGGAGTATGTTTGACGCCGGTCTTAACATTATTTGCAACTTGATGGGGAACGCAAGCCGACCTCAACCACTTTGGTGTAAAACATGCTGATGCATCATTAATCGACATTCTCCGAAGCCAATAGGGGCAGTCGGGTAGCCTAGTGGTTAAAGCGTTAGCTCGTCACGCCGAAGACCCGGGTTCGATTCCCGACATGGGTACAATGATATTGCTGGAATATTGCTGAAAGCGGCGTAAAACCTCACTCACTCACTCACTCCGAAGCCAATAAGGCGAACATAAGCACCACATGTAACGTTATGTATGTATTTGTGTTGTTGCCAAACTTCCCTTCAAACATCTCAGTGAGGGTATCAGGTAGTGTTAATTGTTTGTAGTACTTTTAATGAGCAAATACTTATATCGACTGACGCCAGCATAAATATTTGTCGGAACTAAAGGATATGTTTCATTGGGGTAGGTTGGTACAGGGCGCTGTTGAAGTCATCTGCATTATTTTCATTTCGAGTGAAAACTTTTCATACAACTATGAATACATCGACATTGATTTTGTGACTTGCGTACTTAACACTACATACATGTCATGTACTTCCTTCGTGTTGGAAACCGGCGCTTGTTGGAGATGTATTCTGTATTCTGTGGTTATCTATAAATTCTTATCTCCGTTAACTAAGACGGATATTTGCCATTCAATATTAAGAACGTTGTTATGAGTGAGTGAGTGAGTGAGTTTGGTTTTTCGCCGCTTTTAGCAATATTCCAGCAATATCACGGCACAAATGGGCTTCACACATTGTACCCATGTCGGGAATCGAACCCGGGTCTTCGGCGTGATGAGCGAACGATTTAACCACTTTGCTACCCGACCGCCCCAACGTTGTTATGAAGCCATAAGTAGTATTAGATTATACAAGACTATTCTCTGACGTGTCGCCTTTGTTTCGTTAAGACGTTTTACCTTTTGCTTGTAACAAGGATTATTTACAGTGACATTGTTAACCGCCAGAGTATATAGGTACATGTAAGAGGTCACCCTTCCATCGAAACAAGTTCAAAGTTTGAAATGGTTACCCAATATTAAAATCAAAAGTGTGAAGAAAGTTGAAAAGTGAGATAAATACCTGTACACAACCCCTGAGAGGGTATGTAAGAAGAATTTGAAGAATGTTTAGTCATACTACCGTTTTTAGTCTCAGTATACTTGTTTGTTTTATTTTTGCCTCAACTTGATGCTCGCCAGCAGCTAAGGGATGGTGTTAATCAGACGTGCAGGTAGCAGAAGTATTGTAAGTCCCCACGGTTCTTAGTATGGTGGCCTACCTTTGGTTCCTGGCGATCCCTAACCCCGTGTATATAATGTATTGTTATTTATTGTGATATTTTTTTTATGGTTCCATACTAGTTTTAAAATATACATCTGGAAATCTGGTTATTTTACTATCCTTTGCCGACATGTTTTATTATAAAATTGTATATATTACTGTCTAACTTGATTTAGTCACGATATGGCTGAAATATTGCCGATGTGACTATAAATACACACTACTTAAGTCTTCGACAATGCAAACCGTAACGGAATGACCCAGGTGTTCTCCACATACCCACATGTCTCCGTTGAGAGACCGACCATATGATATACGGATTTTATCGGGGAAAACATTCCCACAGAAAATGCTTGAACAAATTAATTATGCTTTAGTCTGTGGAAAAGAAGTGCCAAGCACTAAAATACACTAGTGCAAGATGCTTTTACTAAGACATCATTAGACTCATAGTTTACTCAACTCGAAAGATTGCACGGGAATCACGCACGCACGAGTACGGTGTTAGCGTTGGGCGTCTCAACGTGCGTGATTCCCGTGCACCCTTTCGAGTTGAGTTGATTGGTTCAACTTTGTCATATGGCCCTGTGACGCAGGGGTAGTATTATGCAGATGGTTGTTTCAATGAATGCTCGTTTCACCCGTGACGAACAGGTCTGGTTGTTGATGAAATATAGTGATAGCTAAATAGACAAAAAAATTATTCATGCACCGATTGTCTTTAAATGTAATATCCAGTTATGTATGACTGTTGAATAATCTTATACCAACTTTGACTGGACTATGTCCGATAGTGTTTCAGAAATTATAGTAAACGTCGGTACCTTAAATTACCTTCTAGACTATATCTGAGGCATCAAATTGCCAACATTCTAGAACAGAATAAACCACAACAAGATTACTTAAACAATGCAGAAAAGAAAAATGCAAAACACTTAAAATCACTCGCCAATACAATCGCCCCATCACGTAAAGGCAGAGCAACTGTAGTCATGGATACCACTGACTTGAACATCATCAACAACATTTCGGATGACCCATATCGACCGACAAGAGTGAGTGAGTGAGTTAAGATTTAACGTCACATCGGCAGTATTTCAGTCATATCGTGACGAGAAGTACGTTAATAATACATAGATTTATACAATATAAAAAGCTGTCAACGACGGACAGTACAATAACTAGAATACCACAGAGTCTATTTAAAACTAGTTGAGAATATATAAAAGTCATAAGTATTAGTGAACAACACAAAATGAAAATGGGCTAGAGATCGTCAGTAACTAAAGGGAGATCACCATACTAGGGACCATGGGGACTTACAGTGCCTTTGCTTCCTGCGTGGACCCCGGCAGGATTTATATCATCCCTTCAGTCACTGGCGACAGTATACCAATTAATCAAAAGATTAAAATGACGAATATTCTACGTTTAAAAGCCTGGCATGCAGAAAAACTTTCAATGATATGGGACTTACATACCCTCTTAGGGGGACAATAATTTTATGCTACTTCAACCCCCCCTCGAGGTCACAGCCACTAACAATCTAAGTTATTAATTAGCACTACCAATTTTTAAAACAATACAGTAACTACATCAAAATGCATGACTAAGTTCTATTTCTTTTAAGAAACATAGTATTAAATGAGAATAAACTTTACTACAAAGATCCTTCACTGTTTTTACACTGAGTGAGTGAGTTGGGTTTTACGCCGCTTTTAACAATATTGCAGTTATATCGCGGCGTGTCAGCTTAATGTGGGAGGAAATCCCGAAGGTCGCAGATGTTTACCGCTTCGGTGAAACCCACGAGCATGGGTATGGTGCTGACAAACCTAGAAACATAATCGGGGCGAACCGTGATTCGAACCCACAATCATAGGTTTCTGGCGTGCCCAAGGGACGCAACTCTGCACAGCGAATCGTGGCGCCTTAGACGACTGAGCCACCCGTGCCCCCGTTTTTACACTGAAATATTTATCCCTTGTGATGGAAAAATCAATACAGTCAAGCAGGACAATATTTAGTTTAATTTCATGTAATTTATTGATACCTACTTGGGTTGTTAACCAACAAAAGACGATGTCATATTGGCCAGTAGCAAGATCATTAATTAATTCGAGAATTCGGATGAAAAGTGGATGGTTCGAAGACATATTTTTAATCGCCTGAAGGCACGAAAGTGAATCAGAAAAAATAATGAATTGTTTATGATTAGATTGATTACTGATATATTTTAGTGCTGTAAAAATGGCGTGTGGCTCTGCTGTGAATATGGAACTGTTATCGGGTAATTGTGAAGATATTGTTCTGGATCCAATGACAGTGGCACTAGCAGCTGCGCCTACATCCTTGGATCCATCTGTAAATATAGATTTATAAGTGTCGTAAGTGTTTCTTAATTGATGGTATTCTTGCTGGTAAATTAATTGGTATGTATCTGATTTCTTAGTTTTGTTAATGTCAGGTCTACCTCTGGCTTTACCATTTGCCATGGAGGAGATGAGAAAAGTTGAGTAGGAGCTATATCTTGGAGTTTAATATTAGAGGCTGATATTGCAGATTTTATTCTGATTCCGAGTGGTGGAGTGAGTGTTGATTTCTTATTGTAACGATCTTCGTAGAGAGGATTAAATATGCATTCAAAAGCTGGATTTGACTAATTAGAAAATAAAATTTAGTGATGTATTGTAAAGATAATTTTAGACGGCATTGTTTAAAGGAAAGCTCATCTGCATCTATATATAGACTGTGAATGGGAGACGTTCTAAAGACTCCACTACAAAGCCTCAGGCCCTGATGATGTATAGTATCTAGTTTTTTGTAAATTACTTTTGCAGGCTCCACCATTGACGATTGAGCCATAATCAAGTTTTGTACGGTTCAAGACCGTCTAGTGGTAGAGCGTCCGCCCGGAGAGCGGAAGGTCCTGGGTTCGATCCCCCACCGCGTCATACCAAAAGACGTTAAAAAATGGTACTTGTTGTCACCCGGTCTGGCTTTCGGCATTAAGGGGCTAAAACAAGGACTGGTCGGCTCGGAGTCAGTATACTGTGTTTATGTTAAACTGTGGCATGGTATGTCAATTAGCTAGCACTATAAATCAGCATCAGTCCGGACTAGTACACCTCTTGTGAACTTTATTGAGACATAATTGTAATTGCCTTTCTATTGTGTGCATACCTTTACCACGACAAGATATATTAAAATCAACCACAAAAATTTATCCATCAACTGAATCATTTACAACTTTTGACAAACTGTTAATTATAAAGTGACAGACAAAATACTGCCTTGTGGGACACCATGATCCTGATCATAATGATCAGACAGAGTTGTACCCACTCGGACTTGAAATTGCCTGTCTGTTAAAAACTGTGATATAAAATGAGGCTGACGGCCTCTTTATCTAAAATCATGAAGATCTTTTAAAATACCATGTTTCCATGTTGTATCGTAAGCTTTTTCTAAGTCGAAAAAGATCGATACAGCATGTTGTCTATAATAATAGTTTACAATGAAATTTTAATGAACGATTCTAAACGCACTAAATGATCGATAGTACTTTTGTTTTTCCGGACACCACATTGTATATTGGTAATAAGATTATTTGTTTCCAAGTACCACACTAATCGATTATTTATCATGTGTTCCATAGTTTTACAAACACAGCTAGTTAGAGATATAGGTCGGTAATTTGATGGATCAGAATGATCCTGCCCAGGTTTGGGTATAGGGATACCAATGGCATTATGCCATGAAGGTGGAAATGTCCCTGATGTCCAAATATCATCGAATATAGTCAACATAGTTTCAAGACATGATTCGGGCAAGTGTTTCAGTAGCTGATAATGAATATTATCAGCGCCTGCTGCTGTATCATGAGCTTGCCCTAAGGCAGTATGTAGCTCATGTAGTGAAAATACCTCATTGTAATCTTCACCATTATCAGATGTAAATTTCACTTTTTTACTTTTCTGTTGGAGCTGATATTTTTGAAATTCAGGAACGTAATTTGATGAAGACGAATGTTGACATAAAGTTTTCCCAAGTCTATTGGCAATAGCAGTTTTATCAGTTAGTAAAGTATCACCATCCTTCAGATGGTTAACTGGAAAATGTGATCCCTTGCCTTTGTTCATATTTATCATGTTCCATACCTTGGACATAGGAGTACGAGAGTATATTTTTGATACATAGTTCTTCCATGATTGACGTTTATTTTGTTCAAATAGACGTCTTGCCTTGGCATTTGAAATTTTGACAGTGATTAAGTTATGGACAGTAGGATGTTTACGGAAGTATTTCTCAGCCTTCTTACGACATTTCCTAGCTTGTTTGCAATTATCATTAAACCATGGTTTACGAACACGTGGGTTGACTGATGACTTAGGAATTGATTCATCAGCAATTTTATTCAGTTGATCTGAGAACAACTGAATTGGGTCAATAATATTCTGAAAAGTTGTAGGTTGTATTCTATCTTTGCATAAAGATTGAAATAAAGGCCAATCAGCCTTCATAAAATTCCATCGAGATGAAGGTCAGTGGGATTAATGGGTTTAAGCACAGTGGGGAAATGGTCACTTCCACACAGGTCATCGTGGACTGACCAGGAAATTTCATTTAACAAAACTGAATCCGTCAGTGACAAATCTAATGATGAATATGAATACCTGTAGCAGGGTGTAAGTAGGTGTCCGAGTCATCATTAAAGATACTTGAAGAAGGAAGAAGGTATAAAGAGCAAATTGTGAAGGCAATATGCAGTGTAATTGCAATTGCTTGCAGATTCGTGAACAACGCCCCGCCGCACCAAAATAGGAGCACCTCCAGTAGCTTTATCTCCAGGAGGAGAGAAGGAATGATAGGAACTATACTGCCTTGAATCAAATTTATCAGCAATGGTGTGCTGAGGACACATTCTGCCCCGGTTCCACACGGGGGAAGAGCTATTAGCGTTACCCAGCACTCACCACGGGGGGCGGGGTTGCTCTTCACGAGTGCCTCGACCGACAAGAAGCTTAAGAAAGATCCAACTCCAGAGAGGCAACATGCTGAAAGAACTTCTAGACAACAATGAGATCAGCCACACCCTACATAAGAAGTTGGTCCTTCTGCATCCTAAACCACCCTATGCCAGAGCCAACATCAAGGTCACACAGATCCAATTAAAGCCCACCTCCTAGTCTGCTCAAGAAACACTGTCCACAACAGGTTACACACAACCAAATGTTTTCCCATAGCCTTCTATAGTAACGTTATATATTTAGATATATATTTTTAAATAATTATGCAATCAACAGCTATTGTCGGTACGTGTGTACACAGTTTAGCCTTATTAGAGCAGTAATAAAAACAAAAAATGACTAGCTCAGCAAGCTCCTTTTCCGAGTACAGCATGCTAAACACACTACCCCCAGTTCCGCACCGATTTTCACCTACTTGAAAATATATGTGGTCACATTCAGCATAAGTCATCATGTTTTAATTACTGGATGGATGTACATTTTCAAGACATACAAATCTTACACAATATCATCCAATCACAGCCTGCAGATATCTCTCGATCTGCTCTTCAAAAAAGAGCAGTCACAACTGCTTCTGATTTAGTGTAGAAGAACCTCTACTTACAGCAGTAGGGAAGGCCGCGGCCGCCAAGTCATTCATCACTGATTCAACAGAATTCCGCAACAAGATCAGCAGCATCAACCAGCCTGGTACACCATTAGCTCTTTACCAACGTATCCAGAGAAGAAACCCTATCCATCCTCATCAGAAGGATTGAAGAAATCCACGCTAGCCTGAATACCCACAGACAACATCATCCGACTCCTGCATCTTGAACATCACTTTACCTGGCAAGATAAGCTAGGATTAAGCTAGGATAAGTTAGGATTAAGATTATTACGGACAATAGAAATCTGATTAAGATTGGTTGGTGATGAATTCGTCGTGGTTGGTTTGTTAGCCTGTTGTTTAACGCCGCACTCAATATTCCAGTTATGTGACGGCGGTCTGTAAATAATCAAGTCTGGACCAGACCAGATTGACATCAGGAGCATCGATCCTTGCAACTGGGATACAATGACAAGCATCAACAAAGTAGCAAGCGATCCCGTTCGTTGCCTCTTCGATAAGCATAGCCGCCTCTTTCGGCAAGGATGAGTTGCTAAAGGCCTATTCTCACCCGGATCATCACGGGTCAATTTGAATTACTTATCGGAGTATTTGATTATAAACAGGTGTCGTTGGATATAGTCACGATGGGTCCCCTTGTGATCCGCGGGTGAATACTTTCAGGTAGACTATGATTGTTGCTTCCACTGATTTACCCACTTATAATATAGAAGAAACCAGTGAAACAACCTCACCTGTTTTATTGTTAGATTTATGCTTTCAGATTCAGAGTGAAAAAAAAGACTATGCACAGGACTGTATGACAATAAGGATGACTTTCCCTTTATATCGAGCAATATTCCAGCAGATTGAGCTTTTGCTGTCTACAGTTCACAACACAATCGACCATGCTCCTTCCACCAAGATTTCAAAGAGCGTCATGTCTTGCTCACATGATGGTTAATCAGGGTTGCATCATTCCGGGTCAAAGTAAAGCAGTCATAAAGTTGAGGACATTTTCATGTGTTCCCCTGAATTTGGGGTGTATAACTGACTTGCCTTTTCATGTGTCTATGACGGGTAACACCAGTAGGACAGGATATGCTCACCTTTTGGCGAACACCTTGTATCATCACTATTTGATAGTGATGCACGCTTATGCTACAGTCGGGGTCTTTAAATGGACTCTGGTTGTGTTTTTGTCGCTGAGATTTGAATGCGGATGTCCAGTGAAAACCATTGAAATCGACTGTTGTGTACAACAATGACACATGACTAAAAATAAAACGTTTACAGACTTTCTAACCAATAAACTGTATTGGGTCTTTTTTGAGCATCTCAAAGACGACGACGCAAGTATGGTCACCACAAAGGACGAAGGCCAAATGATGCCATTGACTTAGAAGATGTGTTGCAACTAAATTCAGGAACCATATGGACTTCACATATTAGGAATAAAACAATAATAGGTGTCGTTAAAAGAATTCAAACGAATCCAGCAATATTTGCTGACGGATGGTTCTACAAACAAGAGAGTTTTGACAGTGATTCATAAATACATGCTAAAGATATACATGTAGTTAGAATCGTACAACCGAGTTTGGTTCTAATGATAATTAAGAGAAGGGTTTTGTCACTTTTATTGGAATAGGAAACATCAAAGCCAGAGAAAAACCGATCTCGATTATCGACACAGATTCCATTGGGGGTTCCATTCCCCATGCGTTGACAGTTTATATAGATGGACTATTGAACATCAGTGATGACATCGGTTGTTGGGGAAAGGGATAATCATGTTCTACCCCACCAGTAGCACCTGCATATTTACATAAAAGAGTAAGTGTGTCTTGCCTGATACAGCTCTGCACATCAATACGGCGGCCTGTAAACAAACAAGGTCATCAGGTAATCACTGAACCAGAACCAAATCGATCTTTTAAGTTTTGAATTACATCTCTGTGCAAATGCAGAGAGACATGTTGTGTGTACAGAGTTACTTGCCAGTTCCAGTTTTGTATTTTGATGGCTTCGGGACAGGTAATAGCAACAAAATCTTCCTTAAGAATAAGGAGGTCGATTAATAGTAACAACGCGGTACATTCTACATGTTCGAACATATCTGTTATATTAGCCACGAAGTGTCATGCATGTACTTCCTGTTATTCGTGTACACAATGTGTGGGCTAGGACACGGAATGTTATGGCTAACAACTCCTTTATTATACATACACCATGTTTCATTGCTACAGCTTGCCCGTTTAGGTGAATGAAAGAGTGGAAAGCCATACCCGTTTCTAATAGAAAATTAACAGTCACATCAACAACATAAATATTTCTTCATGGAGGTGATTGATTTCGCTGTTTGATTCATAACAATTATTGTTCCCCTCAATACCCAAAGAAAGTCGTCTTGGCTCAGTTTCACAAGCTATAGCTACCTGTTGTGTCCAGTTCGGTGAAAAATTCGAACAACTGCAGCATGTCTTCACCAATCTCAACCTTTACCCTACCAAGTAGTCAGGAGGACCATCTCCACCACACACCATCCCAAACCGAAACCAACCAGAAAATAATCCGCCCCATCACAATCACCCTACCCTATATTGGCAATGCCTCTCATCAAATCAGCAGATTACTTAAGCACCAAGGAGTGAGCTATAAGATTAATTGTGAATCGAGCATTGGTGAAACCTCCGGCCCGGTAAATACCCACATCAATGAACATAAGACTTCAACAGACATCTTAGACCACCAAGCAAAACATTTCTTTGCCATCAAATTCAGTTTGACAAAGTCCAAATCCTCTCATCCGAACATCAGGACTTCACAAAAAGTAAACTCTCTGAAGCTATAGAAATCGTCCGTCCAAAACCGTTTACATCTCGTCTGCCTAGGAAGATCTAATCAAACAATAGACTATTTTAATCAGGATTCAATCAGCTTGTCACAACTGTTTAATCCTTTAATCCTAATCCTTATGTGTTTCATCATCATCATCATCATCATCATCATCATCTTTTATTCCAATAAGACCGCTCACAGTGGTACATGGTGTACAGTTACAATATGCAGCAAATATATTACAGAGGCTGTTGATATATGTTTACAGCATTAAATATACAATGGATAAATTTACTCAATTTTCTTACAGTTGAAATCTTTGGGCAAAAATATTATGAAAATATGGACATTTGAGCAGGTAGTGGTATTCATCTCCCACAGAGGAATTGCATAAATGACATAGTCGTCTTCCAAATGGTATAATTTTCAGAAACTAGATGTCCAAACTAAGCCTCTTAGTACTTATCCACTTGTAATTGTGAGAGTAAGAAACCCAAGCGGCATGACGCAAATTTATCCACGATGTTTTGTAAAAATATCAACAGGGGTATTATGAGTGAACTGACGGAGCGAGCACGTGCAGCACGTGAAGCTCAGCTTGACGCGGGAGCGATCAACAGCACGGCCCGCGATGTGGGACACGCACTTGTTAATGCTGCAAGCACTACATTTGGTAAAACGTATACTGACCATAAAAAGAAACGGGACAAGCCTTGGTTTGACCAAGAATGTAGAATCCAGCGTAAAAAGATTAAAAAAGCTAAAAATCAAATTAGAAAATCAAATTCACCTTTAAATAGAGCTCATTACCGCCAAATGTCTAAGAATTATAAAACGTGTATTTTTAAACGGATTAAAAGTTATAAAAATACTATACATATCGCCTTCCGGGAAAACGATAAACGTGCGCAGAGAGAATTTTGGAAAATAGAAATGATAGTAATAAAACAGAAATTACACCAGATATACAAAGTTTTTATGCCTACTTCACTGAAATTAATGAACTTTCAACATATGATACAACCGTCGATGACAACTGGCTAGGCAACCTTACATTAGATACTACAGTTCTTAACACCGAGATTTCAGCCGAAGAAATTACATTTGCAATTAAAGGCCTGAAGAGGAGCAAAGCTCCAGGACAGGATTTTATAGAGAAGGATTATTTTTTATAGATGCTATTGACACTCTAGCCCAATTTCTTACCAATTCATTTGATGTTATATTATCATCTGGACTGTTGCCAGATACATGGCTTACGGGGATTGTAAAACCAATCTATAAAGGGAAGGGCAATCGCCTAGATGTTAATTCATACAGACCCATAACTATATTGAGTTGCTTCGGCAAACTTTTTACCCGAATATTGAATAACAGATTAACTAAATTTGTTGATGATTATAACATTTTAAATCCTGCACAAGCAGGTTTTAGAAAAGTGTTTTCTACTTGTGATAACATTTTTGCAATGAAAATGTTGAAGCAAATAATAGAAATATCAAAAAAGAAATTAAATTCGTTTTTTTATAGATTTCACTAAAGCATTCGATAAAGTATGGAGGGTTGGTCTATGGCATAAACTTCAAAGACTTTGAATTGAAGGAAGGTTTTTCACCCTGGTCAAGAATATGTACCACAACATCAAATCTAAAATTAGTATAATAATAACCAGTTTTCTGACGATTTCATTTGTCATGATGGTGTACGACAGGATGAAAACCTTTCCCCTCTCCTGTTTTCAGTATTCCTAAATGATCTCGAACAATATCTGCTGAACAATGAATGTAAAGGTGTTGATCTTGAAAATCTGATCGATACTAACCTAACAGTATTTTTCTGATGCTGATGGCACAGTTATAACAAGTGATAACCCTAAAGACCTACAAAGATAGTTAAATCAGTTTTCCTACTTCTGTGATCTATGGAAGTTAAATGTTAATCTAACAAAAACAAAAGTGGTGATCTTTTGTGCCGGACCTGCAAACAAATGGAAATTATGTTTCACTATCGGCTCCGACCCTATCAAAACTGTAGATTCATATGACTACCTTGGCCTAAAACTACACAGGAATAGACGATGTATACAAGCAGTCAAATCGCTGTCAGAAAACGCAACTTAAGCCATGTTCAGCTTACTCATGAAGTCCCGAAATGTTACTTTGACATTCGATTGTCTCTTATCTGCATTTGATGCAATAGTCGTGCCTATACAATTATATGGTGTCAAGATCTTTGGGCACGAGAATCTAACTATTATAGAAAGAGTTCATCTAAATGTCCCAGATACTTTACAAATAGATGTATGCTATCCATACAGAAGTTGAAAATGTCCCATGGTTAAAATGTATTAAGAATGTATTAGATAATTGCGGCCTGTCATATGTATTTCAAAACCCATCGGTATGTTCCACGCCATGGCTGGCCTCAATGGTTGAAAGTATAATAAATCTCAATTCCGTCAGAACTGGAAAATCCACTGCCGAATCAATCTCCAAAGGGTCGTATAACAAGTACTTGAAGAATCAACCTTCATTTGAGATATCCATTGCTCTCAAAATCAATATTTCTCCCTATATTGAAATTCAGAACTTCTAACCATAGATTACCCGTTGAAACTGGTCGATGGTTTAACATTCCCAGGGAAGACCGCCAGTGTCCACTCTGTGATTCAATCGCTGTGGGAGATGAATTTCACTATTTATTCCGATGTGAAGCTTTTCACCAACAGCGATATGAACTCTTAAATAAGCATTATCTTCAGTTTCCAAACATGTCCCAATTTAAGAAAACTATGACCACAAACAGTGTAAAAGGCCTATATACATTCCCTAACAATGTGTTCAATTCAATTGGTCAGTTGTACTAGTATCCACGAATCTTATTCTTGTTAAATGCTGTCATTTTGTACATAATAAAAATTGTGTATAATTGTATCTCATGTACCACCGTGGGTGGTTTTTCTGAGAATAAATGAGTTTGAGTTTGAGTTCGAAAATCGGTGTGCTATTTTATATATGCCATGTGACGTCAGCCTAGCAACAAGGTTGCTCGGGTCATCGAGTGTGCATAAGCTCCTCTCAGTTAACTATCATCTTCACACGCAATGTCGTTGAATAAGCCAAGGGATGTTGAGAGCTTTCAATATTTGTTCGTGAAACGTGTTCCGAGAGTACATAAGCACGCGTGTTTGGTATTACACAATGTGTAGTACAGCTGTATGTTTATTAAACGGGTGATCTCTTCACGGGCAAGTGATGATAAGGCATATTACACAGGTGGGTGAAATCGATAAGATGTATGTTTTATAACAGCTCTGACAGCCGAATCCTCCAGGGACGGAAGTTACAACATCGTTATCAGTACGAACTCAACAAGCGCAGATGTGTTGAATGTTGTACCAAACCCATCCTCACGTGCATATTCAATGGCGCGATATGCTGGGACAGGCGTTCCGCTAGATCCAATTTCATTGCTTTTTGTTGTAGCTGAACAAAGCGTGAAACTTCGTTATGGTCAATAAGTTGTGCCCGAAAACAGGACAAAAATACAAACATAGTTCTCCTCGTCAGGGTGAGCGACAGGCTAGTTTTCCCGAAGTTATCAATCACACTCCTTCAGTACCTATGCACACAATCCGACGCCGGTAAATTTTTCACCATTTGAGCTTTTTACTCTCAGTAATCGTACAACGAACATCGTGTGCGCAAACATCAGTACTCGTACACCAAATACAGCCATGACATGCAGTAAAAACCTAACGCATCAAGACGTATGTTTGTATGTCTTGCGCAATTGTCCGCAGACGTATATTGAGGCCAGTTAAATTGTTTCTCTGTGGACTTAACCAAGTAGGTTGGAGACGTGTATACGTGTGGTATGTAGTTCTTGGCATTTCGGCAGGACAGCATGACTTGGCGCCGCAAACGTCACTAGATACAATACAGAAATTGTGTCCCTAAAATATCTCCGTGATCTTCCAGCGAAATGTCAATCCAAGATTTGAAGACACCTTTTCAGCTACAAACAACACAATTCCACTTGGCCAATAATTACTTCCGGTGCAAGGAATGTCGTTGCGATCTCTCGAATCCCCGTTGGCATTGCTAGAATGTTTGTTTGTTTGTTACTAGAATGTGTTCGGCAGCTGTTGTCCTTCATTTTGTGGACAGGACAGGAAAGGTGAGTGAGTGAGTGAGTATTGTTTTAGAGAAATGATAAGGTGCTTGACTTTGTATTCATGTTGGGATAAACAAATGCCATTGACTTGAGTGATAATGTATTATCCTTGATAAGTCGTGCGAACCCAACTTCTTTTGACGAAGTGATCAATAGATCTTTGAACGACACGTAGACTTAATCTCCCCAAGTATTGTTTACAAAACATGCATCGTGAATTTTCTTTGAAATGCAAGGGTATTGTTGTTTTGGGCGCATATAATGTGAGTGAAGCTTCAACAAGAAATGTGTACTCCTTTACATCGAATCGATAGAAGTTGCTGGCATTTACTTGATTGAATATCCAACCTTAACATGTTGTTTAGATATGCAAATGTACTACTTTGTACTACAATGTTAATTTACACTTCAAACAAAGAAATGCAAAGCCAGATTTGTGTGAGGTAGGAAAATACATTTATACGAGGAACCGTACAAGGTATTGAGCCAACATATTGTGGAGAGAACACTTGGTGATTGTAGTCATCTCAGTTATCGATACATAGGAAAAGTCTAAGGTGAAGGTCAGCTACTATCAATAACGCGTATGTCCCCCGTTGGAATCGATAGCGGCCTGACATCTCCTGCCCATGGAAGAGACGTGTATGAGAATCACATCCTGGGGAATGGAAGCCCACTCGGCCTGCGACGCAAATGCCAAGTGCTGCAATGTCTGGGGTTGTGGTTGACGTCAGCGTAGCCGCCTATCCAATTCATCCCACAGGTGCTCTATCGGATTAAAATCCGGTGATCCCGGGGGCCAGGGAGCCAACATCAACGTTGTTGTTGTGTAGACAGACTCTCTTGATCCGTGCTGTAAGTGGTCGAGCATGTGGTCGAGCGTTTTCCTCCTGGAATATACCATTGTCGTTGGCTGGAACCGATTCCACAGCCTTGTGATGGTGCTGGGCGCTACATTGACAACCCTGGCTACAGCTGATTGGGATTCCCCTACCTGCAAGCAGCATATGACGTTGTTTCTTTGCACTTCTGTTAATCTAGGCATGTTGTTGAACTGTCACTGTTCGATTGATGCAAATGCCAGGTAATCAAAAACCCTGCACTCGAATACCGTTCCTAGTGCTGCTGCACGTGCAGTACGTGCATCACTCGAATACCGTTACTAGTGCTGCTGAACGTGCAGCTCCATGGCCCTTTTGTTTAATGCACAGAGTGCGTCCTTCTTATCGTATGTGTTTCTCGACTAATGGTTTGCATGTCCTTGTTGTGATCATTTTGATTCGGGAAATTTGTCACTGACACTATAACACATTAAACCTCACTATATTGCACCTCTTCGTCCGCTAATTTTGCTTTTATGTTTTATGGCCAAACATATCCGTACTGCGTTTCCTATTTTTGAAGAGTATATTATAAACACGTAAGCACACTGTTATTGTATTGCCTGGATATCCGGATGGTTGTGCTGGCTGGGTGATAAGATTAAGTATATAACGTAGCTAATAGTTCCATGTTTATCAAAACAGTTAACATGGACAGCTCACTTAAACAGGGGGGCACGGGTGGCCCAGTCGCCTAAGGCGCCGCGATTCGCTGTGCAGAGTTGCGTCCCCTTGGACACGCCAGAAACCTATGATTGTGAGTTCGAATCCCGGTTCACTCCGATTTCTCGTGCTCGTGGGTTTCACAGAAGTGGTAAACGTCTAAGACCTGCATCAACTCACTCACTCACTCACTTAAACAGACAAGGTATCGCTTGTGCTGGCCAATCCAGGGACCCGTAGTATTTATCAGCTGTCGAATAGCTATTTGGATTCACATCCATGTATATCTGCCACAATCATAATGACGCTCACTGTTATACAATAAAGCGCATGTCTTAAGGTTCATCTGTACTACATCTGAACAAGTTGAAATTGCTAGTTGCACGGAAATCGTCAAGGGGGAGTTCGTGTGTGATTGTCCATGCATACATCATAGTTTGATGTCTAACGATTAAGAGAAGAAATAACGTTGCTTTCAAATATGGGAAAGTATGTGGTTGTGTATCCTCCTATTGATCATTCCCAGAATAGGTGTCCACGTGTCCGATCTGCAACACGTGCAAGCCATGGGAACAGCAACTGTCCATAACTACTGCTCTTAATTGGAAACGACAGTCACATGGTTTATTGATTACAACACGGTTTCAACACACATCGATCCAGAATGTCGTCAAAAGTTGTGGCATATCTTCTGCTTTCGGGTAGGTCAGAATTCCATCATTATTTCTTAATCCCAGTTTGTCCGCTTAGGGACACAGTTGTATTCAAATCAGCAATTGTTTTCAAAATCGCACAGGAATGTTGTACAAGCCAATTTTGAGAATTTTCTATTCTTTGAAAATTGACTTCAGCCTCTTTTTATAGCTACAGCTTTTTAGTCATATTCAAAGTAGAATTTATCGCGATTCATAATCAGATTAAGATTGGAAAATGTCTGACGCCGGTTATACTCAGATTAGAATATGAGTTTCAAAGAGAGATAAAAGAAATCGTTTTACGGTTTTGAAGAAGTGGCATGTATATATGCATGTTTGCAGTGTATATAACAAATACATTAAAAATGGTATCACACTATTTGTTATGTAACGCCGTTTTTACGAATATTCCTACTAACTGACGGTCGCCAATGCGTCATCAAGCCCGAACCAGACGAAACTCTGACTGACATTACGAGCACTGACCCACGTTCACCGAGCTTATTCAGCCGATTTAATAGAGGAAATGTCATGTGCCGAGTGAAATATCGCGTTTCTTGGATCAAGTGACGGGGGTAAAGGGGATATTTTCATTTAAATCGTAGCCACGAATAAGATATCTTCTATCCCTCGTCACTCGACACATGGCATATCCTATTGATTATATATTTTTTGTGTAGTTGTGTACCGGAAAATTGAATTATTTCATTACCAATGTAAACTTTGAAACGTAAATTCTCCCTACCTAATACGCAAGGACGCTTCACCAGCCCTTATAACTGCGATATAGAAACTAGTTGCGTGTTTAAAAACTTTAAAAAAAAAACACTTAAAAGTAACAACAAATATGCTTTATAGTACATTTGGATATCATTATATACAAATTCAACTTAAACCAAAAACATTCTTGAACACGAGACAGCTGTTGTAAGCGAAAGAATACACGCTGGACAAATAACAAAAATGGTGCTTTGCGAAACGAACAGTATCGATTGACGAGTGAAATGAGAAACTGACAGTTTATAACGAAACATAATTTATCCAAGAAAGTACGGGCGAGACATTTACAATATAAATGTAGACAATTTGCGGAGAGGTAACTCTTGTATGACAATAGCTCCGTCCAAGTGTTATGTTTCACTAAAATATCAAGTGTTATGTTCACTGCAGTGAAAATATCACTTTGGAAAAAAAATATTTCTTTCAACTTTGGAATATAATACACTTACAGGAATAAACATATAATTCGTTCACCGGACATGCAAAACTTATTGTTGGGGGTCCAAAAATATATTCTTCAAAAAAATAAACTTGACA
This sequence comes from Haliotis cracherodii, assembly GCF_022045235.1. Classification (NCBI taxonomy): domain Eukaryota; kingdom Metazoa; phylum Mollusca; class Gastropoda; order Lepetellida; family Haliotidae; genus Haliotis; species Haliotis cracherodii. Next base: position 2,263,261 of record NW_027266265.1, on the reverse strand, counting down.
CTGACTTTCAAAATGTAATATAATGCGATTGTTTCAAAATAGGACACAGAAACCATAATTGAAACACTGTTTGAAGATCAATGTACACAATGTTCAAAACATTAATCGTGTCACCTAGACAGACACACGTACGCGATACAGTTAATGTCACAGGGGTACAGAAAATGTCAGTATCGGTTGTGCCCACCGCGTGCATCGATCACCGCTTAACACCGACGACCCATAGATGCAATCAAGTTGTCAATAACACGCTGTTGGATGTGCTGCCATTCATGCTGAAGTGCATCAAGAAGCGCCGGAAGTGTTTGGGGCGGTGGATTCCTTCTGCGAACGCGTCGATCCAACTCGTCCCACAGATGCTCAATCGGGGACAAATCTGGTGACCGGGCTGGCCAAGGTAATGCCTAGATGTTGTTGTGCTGCAAGAGGTCCTGACAAACACGTGCAATATGCGGTTTAGCGTTGTCCTGCTGGAACTGTCCGCCATGAACGTTGACGTGAGGAAGAACGTAAGGCAGTAGGATCAAGCCTCTGTAACGCACACCTGCCAATGCACTTGCCACATGCACGAGAGGCGTCCTACCACCCTGATGAATTCCGGCTCATACCATGACACTCCCGCCGCCAAATGGGACAACCTGCTGCACACAGTTGGGGGCGTAACGTTCACCCCGACGTATGTAGACACCTGCGCGCCCATCAGCACGTGTGAGTAGGAAACGGGACTCGTCAGTAAACAGTACATTTTTCCACCTTGCACGTGCCCAACTAACCCTCTGTTGGCACCAAAGCAGACGGTCCGCCAGATGACGTGGGGTCAATACATGACGTCGAACAGGTCTTCGTGCAAAAAGTCCAGCCTCCCTCAGTCTGTTTATCGTACCGTTTGATCTGTGTGGTTGTAGACGTGGCTGTGGTAGTGCGGTCTCGGAGGTGTCGCAGCCGGATGTATCGATCTTGTGCTTGGGTTGTCACCCTTGGTCTTCCTGACCTTGGTCTGTCGTCAACTCTGTTGGTGTTGTTGTATCGGGTCCACAGTGCGGAGATTGTCTGTCTGGATACGCCAAAGTGCCTGGCCACTTCTTGCTGAGTTGCTCCAGCTTGTAATCTCCCAATTGCATTGTTCCGTTGAGCTGCATTCAGTCTTGGCATTCTGTCACCGCCTCTACTGCCGTTATCAGGACTGTATGAACAGCCATTGATGTGGATTTGTATACCCATTCAGCAGGGGGGCCTGCATGCCTAAATGCAGGATCCTGTGCTGCACGTTTTTTACAGGCGGTTGCGTTTGGATGAAGCTGTAAAATTGATCCCCAAACGCTACGTTTATGTGCTTTGCATGTGTTTTCGCGAATTATAGACACATCATCTTTCTGTTTGACTTATTTGGTTCTCATTTAATGTAATTATTTTAGATATATGGCAAAAAGTGGTTTTACATGTACATCTATGTGAAGTTTCTTTTTTTTGAAGAGTATATATTTCTGGCTTTCCCTTTAAAATACATTCAAAGAAAGAAAGAAATGTCTTTAAGCATACACTGATAACTACATCTGTCCTAAACAAACATTCTGGGTCTCTACCCTCACCCCCCCCCCCCCCCCCCCCACACACACACACACCACCCCCCCCACCCCCCCACACACCCACACACCCACCCACCCACGCAACATACGGGTATGTAGCGGATATGTTAATCTATATACTATGGATCAGTTTGAAACGACAGTGGGGTATCGATCTGAACACAGTGGATTGTGGACAGCGTCGTGAGTAGTCTTCTCAGTCTCATCCAGCGAAATCCTAATAATGCTGTCGCCTGTTTGGGCACATATTATGCTTTCTGGTGAGTAAGTTTCTATTATCTTTGATTGGTGTTAACTTTTGAATAACGATAACAATGGTCAAGGTGGTATCCAAAGTTGACAATTAAACGATTTGAATATCAGTAAATACACGTAACATTGTCTTAAAGGCATATTTTTTTCAATTTCTTGGACGAACTAAAGTACTAAAGTAAATATAAGTCACCATCAATTCACACAATAAAGTGGACAGGATATTGTTGACAAACGTGATGTATCAGCGTACAATTGCTTTGTAGAATAGCTACCAGGAATTAGCTATGAATTTGTTTGTTTTTATTTGTTTCTTTGTTTGTTTCTTGTTTAACGCCGCACTCAGCAATATTTCGGGCATATGACGGCGGTCAGTAGATAATCAAATCTGCACCAGACAATTCAGTTATTGATTTCATGAGCATCGATACAAGCAATTGGGATACGATGACATATATCAACCAAGTCAGCGAGCTTGTCCACTCGATCCCGTTAATCGCCTATTATGACAAGCAAAATATTTTTCACGGCAAGGATTGGTTGCTGATGTACTTTACCCCGGATCTTCATGGGTCAACTATAAAGTTGAAAGATATCGATATGATAAATTTCGCGATTACATATATTTAAAGCAGACTACATGTATAACATATATATATATATATATATATATATATATATATATATGTTTAAAGCAGACTACATGTATAATATATATATATATATATATATATATATATATTTAAAGCAGACTACATGTATAACGTATATATATATATGTATGTATATATATATATATATATATATATATATATATATATATATATATATATATATATATATATATATATATATATATACACACATATATATATATACAAAATGAGGCAGACTACAAACCAAGGGACACCCATCAGTGTCTCCAATTCGGTTGCTGCTCACCCCAGGCATACAAGAACTAACATTCCTTATTCACTTGCGCGGAGAGTATGCACCATTGTGTCGGAAACGGATAAAACGGACTTAAGATTGAAAGAATTAATGGGATATCTCAGGAAGCTAGGATGTCCGCTTCGCGTCATTAATGACGCTACAGAAAACAAGTCGTTAAAGATTCCAAGACATACTCTCTTGAAACCTAATGAAAAATCTGTGGCCGATCAAACTATCCCGTTTGTATCCACCTTCAATCCTTACGTCATTTGTGGAATTTTGTTGCACGATCCTTCGGCGAAACAATGCCATGTGACGTCAGCCTAACAACAAGGTTGCTGGGCCGGGGTCATCGGGTGTGCATAAGCTCCTCTCAGTGATTTATCAACTCCACACGCAATGTCGTTGAATAAGCCAAGGGATGTAGAGAGCTTTCAATATTTGTTCGTGAAACGTGTTCCGAGAGTACATAAGCACGCGTTTTGGTATTACACAATGTGTAATATAGCTGTATGTTTATTAAACGGGTGATCTCTTGACGGGAAAGTAATAAGTGAAGGTACAGCTTTGCTTTTTGCAAATGGCAAGGGTTTGCCGACATGAACTGCCACAGCAAAGATGTGGTGTATGTCATGAGATGTTCGGGATGCGGCGAAAACTACATCGGTGAAACCGGCATGGAATTAAGAGATAGACTCACTGTACACAAACACCAGATTAGAGACCCTAATGTTCGATGCTTAACCCTCTCGGATGCGTTTCTCTCTCTAACTCTCTCTCTAACTCGGATGCCGAGGTTTTTTTCAGACGCACATTTTCCTAAGATCGGAAAAAGGAAGGTTGTGCGAGGATTGCGCTCACGCGGCACTGGATATACCTCTGGCTATAAAATTACGCAGAGGTGGAGAATATTAAATTTCCTATTTGATGGTGTAAATTTAGCTGCAAATATTAAACCGGTTTTAAAAAAGACACTTCTTAGTGTTGTAAATTCCTCCGCTTTTTATCGTACACCGATAAAAGTACTGTGCGACGATTTATTATATTTAGAAGCTTCAAGGAAACAGTGAGCGAACAAACTACTGCCTAATATCTGAACGACATAACTACATGACAAATGGAGTTATATGCGTATGTATAACGACATACATTCAATGCCGTAAATGACGAAAACTGTTTTTTCTCTATAACGTCAAAAGGCGACAGAGAGGTTACACACGTACAAAGAAAAGGGGGCATAACTCCGCTATGCTTAGCACTTGTTTATTGTAACTCAGGTCACTTGATGAGAATTAGCTGTCGGTAAGGACAATATATTTTAGTGGTGTTTTGTTTACGAGAAACCAAACTATGCCAACACAAATATCGATATTGAAACTGTATACGTTTAGGTATAAAAATACCCATAAGAAATGATAAAATCGTACTTCATAAAATAAAAGGTAATAGAGAAATGTTTGGCCCTGTCTAACCTATAACTTAGTCCTTAGATTCCAACATTCTCCTGATTGTGTAAGTGTAATTTGTTGAAACCATTATTAATGGCGCACTAGCCTTATCATCAAATGTAATGAAATACCAAAAACATAACACCATCCCTTTTGACGTCGTGGCTGGATTTATGTCTTTGATAACGTCGGAGAAAGATGACACTGGTATTTTGATTAATATATATCTGCCCTAATTTTCGCTCATGGTAAGGAAAATATCGATGTGTAAAACGACTACGCAACATAAAATGACTGCTTTCACCAAGTAATTAATGTCTTGAATATGTCAATAATTAGATAGTTTATCGTGTGTCATCATTGCACAAGACACGCACCTGTTTGGTATCAATTTACGTTATGCAATACCCAAAAGAATATTTCAAATCAACCAAAATTATATTCAATATTGGACATATACTTGTTCATTGTTATGTTATTATTTATCTACATCTTCACAATAAAATATGCGAAAAAAACTCTATTGGTATAGAATCATCGGGGTAATCTTATAAGGTTGAACCAACAGGGTACTTGCATGTTTTTTTATATACTTTTTACAATTCCTGGAGAAATAAAATAAGCAGTTTAATATCCTGTGATCACAATAGTGAAAAAAGAATGAACCCATTGATTATATAATGCAAAACGAAAGGAATAATTCGTAAATTGTTTGTGACACGCGCACCTGGCGAATCGTGTATCAAACGACATAAAAAAAAACAATTCCAAGACCAAGACAATTCTTTCAGAAATGTCTGCATATATTTAATTTTTTTTTTATCAATTTTGTGTATATATTCAGTTTTAGTTTTAAGTTAGTAAAATGGAACGGCTATTCATGGACATTTGTTATATGAACTTATAATATTGACTATTACACATCCCAAGAAATACGTACATGCTGCAGTTACATTTACACTCCATCTTGTAACACTTGTCCAACGGAAAGAAATATCGTATTTGACACTATAAACCTATCAATTCTTATGTAATCAATCAAACAAACAGGAGATTATCAAAGGTTCGTTCATACATGTTGTGGCCTATATTTACGTATGGTATCATTTTGAACATAGACAAATATAAAAAGTAAAAGTATTTGCGTGAAAAAATGTATAAAAGATATGCAAAACCTACATCATAACTGAAACTGTAAACAGCATGGCACACTGATCGTGTGCGCTCTCATTCAAGGACCTTCACCTCAAAGAAATTACGAAATATGTTCAACAATGTTGACGAATGACATCACTACCGGTGACCGACTTTTACAAAATGAAGTGTTCACTGTCATCAGTACGCAGGATTTTACGAGGGGACTTTCGTTGATTCAGGGATGGTATATACATAAATGTGATATATAAGTAATCAGAAACATTCTGACAATCTATATACTGTTATTTGTTGTGATAGTTTTCATTGAAACCAACGAAAATAGTCAGAAATTCCGATAAATACCGTTGTCGTCCATGATTTTGCGTCAGTCATGGCGTCACACAGGACGATAACTTTGACAATTTCTGTTGACTAAGACAAAATTGTTATGGATGAGCAACTTCTTTATTACAATTAGGGCGACTTTTTGCTATCGAGCTATGATGTTGGTATTGGTCAGTATGTGTTTGGTTTGCGGTAGACACTGGTCTGGAGCTTGTTTTGGTGATCTTTCTGGACTCGGACGTCAAGGAAAGGTAACTGGTTTTTAGACTCGGATTCCATGGTGAACTGCATTCTTGGGTGTTGGGCGTTCAGATGATTGAGGAGGGCTATGGTGTCATCGTCTTAATCCCATACCCATCAATTACTGTACATCAACCCCATCTCTTGTATAAACTTGTTTATCATAACTACCTAATCAATCAGTGTACTTCAACCTTATCTGTTATATAAACATCTATCTATTGTTATGCATATATATCATGCTCATACCTAGTTTGTACATCATTTGCTTGAAAACGGTGTTAGAATCTACACCGAAACGTCGCCCTAAGTGTAATAAAGAAGTTGCTCATCCATAACAATTTTGTCTTCGCAACCATTCCAACTTCTAAATGCCACTAAAAGAAATTTCTGTTGAACATATCAAATCATTGCAATGTTTCTATTTTAAATTCCCTAATTCTTCCTACCAGTCTCTTCCCAAGCATATTCTGAAAATGTTGAGCCAACAGCTTGAACAATAGAGGAATGGATAGCTCAAAATACGAGAAAATACTACACTGTGTAAAATCTGAATTTTGCTTTGTTTACATTTCAAACAGGTACAGTTTTTCAAGCACAGCGTTCGTTTTCACACCTAATTTATTTTGCTTGATTTTCATCTAGACCATTGGTCATTTGATTCTAAAATGTATGAGGAATTCAAGGATGTATGTACAGCAGCTCAGTTTAAAATATACGCGATGTTACAGGCGTCTCATCATCGGTGTACCGTACACGTGATTTTGTAAACACTATCAAATATGTCGGAAAGTTCACTTCGGCGTTCGTGTTTGCGTATTTTCCAAAACATTCGAAACGAGTGTAGGGTTATCGGAGACGTTTTGGAATGATCATTGGTGATTTGATAAAAGACAGTTACCCGTCATCACTAATATGCTATTTTTGAAATTCATTTCTCCGAGTAAATATCCAAAATTTAGATTTCAAAACATGCTCTAAATAACGCCGTGAGTGGTGATTTAGTAATGTGTAAAGAATTGCGACATTTACGATGTACCTAATTTTCAGAGGTCATTTTCATTACTTTTACTTGGCCTAAAATGCAAGTGGATGATATCACAGAACGGGGAATTCCCCACGTTATTTAAAACCGTGAAGTGTATTTGTGTGGGTGATGTATTTTCAAAGTGAGGGTTGTAGAGGAGGGACATATATGTCTCTGTGACATCCGGGGGGTTAAGTGTCGGCAAACACATTGATGATTGTGGAAACGGGAAATTTAGTAATTTAGCAGAGACTGGAAAAAGAACAAATGTTTATCCAATTGATGAAACCCAAATTGAACTCTAGAATGTATTAATATATTTGTCATTTCAATTAAGAATTGACCTTCACTTTGTGTGAGTTCATTGGAGTATGAACCTTCATAGAGTGAGGGCCAAACTGTATGAACGTCGGAGTCAATTCTTATTATTTTTTCATCACAGTTTCTTACCTCAGACGATGTAGGCCAAGATCTAAACACTATTTCATTTACATACGTGTGACTTCATGTTTACACTGACAGCCATACAACAACCAGCTATATCGCGGAGTAAAATAGTTCCTCAAAAAGAGAGGTGACATGGGCGTATGGATGCACAACATGCTCTTAAGAAACATCTTAAGCAGCACATGTGTTCAAATCATATCCTCATTAGATGAGAAAGGTCTGTAAAGAACTACCTGAGTAAGTCAGTCACAATGACAGCGCGTCGTAATACATTTACATTAAGTACAAGACGTCAAAATGGCAGACACGATAAACGTGACGGGAGAGATTTCAGAAGTTGTTAATGAACGTGTGGCGGTTACATGTGTACGTCATCATTGATCAACTGGCCGATCATTGAAAGATGAATAAAGATGCGTCAAACAGACACTAAGGTAAATTCATAGATTGCTGGAGACGGTCAGTGTCAGCCTTGGCACGGATCATGTCGACACTACGATAGTTTAGATGTTCATTAGGATAGGCCGCAGCGAGGATATTCGTGAACAATCATGCAGTCACACTCTCTGACATTTCTCAATGTATACTGAAACGCTGAGACCAAGAATAAAGGTTCTAGATGATCAGAACGAACGCTTATGTGTGTTTTCGTGCTAAGGAATTCCCAGGGGTTTCCCCAGGAATGTGGAAGTAGTCCGTCAGTTTTTACGTCATTTCAAGAACACGGTCTCGTGAAAAACGTATGAACGTCAAAATGTGTCGTTCATACACTTATGAACGTCAATTTCACGGTCATGTGACCGACCTCTCGTCCAATGAAAAAGTCGTATATCGTGTATACTTCAAATTAAAAAAATATTATATAATGAACCGCAAAAGAAAAGTCACCCTAAGTAACATTGCGTGAAAAGTTGTCTGGGTACTTTTTGTCAAAGTTTCTAATATTTAACATTATCTTGTCCGGAAAAATGAAATTTGATGATAAAAAACAAAGCAGATGACGGGTCAACGGCCATGGTAACTAGATGCACTTGGGTTTCTTGCAAATTGAAATGCATATGCGTTCCCCCATTTCTTGCCCTATAAAAATCCACCCAGATCGGATAACATTCGTTCATTATTGAATTGCTACCACATGCCAAGATTGACAAGAAATCAGTGACGCCAAACCTTTGGACGATTGCAAGCTGTACAAACCGCCCGGCAATAGCCAGTGCATTTCAAGTCCACGGAAGGACCAGGCACCAGCAACGGTACCAAACCACCAACACATGGCCGACCACGTAGTGTAAGACCAAGGGTCACTACCCGACGTCAGGATCGTGCAACAGCATCTTCAACATCGCTTTGTTTCCGCTGCGGAAACTGCTCGACAGACCATGGCGACACATTAGTGCAGACATCGTGCGTCGACGATTGACGAACAGACACCTCCACTGTCACAGGCCACACTGAGGACCCATTCTGACACCACCAGCTGTGGAGAAGAGTCCTCTTCTCAGACGAGAGCCATTACTGTATCTCAACAGCAGATGGCAGAGAGAGGGAGAGAGAGAGTCTGGCGACGCCATGGGAGAACGTTCTTCGGATGCTTGTGTTGTTGAGAGAGACTCGTGGGGTGGTCCGAGCATCATTGTGTGAGGTGGAATTGGTCTTGCACAGAGGGTCGGCCCTGTGGTCTTCCAGAACATCGGTCCAGGGAGAGACAAAGGTGTCACGGCAGCTCGGTACATTGATCAAGTCTTCAGACCACACACCACACCTCATTTGGAACGTCGCCGCAACCACGAGTTTCAGCATGATAACGCCCGTGCCCACACTGCGAGAGCAACAAGAGACTTCCTCCAGCAGAATGGCATCAGAACCATGCAGTGGCCTGCCCTCAGTCCCGATTTAAATCCAATTGAGCACCTGTGGGACGAAATTCAGAGACGGCTGAATGACGTCCGACCAAGGCCGACAAGTGCAGCTGAACTGCGTCAGGCGTCCCTAAGATTGTGGGCTCAGGTGTCTATGGCCCTCATCAACCGCCTCATCCATTCCATGTATCGACGTTGCACGGCAGTCATCAATACACATGGCGGACACACGAGATACTGACTTGTGATGCCATTTTCTCAGAGACTAGTGTTGTGTTTCACTTTAAGAACATCACTTCAGGCTTTCTTCCCATATCAGGCTGACACGCCGTGATACACATGTAACTGTAATAATGTTCAATGCGGCGATAAACCAATCTCAACCACTCTTTATCATGCAAAGAAACTATAGTGTTTGCGTAGAATGTTCTTTTGATCACCTAAAGTTCTACCGTGATGAAACATTATCAAGCGAAATCTATCACAATCGATATTCTTAAACAATGCACATTCGACGACCTAATTCAATCATCATGTTGTGACAACCGCATGGAAATGTGCTGATGCTTTCTCTGTACTCTCAGTTTGAAAGGCCTAGGGCATTTTTCAACATCAAAAGCATAAGAAGATTACGGGGGTAATCGTGTCTTGAATTGTATGAAAGACGTTTACACCGTTGTAGATCTGGGTTGAATATATACTCGCTGCTTGAATTCAGACGACGTTTTGTCGTCAACTTTCAGTGCAATCGATTGCCAAAGCAATAGTTAATTAACACATCTTTAGGTGTGTAACCCATGAAGAATAACTGACTATACGATATTTATCTGGAAATATCCATAGATACCTAGATTACAGATTCATATATACTGAACAACAAAAGTTCCTGTGACATTGAATAAGATTTAATGCAAAGCTATATGTTTTTACCAAATCTGAAACAATTTCGGTTTGCAACAGATAAAAGACTCCTGTAAGTGTTCAAATGGTTTAATTTGCCATACTGACTTCAGAAAATGCGTGACATCATAAAAAAACATGAACATTCCAAAATGTCAATTTACAAATCAATAGCGTATGTGTCCATCTCTGGTTTCGATGCAAACAACACATCTTCATCTCATGGAATGGACCAGGCGTCGCACAAAGTCCTGTGGGATATCTGTCCATATCTGCTGGAGCATGTTTCAAAGTTCCTTGAGTGTCTGCGGAACACGTGGCTGACGTCGAAGGCGCCGATCCATCTCATCCCATATGTGCTCGAATGGTGAGAGATCAGGGAGCGAGCCGTCCAGGGGATGACATTCACGTTGTTTTGTTGAAGAGATTCCTGAACAAGTCGAGCATATGAGGCCGGGCGTTGTCATGTTGAAAGGTAATGCCTGGGCCATGGCGACACAAAAACGGTAGAACAACAGGGCCGATGATCTCGTCGCGGTTGCGCTGTCGATTGAGATTTCCCTCTACCACTATCAAACGGGTCCTCTGTCTTGCTGTATTCCCACCCTATACCATGACGCTGACGCCCCCGAACCGATCTTCTTCCATGACACAATGAGTGAAGTAACGTTCAGCTCGACGCCGGTACACTCGAATCCGTCCATCGCTGTGGCTAAGGTGAAAACGAGACTCGTCAGTGAATAGGACTTGTCCCAAGTGCATGGCCATCCAGCGTAGACGCTGTCTGCACCACTGTAGACGTGTTTGACGGTGGTTTCCTGTCAAAATGGGACGTCTGGCGGGTCTTCTGGCGACAATCCCTGCACATTTGAGGCGACGACGTACGGTTTGTGAAGATAGTCGTCGAAGGCCAGGGATGCTTCTTGCGGTCACTGTTGCTAGCTTGAATCGATTTCGTAGGTGTGTTGTACGAATCCAGTTGTCTTGTCGATTATTGGTTACGCGTGGCCTGCCACTGCGAAGTTGGTCTCTGACTGCATTCGTCTGTTGCCAACGTTGCCATAAACACCAAATGGTGTTTCTGCAGACTTTAAAATGTCTTGAAACATCACGTTTGACTCGATTCTGCTTCAAGCATACCATTGGGTCGCAGACGCTCATTTTCGGACAGGCGTGGCATTTCGTAATGTTGAATAATTGCGTAATTTTGTTGTTTTTCTGAGTTGTTGTTGTCAGCACAATGCTAAACAATGCATAGGGAATCCCGTTAACGAACATGTTTTTATACCCATTCTTGGGTAGTGAAATGCCTGGGGCTTGCATAAAAGTCAACTTTTGCATGGAATGCATGCTTTTATGTAGCAGTTGCGTTTTTTGTGACTTGATTCCATACATGTACTAGAATATTGAAAACCAAACTTTACTTGTTTGAAAAATACACTAAAATATTGGTGTCACAGGAACTTTTGTTGTTGAGTATAGATATGTGTTTTGATTTTCCTCTATTCAGAGATTTTTTTTATTTCTATATTCGAGCAGACTTCGTTAACTCCAATCACAGGGAGCACTCGAACCATTGTCGAAACAAGCAGACTACCGATATAGACCCAAATGCCGATTTTGATTCTGTCTGAGCCATACAGTACCATTGATTGCCTTTCATAACGAAATGACAGGACCGGTCGACTGTCAACGACTGTAACCGTGACTTCTGTTAGACTAGGGTTAGAGTAGTGTCTCTTGGATAAAGGGCAGTTACTCTATCGGACAGACCAGTTGGTGGCCGCGAAAGGCTGATGTCAGCACGATGCTAAGCTGTGAAGTTGGAGGCTAGTTTCGTTATCTGTTTGAGATTTTGTGAATTATGCACATGCCTAAAATATTTAATTAATGACCAAATATCAAAAGGTCTTAACAAATATTATTATTATATACTTCAGAGTGAAATACAGAGTTTTGTGAAGTTGAGAAAAGTGATATTTTCATTGCAGTGAACATAACACTTGACATTTCACAGCAGTAAACCTAACACTTTGGCGGACCTATTGTCAAACACGTGTTGCATTCCATTAAATTGTCTCCCTTTATCACAAGTGTCCAGCCCGTACACAACCTACGTCATATTTACGTTAGTTCCACATTGACAAGGCAAAATAATGACAGATGGTCATTGATGGAGTTAATATCATTTCCTTGTCGTTTGTTATTCTCTTAAAAAAGTTTCGTTATTAACTGTAAATTTCTCATTTCGCAAAGTGGCATTTGTGTTACTTGACCAGCATGTATTCTTTCGCTTCCAACAGTGGTCTCGCAGTTTCCAAGGATAATTTTTGTTATAGTTGAATATGTATATAATGATATCTATATGCATGATACAGAATGTTCGTGACTCTTAATATTGGTTGTTACTTTTATATATATTTTTGAAGAATACAGAATGTTCGTGACCCTTAATATTGGTTGTTACTTTTATATATATTTTTGAAGATTTTGCAAACTCGAAACTATCTTTTGGTCGCAAAAACAAAGGGGGGCGAACTGTCCCTGTATATAAGGTAGGGAAGATTACGTTTCAAGATTTACATTTGGAATCTAATAATTTAGGTTTCCGGTAGACAACTACACAAAAACTATATGATAAATAGGATATTCAATGTGTCGAGTGAAGTATCATTATTTTCTCTTGTCAATTCGTATCTAATAAAATAATTATATCAAAACATGTTAACATTGTGTCGTCTTTTAATTAACCAGTCACTATATCTTTATTATTACAACAGTTATTATTTCAAGTCTGAAAATTGAATTTTGAAGAAAATTAGTCCGACTGTTTGATGACAAGTATCTCTTTAATAAATAAGCATTAAAGCCTGGGCATTGTGTTCCCGTGTCCCGTTTTAAAACATAATGAGAAGTACAAATTTTCAGCCATACGGTCCCTTATATCATGTCTGGTCACATATTATAAAACGAAAGACTCGGTCATGCACGAACACACATCTCATCCTCCCCAATTGTGCCCATGTTTTTGTTTGTTGCAGTACTTCAGTGGCACAGCGTATTGTGTTACAGCAACGCAAAGCGCGCATGGCAGCTTGGGGATACGGCCGGGGCCCATGAACAGTCGTCAGATGATGCCATATACCCTAAACTAACCGACCCCATAAAGGTTGGGTCCGGCCATACCTCGCTGAACTATAAAGCTTTCAGTTTTGATGGACTAACTGATTATGTTCAGGTCGGCATGAGTAACAACGACCAGTTCAAAATATTCTCTTTATTCATGCTTGTATATCCTACAACAATCTCAGGAACACTCGCGCATTACAAATACAGTTCAGGGGGACAGGATGGAATTGACGAGATTGTTATCAGCATTAACAGTAGTGCGGTCACATTTCAAACGACTTATAACAGTTTCAGCTGGACTTTCACTCACCCCACAGCAATCACTGTGAATGCGTGGCACTGTGTTGTATTCAAGAGGGATATGGACAGAGGGACGGTTGCACTGGACCTTGATGGTGAACCCAGCACCCACAGTGCTGCTGTTAAAGATACGGTTGAATATCTTGGCACCCCAGGGGAATTGTGGCTGGGGCGAGACATTAACAGTGGTAATTTCTTCACAGGTAAAATGACGTGTGTGTTGTTCTATGACTTCGTGTTTGAAAATAGTGAGAAACCAGAAGCCTACGAGGAGTGCAATGGACTTACCCAATCACCAGGTGAGTTGTAGCCACCGTACAATCCTCCAATTTTGTTATAATAATGCTCATTTATTCGACTGGTTTCTAATTATTATTTCTAGGGTATCGAAGATCAAATTTCTGTGAAGTTATAGTGTGACTGAATTTGAATATGATATGACACTGGCAAATTTTCAACAATATTGCGACCATAACAGATCAAAAGGGATTGAGTTTTGTTTACGGCGGGTTTAGCAGTGTTCAGGCATTAAGACAAGAAAATGGTCCACAATTGTTTTGCCCGAATCCGGAGATAACCCTCTCCATGACAGAAACGGTAACATTATTATCAATCATTAAACGTGGGCTCTTCCCAAAGAAATAGTGTGCTGTCTTCAGAATATTCTTTTCTTTCAACGAAAAACCAGAGAAAACACTGTGTGTGGAGAGACTGCCGCGCTTAAATCTTCTGACAAAATATACTGAACCGCAAAAGAAACGTCACCATGGATAGATATTTAAGAAACCTTATTTGTCCAAACATTGTAAACATACTTTGAGACATATTAAAAAGAGGAAACTTGGCAAAACTGATCATCAAGGTTGAAAGTATCTGAGAAAATGGTATCACAAGTCATTATCTCGTGTGTCCGCAATGTGCATTGATGACTGCCGTGCAACGTCGAATACGTTGATGAAGGCCATAGGCACTTGAGCCCACACTCTGAGGAACGCCTGACGCAGTTAAGCTGCAGTTGTCGGCCTTGGTCGGACGTCATTCAGCCGTCTTTGAATATCGTCCCCAAGGTGCTCAATGGGATTTAAATCGGGACTGAGGGGCAGGTCACTGCATGTTTCTGATGCCATTCTTCTGGAGAAAGTCTCTAGTTGCTTTTGCAGTGCGGGCACGGGCGTTATCATGCTGAAACTCGTGGTTGCGGCGACGTGCCAAATGAAGTGTGGCGTGTGGTCTCAAGGCTTGATCAATGTGCAAAGCTGCCGTGACACCATTGTCTCTCCCTGGACCGATGTTCTGAAAGACCACAGCGCCGACCCTCTGTGCAAGACCAATTCCACCCCACACCATGATGCTCGGACCACCCCACGAGTCTCTCTCAACAACACAAGCATTCGAATAACGTTATCTACGGCGTCGCCATGCAGACGCTCCGTCATCTGCTCCTGAGATGCTTTAACGGCTCTCGTCTGAAAAGAGGACTCTTCTCCACTGCTGGTGGCGCCAATGCTGGTGCCCACTGAAGACGGTCCCGGCGATGACGTGGTGTCAGAATGGGTCCTCAGTGTGGCCTGTGACAGTGGAGGTGTCTGCTCGTCAATCGTCGACGCACCGTGTCTGCACTAATGTGTCGCTAGTGTGTCGCCATGGTCTGTCGAGCAGTTTCCGCAGCGGTAACAAAGCGATGTTGAAGATGCTGTCACAAAATCTGACGATCCTGACGTCGGGTGTTGACCCTTGGTCTTTAACTACGTGGTCGATCATCTGTAGTGTTGGTGGTCTGGTCCAGTTGCTTGAGCCTGAAAATGGTCCTTACATGGAAATGCATTGGCTGCTTGCTGGGCGGTTTGTACAGGTTGCAATCGTCCAAGAGTTTGGTGTCGCTGATTTCTTGTAAATCTTGGCATGTGGTAGCAATTTTATAACGAATGAATGTTATCCGATCTGGGAGAACGCATATGCATTTCAATTTGTACGGAACTCACGTGCATCGGGTTACAAAGCCGTTGCCGTGATGCGTTTGGGCGATCGGTTTAAATTGTCATCTTCTTTGTTTTTTTATCAGGTAATGTTAAATTTTAGAAACTTTGACAAAAAGTACCCAGATATTGAAATGACAACTTTTCATGCAATATTACTTGGGGTGACGTTTCTTTTGCCGTTCAGTATATTTAAGGCAAACTATAATATAAAGATATAACAATAGTGTGCCGATTGGGAAGTCACTTTTCTCGTTAAAACAGTGTTACAAATGAGACAACATGGTATTGTTATAAAAAACACAATAATGTCATAACACAAGTTATAAACAATGTCATTAACACAAGCTATGTTATTTTCACAAATCAAGCGATAATAAGAACATTTAAAGTCTCCTAACTTTTTATTCCACGATAAGATATTCTTAGACATCATTTGACGTCTCCAACTTAATGACCTCACAGTCAGATCCAACTCCTGAAATGAAATATCCATGTATCGCGTGTAATATTCACCTGAACGTGTAGCTTCGTAATCAATTCGTTACCTTCAAGCAATATGATTCAAAACATGTTCTTTAGTTACAATCGTGAATGTATGTATCACTGCTAACATGCTACATCTATGAAGAAATGGGAGAGGGTACGGGCACAGTTATGTCACTGAAGCGTGCCAGAATATACTGATGTTGGGATCGAATCCCAGATTCATCCTGATCACATTTCTAATATAACCCTGCACCACCTCGGATTTTCCCGTTATCTGCCACTGAAATACAGGCATTGAACCAAACTCACTCACTGAGATATTAAATAGGGGTTTAAAATGGTTAGAAGGTAACTGAGTTCAGGTTTTCAAATGAAGCTAGTTGATGTCGAATTATCTAACAAACGCATGCCATGTCGTTGTCGTTTCATTTGATGTGGCAACACTGCAGACTCTAGTTGTTGTTTATCACAGTTATTGTCTGTCTACAGTCGACTCCGTTTTGACAATTTTTGAATTTGAAAAACACAGTTATTGATTGAAGGAATTAGTGGAAGTCTGTTTGTTACAAAAGATGCCTCATGTCGTGTCATAATTCATTTGGAGTCACGTTCATGTGACAGGTCCGTCTATGTCAGGTCCGTCTATGTAATTTCTCCTGAGTCGGTCGATATGGAACCTGCGCTGGTTCCTCGCTGTTGACAACTGATTGTTGTCTGTGTCACAGAATGAAATAGAAGTACACTTGTAAAATGAATAATGACTTCCGTGCACTACTGAATATAGACCGTCTTCTTTATTCCACAAGGAATAATCGACATATATGTCCCTCTGATAGACAACACACAAACTCGCTACCTGGTTTCCTAACGAAGCGGTCAGCAATATTTCAACTCAATGACGGCCGCCAGTAAATAATCGCGTCTGGACCAGTCAATTCGTAGATTGATTATTGATCCATGCCGACGGGGTACCATGACACCTGTCAACCTGTTCACTGAACCTGACCACCAATTCCACGAAGTCGGCTCTTACGACCAGCATAGGTTGAATAGAACCTGTGGATGTAGTGTGAGGTGACCTAATGAATCGTGTGGTCAGATTCGGTGAAGATCCAGAAGCCTATATATAGCTGGACTGGTGCCAGGTAGGGCGCTAAATAAAAATATTCAAACGTTCCCGTGACCGGGAACATATCTGCCCAGTGCTTGGGACTTATTCCTTTGATTATCGTCTGTGCTAATTATCAGCTGGCTTTCATTTGTCCATTGCCATTTCCATTCTATTACCTATCAGTGCTAATTACCCCCGGCCTCCCGTTTGTTCATTGTTCATAACCTAGTATCAATCAGTAATAATCTAAATCCTGGCTTCCATTGCTAATTACATATCTTCGCCAATTCATCACCTTTGTAATCGTATTACTTTTGTAGCATTTATTCACCTGATGAAACGTTGTGTTACTCACAACAAATAAGTTGATGTCCATAAATTGTTTTCTTTATCCAAATGTTTGAAATTTCCCCGAAAAGATCCCCTGGTAGCGTTGTGACATCCTAGTACTTCAAGAACTTCATCAGATCTAACTGTGACGGTTCGGACTGCCTGATCAACTGATTTAGTGTATTGTCAATAATTACTGTGTGCTTTCTGGCAATATCTACATCTCCGCATGGCAAGGATTCTACTTCAATTGCGAAACGATAGTTCTCACAAGGCTCTTTGACAGGAATTATGGACAGACCATCAGCATTTTGGTGTTTTGCTTCAGGCCTGTTATCCAATGTAATGTCGCATTCACTTAGTTCTTCGAGCCACCTCGCTATTTGCCCTACTGGGACTTTGAAGTTAAGCAAACATTGCAGACTACTGTGATCCGTTCGTGCAGCAAAAGGATGACCTAACAGGTAATGTCGACTAACTTTTTACGATCTTCCTCTCTGATCTTTATCTGGCAGTAAGGAGAGTCGTTGAGGCATTCGTTTATCAGTGGTAGCAGAAAATCG
The DNA here is from genome assembly GCF_022045235.1 of Haliotis cracherodii. Taxonomy (NCBI): domain Eukaryota; kingdom Metazoa; phylum Mollusca; class Gastropoda; order Lepetellida; family Haliotidae; genus Haliotis; species Haliotis cracherodii. The sequence goes on along the minus strand of NW_027266265.1, from coordinate 2,245,189 downwards.
TCCTTCAAACAGATTGAAGTTAGTGCATGTAGTCCATGTACCAGCGTACGCCCCTACCTCGCTTGCGTATGAGCACAAGACTTTGTGCTGAAAACCATTAGGGGAAGAGGTTTGGGTGACGCCTTCCTTCAGCATCCTCTGTTGAATCAGCTCGGCATTTCCTGTATCAATGTTGTGTTCCAGTGCTGTGAAGTTGCCTAAGTCTCAATCATCCTAAATTGATATGAAGTTCAGCCAACTTCTTCTGATCTGGTATTTTGAGATTGACAGAAGAGCGATGGTACAAATCTTCAAATGGGGAGGTGGATCTGGGCATGGCGTTGGATTGGTATCTTTAGCGTCCCTGTCTGACTACACAAACCCGTCGTGTTGGTTGATGATTTCACTTTGATTCGGCTCAGGCAGATTGCTTCCATCCCCAAGGCCAGGCTTATCTACTACACTTCATATAGTTTAGCAGGGGTCTCGGATGGATTCACCATCTAGAGCACAATTTAATATTCTGACGGAGTTTGGTGGAATGCTGACCATTGATGGAAGGCTGATCCGACATTGTGCTGGACCTCACCTGGCCTTTATCATCATTGGCACTTCTCTTCTTCCTATGATTAACAGATGATAATCCAGGTTATTACTGTTGCAATAGTCTGATCCTAGTAGCACGTCATCGTCTTTAGGTGATGCACATTTGGGCAACTGATAGGTTTTCCCCTTGATTCTAAGTCCTGCCACATCAGTGATGAAACCTGACTTCAGGCTTTCCAATGCCTTCTTGTTGCCCAGTGTTGGTTGGATGCAAGTGCCGGAAATTTGGAAGTATGGGTTGGTTAGAGCTTGGTATTAGAATTTCCGGTCTTGACTTCCCAAGGCTCATTCTTGGGACTTGGGGAACTGGTTGGGTATTGACTGGTGGTACAATGCTCCTTTCTTCGAAGTTCAAGGAACTTCAATAATGGAGTTTAAATCTGCCTCATCTCAATTAACTGTTAAGAGTTTTGATTGGGCGTCCATTTACGGATGATTTCCTCCGAATTTTGCTTATGGTGCCATGTTCATGTCTGCCATTTTCCTAAGTTCCGCCTCCTCGCCTATTAACTGATTAACCCATTACATCATGCATCTTTCTGCGCTTTGAGCTCCTCTTTTAGCCAAAAGATATCCTCTTCTACTCTAAGTCTCTGCTGATGTGGGGTCACGGGTGGCCAAGTCGGCTAAGGCGCCGCGATTCGCTTTGCAGAGGTGCGTCCCTTGGCCACGCCTGAAACCTATGATTGTGGGTTCGAATCCCGGTTCGCCCCGATTATGTTTCTAGGTTTGTCAGCACCATACCCGTGCTCGTGGGTTTCACCGAAGTGGTAAACGTCTGTGACCTGCATCACTTCGGGCTATCCTCCCACATTAAGCTGACACGTCGTGATGTAACTGGAATACTGTTAAAAGCGGCGTTAAACCCAACTCACTCACTCACACTCTGCTGATGTTCAAAGAAACCGCTGTTGAAATTTGTGGTACTCGTCTGCCCTGCATAGTTGCAGCAGGGCTTGCACCAGGCCTCTTCCCTGCCATAAGCATCTTACAAGGCATGATGGCGTTCTTGTTCTTGTGTGTATGCATCCTCTTCAGCTCTTCTCAGCACTTGCATTTCTGACTGGAGTTGTCCCCTTCTTGATACAGCCTCTTCCGGTATACCAGCTCCCATTTCCCTGGAATATTGAACACTGTTCGGGGAGGTTCCCAAATAATCCACTCTCCTTCCTTTTCAAATGAAACAGTGGGATGTGATTCACTGGGTAGTGACGAATAAGCACTGGGGAAATGGAGAGTCGTAGATGCTGTAACAACTGATGTTAAACGGTGTTATCATTGGAGGTCTTTTCCCGGAAAATGAGTCTTTGTTGTTGTGGCGAAAAACCAAGAACGCTCCATGGTTGTTATGGTGTAGAATGATATCTCTGACACACTGGAAAAGACCAGGTGGGTGACGTAACTGATCGATTCCGATGGTGTGGAGGCATATCTTTCGTATGCTGTCTATAGGTTATTATTTATCAACGAAGACACACGAACAATCGGGATATACGTTGATGTGGCTGCTGTTTCACAAGCACTGGATAGCCTCGGCTGGCCTTCTGGACATCACCGTCCACTACACCACCATGCGAGTTTTAATGTCTGAAATATGCAGATTTTCTTTGTGGGCATAAGCATATCATCTTTTACTTCAAGTTGTTTATAGTACCATGTGTGCAGGTTATACATTGCCTTACAAAGAAAGGTTATTTATAGTGTCACTATGCCGTTCAAATATCAGCTAGTATTCCGTTCTCTCAGAATGTCGTATAAGAAAACATAGTTAAACACAGTTATCGTTTTACGCTTAAAAACATGAAAAAATTCGGTTCATGCGCAAAACCAAATATTGGACCTTTTATCAATATCTGCTTCTCCATTACAGTATATTTTACATGCTGCACCCAACACTCTACGTGTTGAGTCCCAAGTTGAAATGCGAAAGTCAACCTAGAAATCGATATGTAAAGCACTATAATGTGAAATGAGTAAATGTCCATATAAGATCAATGAATACTTAAGAAATTATATTACAACATAGTGCATGAGGTTTACAGTCAGTGCTATCACGGATGTCCAGTTTTTGTCACAGTCGAATTTCTTGAGTAAGGTACCTCATCCATTCTTAAATCTAGGATTCTGTGTTGTACGCAAGCGATAAGTCTTCTGATAGGTATCCCGTCCGGAGTGGGCAAGAAGATACGACGTTAGTCAGTTCGTGGAGGGCCCTGAATCGCCCTCGTCTCACTTCCACAGAGGTACAGCGATCCTTCAAGAAACTCGAAGTATACTTGTAGTATATCTGCACCCCTGGTTAGGTAACACTAATGTATAAAGCCGAACAACTCAGGAACTCTAGCTGTCGCAGACCGTCAATAAAATCAAAAGAAACAAAAGCACTTGAATTGTTACGATCGCTTCAATGAGCTGCCACCAACACTCGTCGGAAATGAGTTACTACTCATTTACTCATCAGTTACTCGTACAGAAAATAAAGGTTTAGCGCAGCACCAGATGTTTGGTGTGGGAACTTATACAAATTGACTGCACATATGAATGTGTGACGGCTGATCACAGACTGAACAGCATGCCATATATGCAGAGAACTCTATCCTCTATATCAAGGAATAGCGTCGTGATCAAGGAATGACTGGCACCAGTCAACGGACGAAATGACAAGATGGATCCCACATTTAGAAATATAAGCCCACTTGGCGTGTCGGGCATGTCGCAGTGCTAGTTTCTTTTCATTGTGGTGTTGTATGCGGAGATGCAACTCGTCAATGAGCGTTCCATTGAGTTCATAGCTGGCGATTGTGGTGCCACTGTACACTGTGGTTCCAAACAGACAGAACGGTTACACCTGCTGAAAGCGATCACAGGAATCTGACGCTAAATAATGAAATGTACATATCTTTATCATCAAGCACCCATCCCGTGTATACACACCAAAGGAGCACACAACCTGCAGCCACTAGTGATTCTGCTAGCGAGTCCAACCACATTGTTCCTTTGTGAATCAGTTAAATGCGTTCGGGGAAAATGTGACAATCATGAATTATTTTTACACACTCATGTAATACCTATTACATCTAAGACTACATACACCCCAGCTTATTACTGGATTCCTGGGTTTTAAAGGAATCTATAAAAACAGATATAATGTAGGGCCCAGCAAATCCTTTTCAAAACTACAAAGACTTAATGTGACACAAATCTAGCAAGGCCTAATTTCATAGTAGCAAACCAAACATGATACAGTTGTAATTAATCACACAAATAACTTAAAGTTATTGAATTTAATAACTTTTTTATTTTTCCGCCCATTGCACATCAATCCCTCATGATAAATTAAAAGTTAAATTACATTTTCAAATCAATATGGCTTGCACTTTCAAGAAGGAAGTTCGTATATGTGATAAATATTTAAATGATGTGGTCCATTTGTTAAAACTAAAAGTAACATCCACTCAGAAATATTCAGAAAGACCATTTTATGCGTGTGACTGGACTAACTGTCTGACAATATCATGACCGAAATAGATATAGATAAAACATGTTATGTTCTCATATCACTATCGATTATCACAAACTGTCGTCAAGATGCTCTGACAGTTTCATATTACCTTCAGAAATGAATTTGAAAACTGTTGCATTATGTAAATATCACTAAAAATACATGTAGTAAATGGGCTTTGTTTTTTCTGTTCTAGGGCCCAGTGACATCATCGATGTCGACACGATTGAAACTACAACCACAACTACAACTACGACCACAACGCCCACATCTACTACTACAATCCCCACAATAACCTCAACTTCAAATCCGACAACAACTCTAACCCCTTCAACAACAACAACAACTACGACCACAACACCTACAACTACAACTACAACTACAACTGTAACTACGACTAGTATCCAAGTCGTCCACCAACCAGTCACACTGTGGCGACTAGACAACACAACATTTGGTTACAGCATAAGTGGGACAGCACCACAATACCCTCTTCAGTCCGAGTGTGCCAGACTCGCCGATGGCTGTCCCGAGATCCCTTCCCGACAGTCTCTGATGCTTGATGGTGCTTCTGTCTCCTACTTAGACCTGAACGTGACTTTTGGGATCATGCAGAGCGATTTCCAGATCGCCCTCTTTGTAAAGCCGGGCATCCCGTCTTCAGGAACAATACTACACTACAGATACACTGGGACTGAAGCTGGCATTGCAGATGTGAAGCTGACTGTGAGATCGTCAAACGTGACCCTAACATTATGTGATTCCTCTTCGTGTTGTGACTCTCTGGATCACACGGTCGCTCTAACAGCAGATGTGTGGCACTTTGTCATCATTGAAAGCAATGTTAGTAACATTGGAATTGTCATTGGTGCCTCGTATGTGACACGTGTTTCCACGTGCGTCAAGGGATCCCCTAGCACAGCAGAGCCAGGACGCCTCCGTGTGGGCCAAGCTTTAAATGTACAAGACAGTCTCCGTGGCAGTATCACGTGCTTGGCAGTGTACGATTATATATCCAGTGGATCAGACAGGAAATTGGGCCATATTTCATTCTGTCAAAATCTCCTTCCGTCCCAGTCTATATTTGGTACGTATGTAACCCTCCACATTCTAACCACGGGTGATGAAAAGGTTGCATGAGTTGAGTTATGATCTCCATAAAAGAATCCCAAGATGGCTTACGCAATCATGTAGAATATTTTATGCCTTGATGCTGATCAAACACCTTCCTGTCCCTTGGCCTCTTGCAACAATGCACCACACTCAGCTATTTCTATGCCAGCTAAGTAGAACCGACTGAGAAAAGTAAAAATAGAAATAAATACAGTTTATTGTTAATTGGACACGTGGCATGTTCTGTTAACATTGTGTTGTGATTTTGTATTATTGTTTGGCTCTGTCGGAGGAAAACAAAAACACTGTACGTCGTCAAGAACCGACTCAAATATTGAAGCAATACTCTCATCAACCCCACACACCCCTTAAGGATATTCTGACCAACGTGCAACGGTCCCTTATAAGAACGGAAACATTAAGATATTACAAACCTAATACTCGATGTATTTTGAGTTAAAAACAGACTCGTGTATCCAAGTGTGATACACTTAGTGTTTCAGTAGGCTACATGGTATAAAGACTCTACCATGCTGTCAATAACAATAAACAGACCACATTTACATTACAATGTTGATATCACTGACGGATACGCCGGCCTTGGTGAGCTGTCAAAATGGATGTATTCGTCGTCGTCTACCATGTGTTGACATTTCATTTCTCAATCATTTATTAACGTTATTATTAGAAATTAAATTTAAACTAGTGATATGTTGTTGTTAACTTATTAAGTTCAGATGACACAACCTCAACCTTTTCCCATGTTTGTCAAAGGGAGCCTTAAAACATGTTCCTTGAAAGCTTTTCCCTTTAATAAAATAGCATTAAGTCTGGAGCCACAGATAATAAATTGATTGGACACGTCAATTAATCAAATGGAATTCTTTAGAACTACCGTGATGATTATAGGGGCTCTTGTTAGTGTTTCACAAAATCAATATACAAACTATGTTTCATGTTGATTAATTGTTTGTCATGAGGAACAAGAACTGAAATACCAGTCGATCGGTATTTGAAATCGAATCACGATAACAAAGCAACGGCAAAAACACATTAACCAACCATATAATTGGTTTGTCTTACTCTAGCTCTGTCACGTAAGTTCAATAATCTTGAACGCAACTGTAAACCCCATTTCCCCTCTCCTTCCCATCTGCGGATACACCAACCCAGCCTTTTTAAAGGCTAATCCTGCTCTGGCATAGCTGTTAAACGAACAGTCCTAAACTCATTGGTTAGATTAGTCGCAAGTTTGTTCAACGTGTTCTTATTTGTGAACAGCTTTCTTATATATTTTAATGCCTGTAGGTGTTTGCATAAAAGAGACAGTTATTCGCTCTGTGTTATCATAAACAAATAGTGCAAGTAGTGAATCCATAATCCTTAGTATCCCACAAGCGTATGAACGGCTTGAAGCTGAATAACATTTATTTGATTACCAACGAGGTTACGGAAAATTTGTCACGAGTGAAATTTCTAATAATTAATGAGAGACACATTGTCCGTAATCACGAGTACCAAGTGGGTTACTCTATTTATTACCCATTCTCATGCTTATAAATAAAGCGACAAAAATAAGGAATATCTGCTTAAAACAGTCGATAGTACGATTCCGACTATTAATCTTAAAATTTAAATCTGAACCCGTTATACACCTGATGTTATATATTTTATTACGTCATTACATTGCAAAGCGACCTCATTCAGTTTGTTTTGTTCAAACTGTCATTTTTACAGACCAGCAGTAACAATCTCCATCACACGCGACTGAGGTCAGATGAAGTAGATTTATATGTATATATGTAGACAGTAACTTCAGTAAAAAGCAGATCCACATCACGATTCCGTTTATGAAGGTATCATAGTAATTCATTCTCTCTATGTTTGGGACAAGGGATTCATTGCTGAAATAAAAAAATTAAAAGGCACGCATAAATTGCCAGACCAGTTAGTTGCATAAAATGATTTCATTTTTTGGGGAAATTGTGCTGTAGTGATATATGCAATGTCAGTCCTTTGAAAACAGTTATCGAAAGCATGTTAGAATTCCACTAATCTGAACATTATTGATCCTGGCACCACATTTTTGTATTTCCTTTATATAAAATATAAAAATATCAATTTGAATGTGTGTCCCAATAGGACGTTTTAAAACTGAATGAACCGTCATCTGAATAGTTTGAGACGAATTCCGGATGTTTCTGTCATATAACGGTCTACATTGTTTGAATACTGCATACCGCTGGTTGCCATGCTTGATTATGGCATAGAGTAAAAATATTGAAATTCCTTGTTCATTTTGCAACCGAATTATCGAGGAATGACTTGATAAATTTAAGTATGTGTCACTGCCAACTGGTTTTAAAACGACTTCTAAAGTGCGTGTACAACAATTATAAACCTATTCATTGGGATCGCTATTAAGTAAGAGACTTCTTTCTATAGGCATTAAAACCTATTGTTAAGTATTACTTTCCAGTCGGGTTAAATCTTATAAACAGGGACGTTGTAATGTCCCAGGGATATTATATAATATCCTGGGTATTTTATAAATATAACTTCCGTTCAGACTGTAACATGTAATGAAATGTAAAATCAAATTACAAATGTTTTCTCCATATTCCCGAGGATCGAACTCGCAACCTTCATATCAGTAGCCCAGTGAGTGTACCACGAGGCTACACTCACTGGTTTTTAGAATGTCCTTTTCAAGATCCGTTCGCAAGCAACAGATATTTACGCGCGTTTCCTAAGGTTCATGGAAAGTATGTTCGAAACAAAAATGTTGAAAAATGTTGTTTTAAGTTTCTTTTTTCGGTTTATAAGCATGGAAAAACACTTTCCCTCGGTTTTGGTAGACAGAGCATGCCCTGGGGGTCGGGAAAAACCGCGGGGGCTTCGACCCCTTGGTTTTTCCCTCTCCCCAGGGCATGGTCTGTCTACCAAAACCTCGTGAGCGTGTTTTCTCCAATACGTAACATACTGTTGACAGCATGGAAGATTCACAGTGAACTTGGCGCTTCCAAGTCCTAATTGTGTCTCAAAGGACACTGCACAGTTGTGTTTAGTCAAACTCACGGTATTGGAAACATACGAACTGGCTATGAATGAAATCTTTGGCGATTCCCATAAATAAATAAGCTATATTCCTCTTCAATACACATGTTTTGGCATACCAAAGAAATTGATTAAGAATACTTTCAATGTTTGGTGAGTAAATCCAACCACTTCAAAAGATGGGGAAAGGGGGGAGGTTAAAAAACAATCTACCCATTTTAGTTGTGTTATATTATGTTCAAAACGTAAATTTGTCCCTTCACATAAGGGTGCAGGTAATTAGGTGGAAGAGCCCGTCAGTTAGCCCTGTTCGAGGTTATTCAATTTACATCACAGATTACGAATTGATTTTAAGTTCAGCTCCAATAAGAGGTGAATTTTAGATTTGTCATCTTAGAAAAGAAATAAATGCATGTTCTTAAATTTTGCTCTTTTACAGATACCGAAGTATGCTTACAGACACCCACCATGCGGCATAAATATTATTCTCTGGAGCAGACAAATGTCGAACCGGATGTAAATGTGTCAGCCATAATGACGTCATCAACTACCAGTTTACGACAGTGCGGGAGTCTTTGTATTGCGACACAATACTGTCTCGCTTTTACACTAACCGGCTTTTCACATCAGAGACAGTGCAAGTTGTATGATTATGTAACACGAGACGACGGGCTTTGCACCAAAACTAATTTGAAGTACTATGTTATCAGATATATAGATTAAGCCAATAACGGAGACACATAATATGATTTGAAGGCGAGCAGGTGGGAAACCTGTTTCACTTAAACAAATTGCACCAGAATTTATGTCACCACAATGAATTCTACAAGGTCCCTAGATCAACATACTAAAAGTCCCAAGCAATCCTAGTTTGAGAAATATATCTAATTTGCATAATTCACTATGGCCACCAATAATGAATATATCTTCCATATTTCAGATGAGGTTCTATTGCGAATTAGCCATATTGTGTTTCTAAAACGATGCATGTACAATACTCCAATATTTGCATAACTCTAATGTAACCATTAAACATCAATATTTATCTTTTAAATGACAAGTTTTGCCGAGTTCAAATATCAATATTGATTATATTGTCTGTATCTCCTTATTACCATGACAATAAACACTATAACAAGTTTTGTTTTCATTCATGTTGGAATTCAAACAAGAATGACGACATGAGGTTCTCTCAGAATTTACCGAAAAAACAGTTCTTTCACAAGTAGTGGGTGAGTTATCGTCATTGTAGTTCATTTATTGTCATTGTAGACCACTATAACTACCAAATACCAATATTTGAATGTAAATCTGACAACGTTTCACCAACTGCTTATTCAGTTACATGGTTGTGTGATTTATGAACATTATTACGTAAAGAATTAGTGGCAAAGTTGTCATGGAGAATGCTGTAGCTAGATGTTGCAGGGTCATTATACCTCGAAAGTCTCAACAGGTCTGTCATCATCATCTCAACATTGAAATGACACCGTATTTCTGACAAGTGCTTCTTCTGTGTTTTAAGTCGCATTTGCAATTACAGCAGATGATGTCCTAGAATGCTGAAAGTGCTGCAAGCTGATCTGTCTGTATTAGTAAGGGACGTCCATCTATCATGTGTCGTCCTCAATCCAATGGGTTCATACTGAACCCTTTCTACTCCATTACTTGGTAGTAGACACGGGAACTGTGGTATCTTGTGGCTACAAAGGTTGGCAGAGTTTGTGGTTCTGCATGTGGTAGGTTCTTCATCACCCTCCAACAGAATCACTTATACCTTAAGTTATCCAAATCCTTCCTCCTTACATCCGGCATATAAAAACACAAGATAATGTTCGCTTGTTTTGCATGTACACAACTGCACCCAGGTCTATCCAGTTTGTCACCCAGATGGGGACCATTATATGAATCATCCCTTCCTTGCACTGCAGGCCAGTAAGGCAACCCTTGCTGATGGAAAACCATTGAAATAAAACAACGAGAACCTGAAAATGTCTAGTACATTTATAGTAGTGCGCTTCTTCACCGCTACTCTGACCAAGAGGTTCTACGTTATATCACGTATATAAACTATACACCATCTATATTTTGTATGGAAATATACGCCTGCTACTGTTGTCTTTAATGGCCACAACGATGATCCATCAACGTAAGATGTCGCACAGGGGCCTGTTCAGGGGAGAACGAATATTTCACGGGGGAAATGGTTATTTTATCGTAGAAGGAAAAATCTTGAACACAGCAAAACATAAACAGCGCTTTGTCTGGGTGACAAACTGGAAGGAGCTGGGTGCAGCACAGTCCATGCGGATTCCGACGCTGTCAAACTGTCCTGTGAGAGATGATACAGACATGCCCATCCTCCTTCTCCATCATGTTGAAAGTGAAGCACATGACTTGTTCACAGCACGAGAATACAAGCCAGCTTCAAGAAGGAACTTGGTGTGGTGCATAAAGCAATCAAAACAGCTGCTGTGCAGTGATTTATGTCTTTGTGTCTTAAACTGGAGGATATAAGAAGGAAGTGTTGGATAGCTTACGATACAAGTGATTGTTTGGGAAGCTCATGAAGAACTTATCACGCGTAGAGCCACAAATTCTGCCACCATCCTCTGCAGCTACCAGATACCACAACCCCCTTGTCTACTACCAGATAAAGGAGTGGAAAGGGTTAAATATGAATCCATTAGAGTGGAGATGGCACTTCATAGATGGACGTGTTTACCAATACAGTCAGAACCGCCTGCAGCACCTCCAGCACTCCCGGACATCATCGGCTGTAATTTATAAAAAGACTGTAACGCACAAAGATGCACTTGCCGGAAATGTGCAATGCTGTGTGCGGGGAATACAATGACACAAGCTGCACCAATAAACAGTTACCAGACTTCTCAGAGGATGACAAACTTGTTGAGACTTTCGATGTACATGTATGTATATTATGAGCCTGCAGCCTCAAGCTACTGCATTCACTTTGACAATTTCCCCTGTTTATCACGTACTAATGAATGATTGTGAATCACATAATCCTGTAACTGAATGAGCTTTTTCAGATTAATATTCAAGTATTGATGTTTGGTGGATACATTGGATTTCAACAGATGAACTACAAGGGAGATAACTCATCGAATTCTTGTGAAACAACTGGTTTGGATTATTTCTGAGAGGACCTCATGTAGTCATACTTTTTTCCAACTAATCTTTACATGAATAAAAACAAACTTGTATTAGAGTTTATTGTCAATAAGTAGATACAGACAAAAACAATCATTACTGGTATTTACACTCGCCAAAACATGTCATTTAAGTGATAGATATTGATGTTTGAGTATTGTACATGCATCTTTGGGTCTGTTTATCCCAATGTAGAAGTTCAAATTACTCAAATATGTCATCAGAGACCAACGGTGTATTACATGTCTATCTATCCATCTCTTGGTGGCCATCTTGGATCTTTTGGCTACCAGGGTCACTGGCGACGGAGTTTCTTATGTAAGGTGTTAATCATACTTCCGTGAGTTAGTGCGCCAAGTAAAAATTATGCCTCGCACACTGATAAGAGTTAAAAGATTCAACAATCTGAACACACATTTAGGAAATGTGTCGGCCATCTTGATTTTTTTGTAGATTTGTCAATAGCAGAAAACGTTCAGTAATTGTGAATATCTATTTAGAAACACAATATGGCTATTTAGCAAAAGAACATATTTTTTTTCATCAGAAGATTGAATCTCATCTGAAATATGGAAGATAGATTGATAATTGGTGGCCATTATTGAATTTCGCAAATTAATTATATTTCTCAAACTGGGGTTGCTTGGGACTTTTATTATGTTGTTCTAGGGACCTTGTAGTGTAATATATTCTGTTGCAATGTGTTCCAAGTTGCGTGAAAAAATGGCCTAGGTTGACTGGACTATGGTATTTCGGTGCATACAGCGAACTACCATTTTACGTATTGCGTTTGTTTTTAATTTTAAGCCACAGACCAAAGAAAAACAGCACTGAACATGAATATAGGGGACGTGGGATAGCCAAATGGTTAAAGTGTTCCCTCGTCAAGCCGAAGGCCCGGGTTCGGTTCCTTACATTGGAACAATGTGTGGACCCCATTTCTTGTTATATTGCGTGAATATTGCTTAAAGCGACGTAAAACTCAACTCACTCACTCATGGAGTCACATTACAGCGGGATTGCATTGGCCTATACTGTTTCATTGCATGACCAATATGCACAATATGTAGCTAGAAGCATCATGGACTGAGGTACGACTTCACCAGATTAGATGGAAGGAATACGGCAAACCATATTATGGATTTACGATTTTTTCTGAGATTTGTAATCAATTTGCAAACAAGATTATACCTATTACAGGACCAACACAATCGACGTTGATGATCCAGACCCGTGTACGTCCCCATCTTAAAGCTATGCTATCTACTGCCACACGTGCTTGTCTGTGTAGACTAGAATCGATATATGTATGGTGCAATGTAAGATTTAAGCTGAAAGAAATAGTGATCGTATAGTAGTATTCGTATTGTAAGGTGACAGTTTTGTACTGGTAGAAATTGATAGTAAACATCTTTCTGCATTATCCAAACATAAAGACACCAATATTTGAACAGCTTTAATATGTTAAATGTTAAAAGTACAGTACACCACGTTTATAACGCACCCGCTTTAAACGAACGGACGGATATTACGAAATGTGTTTTGATCCCGTCCTTTTGTTGAATATTTGCTGCATATATGCTGTATATATGCTTTAACGAACTGCAGCTATAACGAACTAAAATTAGTGGTCCCTTTGAGTTCGTTATAACCGTAGTCCGACAACTCTATGATGTTCGTTGGATATGCTGGATGTCCGTGAAACAATGTATTGTGGAAATAAATAAAATTGTTTGGCACCCCCTTCCAGAGCAGAAAATGTTATATTTTGGAGCAGGGACTGAAATGGCTGGTCACTAAAGATAATTCAATTTGAACATCTTTAACGAGGCTAGACTATCAACAGACAATACCATGCCACAGAAAGTATTCAGCTGAGAGAAGCAAGCTATCAAGAAACAGGAATGTTCCTCAAGGACCTGCTGCTGCAGGGTGTATCTTTGAGCTGCTTCCTCGGGATCTTACTCTCCTGACCAAGCATCCTCAAACTGTTATTTGTAAGACGAATTGATTGCAATCCTGGCCTCCTGGGAGCTCCAAGATGACGAATAGAGTAGGGAAGTCGTATATTATCATTGATAGTAATGTGTTAACTATTTGGATTCACGAAAAAAATCTAATTTCCCAGGTACAAGTGCTGATGGGGTTTGTTTGTTTCTGGAGTCGTCAAGTCGGAGGGGTTTTTCGAGTACCGTCAGATTCGCTTTTGATTCTGCTGCTTCCCGGTACATTTTGTTTGTTTTAATGTTTCAAAAATATTTAAATTGCATCATATATTTTTTGGGATGCAATAATGCCCCGCCCAAACGAAGTTTTGAGGTAGACATAAAAACGAGTAGTCTGAGCATCATCGCATTAACACCCAAATTATTACCTTGAACTGTGTGCAGCAAATGAGAGTAGCCTCCCTTGGACCATGCCACCATGCCACCTCTCACATCGTCACAGCCTGTAACAGTGCCCCTCTCCCGGGATGATCTCTCAGAACCGGGTTTATCATTCTGAAGGTAGATGTGACCGATGAATGCAGACATTTCTAACTTGCTGATTTTGTGGTTCGTAAATACGGAATGGCGTCCGACCAAGGCCGACAACTGCAGCTGAACTGCGTCAGGCGTTCCTCAGAGTGTGGGCTCAAGTGTCTATGGCCTTCATCAACCGCCTCATCAATTCCATGTATCGACGTTGCACGGCAGTCATCAATACCATGGCGGACACACGAGATACTGACTTGTGATACCATTTTCAGAGAGACTGGTGTTATGTTTGACTTTGAGAACATTTCACCAGTTTTACCAATGTTCATCTTTTCAAAATGTCTCAAAGTATGTTTGCAGTTTTTGGACAAATAAGGTTTCTGATATATCTATCCATGGTGTCGTTTTTTTTTGCGGTTCAGTGTGTATAAAAAAGACATACTTACAGTACTGGACAGAGGTTTCACGAAATAAAAGAAAGAAAATAATGCCCTCCTTAAAAGTCTAGGCCCAACATCCAGATGATTTCACAATGTTGCTCAACACAGAACAAACATTTACCTCTGCAGATGAGAATGTATACTGAGTCAAATTAAAAACTTCACATTTTAAAAAGTAATCCCATATTTGGTATACAACGGACAAATGTATCACAGAAGGTAATTTTAAATCATTAATGTCCAAAGAAGGATTTTAATTAACGGTGGTAACCATAATTTGTTCCAAGCACCTACGGTATTCGGTAATAACATCAGCAGTTTAAATCATAAGTCCCAAGCACGAGAATCTGATGGCACACAAGTTCAGTAGCGTGTATGGCCACCATGTGCGTTGACAACTGCCACACAACGCCTCCGCATGGACCTGGTGATGCTTGTGAACACATGATTTGGAAGACGACGCCATTGTTGCTGCAAAATGGTGCCAAGATCTCGCAAATTCTGTGGTTGGTTCTGATGAGTGCGCAGACTTCTGCCAAGGGCATCCCAGACGTGTTCGATGGGATTGAGGTCGGGAGACCTTGACGGCCAGTCCATGACGTTGACTCCCGCATTCTGAAGGAAATTCCTTGTCAAAATTGCTGTTTGGGGTCTGGCATTGTCGTGTTGGAAGATCAAACTGGGTCCATGTGCTGCCTTAAAAGGCAGAAGTTCTGGTACCAGTACCTGGTCGCAGTAAGCAGCAGCGTTGAGGTTGCCACGGATGAGATGAAGCCTGGAACGTGCATTGCCACAGAAAGCACCCCACACCATGACACTTCCGCCTCGACATCTGTCAACCTCTACACCCTCGCCCTATCATCAGCAAATCGAAGATTAAATCGGGATTCATCACTGACGACAACTTCATTCCAATGCCTCTGAGTCCATCGTAAGTGTCGCTGTGCCCACAATTGACGTTGACGTCCGTGTAATAGAGTCAGAATCGGCCCGCAGTATGGCCGTCGTGCTTGAAGATGAGCAGTTCTCAGACGGTTTCGAACAGTTTGCGCACTACTAGCCTACCCCTAAACAGTTCATTTCTGGTTGATGTAACCGTCAAAAATCGGTTACGGGGGTGACGTAAGACAATCTGACGATCCTCTGCATATGACGTCACACGTGGTCGAGCTGGCCGAGGGCGATCAGCAGTGGTACCCGTTTGCTGTAGACGCGTCTGTAAATCATAAACAGTCCGTCGACTACAACCCATCGTCCTTGCGACTTCAGCTACGGACGTTCCCGTCTGTAACATGCCGATCGCACGTTCACGTTGCACATTTGAAAGGCGTGGCATGACAAATGGCCGTACAGACTTTTGTTTTCTTGTGTTTTCCTTTTTCCGTTAATGACTGCTAACAAGTATGGCTGAAAACACGTGCGGTATTAAGGCCACGTGACCAGTTGCACGGGAAAACCACTTTTGCCACTGTAGTGCTGTGCACATGATTTTGATCGATTCACCTGCACAAAAACGGGTGTTATCTGAAGACAATACGTGGCCATTACTGTTTAAATACACAATAAGGGCCCACAATGATAACTGGTCAAAATGTTAACATTTTAGGATTGTGAAGTTTTTAATTCTGTTCAGTATATATTACCATGTCAATCACCTTCAGCCACGATTTGTGCGAGTGCTGTAATTATTGATTTCTCATGTAGAGTTTGCACATATTCTAAGTTAACGGTGACAAAAAAGACGTCGCTTACAATATCAAGCCTACAAATACAATTTGCTAGTTTGAAACTGTAGTATCAACAAAGAGTTTGCCGCTATGTTGATGCCTCGCGTCGATGTTTTCTCCTTTCCAGCTGTGAAACGTGTTTCTTAATCACGTTATTACATATCAATAGTTATGCCGTGTTCTTTAAACACATTTAATATCACCATTATCTCATACCAGGACTTCTGAGCAGTCACATTTCTGAGCAGAGAATTCTTTAACTGTCAAAGACATGGTAAAGGGTTGTCTTGTTTACCAATCGAAAATTATGGTTATAAAGTATCATAACAAGCTTGAGGAGCCAATGATAATATTGATCATGCGAAATTATGTAAATACAAATGTATAACGATGTGTCATTAGCATGGGCTGAGTTTGAAATATCCGATTATTGCACGGTTGCATTGCGCCATTACTCTTATTTCGTTTGTTATAAGTTAGTGTTTCATATTAACCATTCCGTGTTTTTGCTTCCCCATTAAACGTCTGGGCAGCAGTGTTTGCCTTTATGGGCGTGGTGGAAGAGCGGTCTAACCCACACAAGAAGAGAAGAGTTCAACACAACGAGCATCTTTAACACTGCTCACCTTCATATACACACGTAAACAGACATTATTCACGCTGTAACTGAATTATACAGCTTGCTTCTTCACTACGCTCCGTGTAAGTTTGTCTGTCAAGAATATAGATCCTCGCACAAACCCTTACTGTAAAAATGGCCACACAGCGAGCTCCAAAACAATGGCAACTCACTACAAATGAAACTATTAACTCATTTGAAAATTGGAGGCAGAACCTCATATATATATATTATCCCTTGACAATAACTTCGTACCGTTTTTGGCAGAGGGATTCACATGGCAGAAGAAAACATCAAATAACCCTCTCAGAGGCCTCACTGACCATGGGGAGGAAATTGCCGAAGCTAGACGTAAAACTGCAGCTCAGAAGAACGCTCAACTCGATCTTATGCTTGGTCAAGTTGCCAATTATTGCTCCATAATTTCCCGTAACTCAGTCATAAAAAGCTCCGTGTCCCTACCCGATATCTGGCAGAAAATACGACAGCATTATGGATTCCAATCCACAGGTGCACATTTTCTCGACTTTGCAAGCATTTCTCTCAAACCTTCAGAAAAGCCTAAGGATTTATTTACAAAGACTTATGGCCTTCATTGAGGATAACCTTCTGTCATCTGACGGTGGTATTACTCACCATGGTGAGCAGGTTACAACCGATGAGGATTTAACCCCAACTCTTGAGAACATTATAGTTATTCACTGGCTCCAACTAATCCATCCGGGCTTACCTCAGTTAGTGAAACAAAAATATGGTTCTGAGCTACGAAATAAAACCATAGCATCTCTCAAACCTGAAATTTCATAGGCACTCTCGTCACTACTAGATTAGCTCCGTACCATTGAAGACACAAAAGTCCTTCGCTCCTCTTCCACTGGCAGCTACAGGTTTCAGTCTCAGTCTCGCAACCAGACCAAACGTCGGGCCCTGACCAGTTGCATACTCTGCAAGTCCGCCGGTCGTTCTGCTTACTCATCCCATAACATTAAGACATGCAGATTTCTACCTGAAACAGACCGCCTGAGTCTTGGTCTTTCACGCCTTGTCACTGAAGTTTGTGAAGACACAGATGACCTGCGATACTCAGACGATGAACAGGAAGCTCAAGTCCACAGTGTGAATGTTTTATTCGATCACCCCTCCGTCAACAGAGTAGACGTCATACAATCTCCCGTTCTTTTCGCTCACTACCACCAACATGCAATTAAGCTTACACTTGACACGGGCACCATAACAAATATGATCACAGATTCGTTGGCACGAGCCATACACCTGCCTATCAAACCTGCATCTCAGTCAGCTCGTCAAGCCGATGGTATTACACCACTTAAAGTCATTGGGGAGACACACTGCAAACTTACTAGGGGAGATCATAGTTTCACCTTGGATGCCTTGGTCGTGAAAGATCTTGACGTTGATATCATAGCTGGAATTCCCTTCATGTCCCGTAATGACATATCAACGAGACCTGCCAAACGCCAGATAGTCATTTCTGGAAATGAAGTGATCCATTACGGACCTCCACAGGGGAGAGATGCGACAATCAGAAGGACTCGGGCGATCCTACTACGAGCCCCATCTAGGCCAACAGTTCTTCTACCTGAAGAGTATGTTCAGCTGGAAATGCCAAGAGATGTCACTCCTGACTCTAAATGGGCACTTGAACCACAACTTGATATCCCTCTCAATTCATGTCGTAAGTCTGAAAGTGCCTGGCCTCCTGTTCATGAGATTGAGTCCGTCGGTCGTACAGTAAGGATTTCTAATACATTTCCTGACCCCCTGGTCCTGGGGAAGAATGAACATTTGTGTCAAATCAGAGAAGTAACTTCTCCAGTACCCAGAGGGAGTGAGGCACTTCCTTCCACAGTGAAACCTCAACCGACTATCAACACCCCACCCTATTCAAGCCAGGTACTCCTTGACCCTGACAATATCCTTCCACCCACGATTCGACGAGAGTTTGAATCCCTGCATCTGAAATATGACACCGTTTTTTATCCTTCACTCTCAAAATATAATGGTGCTAGTGGCAAAATTGAAGCTGTGGTCAATATGGGCCCCACTCTCCCCCCACAAAAGAAAGGTCGCCTCCCAGGATACAATAGGGAAATGCTCCTAGAACTTCAAAAACAATTTGATGAGCTTGAATCTTGTGAAGTTTTTCAAAGCCTGAGAAGGTTAGTGTCAGCGTCGAATACCTGAATCTCTCCTTTCTTGTCATAAAAGCCATATGGTGGGAAGCGTCTTGTGAAGTGGCCCGTTACAGCAAACCTCAACCTTCACTGATGCCAAACATTGAAGACGTCTTACATTATCAAGTCTGACTTGTTAAAGGGTTTTTACCAAATTCCTCTCTCACACCAGTCAATGAAGTACTGTGGAGTTGTTACTCCCTCCAAGGGCGTGCGTGTGTATACTCGCTGTGCCATGGGAATGCCCGGATCCGAGACTTGCCTTGAGGAATTGATGTGCCGTGTGTTGGGTCATCTGATTGAAGAAGGCCGTGTCATCAAGCTAGCCGATGACCTGTTTTGCGGAGGGGCTGCTTCTGATGAAGCTTTTTACAACTGGGGACACGTGCTACACGCCCTAAAAGAGAATAACCTCCAACTAACAGCTTCCAAGACAGTTATCTGCCCAAAGTCTACAACGATCCTCGGTTGGATTTGGTCCCAAGGAACCCTTTCTGCAAGTCCACATCGGGTAACAGCACTATCATCAGTCACTCTTCCATCAACTGTACACGGTTTGCGTTCTTTCATTGGTGCCTTCAAAGTGCTCAGCTAAGTTCTAAGTTCTCCATGGCTACGCTAGTGTCCTCAACCTTTTGGATCAGGCTGTGGCTGGAAAACAGTACCAAGACAAAGTAGAATGGTCTGATAGCCTCACTCAAGCATTGGTTAAGGCCAAGTCAACTCTTAAGGACTGCAGAGCGATTACCATTCCTCATCCAACAGACAGTCTTTAGATAGCAGCGGATGCTATGCAGTCCATGACAAAGACAAAACCAAAACAAGAGAGAAATACATGATCGTTCAGATCTCTGGTGAGTCTTGCCGAGTCAGGAAATTTACCAAATCGCAGTTCAGGTCAAAGACATATGCTGTTCCGATCAAGAACTGTTACCCTGTTCTCCCGACTGTAATGGTTCCTGACTCTCCTGGTCCTATACGTGGACTAGATTACACCACTGAGGATGACTCATCCCATCTGTGTCACCCACCGCTTTCTGTCTGTGAACCCTCACCTATGATGGACCCTCCTCAGTGTCTACCTCCCCTCCCAGAACAAATAGTTCAACCACATCAGCGGCCTCCTGAATACTGCCCTACAGATCAAGCCCCAACCACCAGTTCAGGCCAAGGTATACCCACTGCCCAAACGTACAATGACCAGACTGTGTCAAGTGACTATGGCCCCAAAGTGAGAGTGAACATGTTTCACCTAGTGACGTTGAAACTGTCACACCCAGTGAAATGGACTGTGTGGTATCAAATAATGGTACACGAAGATCAGGCAGAATTCGCCACCATCCTGCTTGGCAGACTACTGGGGACTGGGACATTAATTGACTCTTTTGTACATGTGCTTTATTGTGTTCATTTTGTAAGTATCTCGCTCTTAGAACCAGAGGGAAAGAGGAGAGAAAGATGGTCACGCCATTACTCTTATTTCGTTTGTTATAAGTTAGTGTTTCACATTAACCATTCCGTGTTTTTGCTTCCCCATTAAACGTCTGGGCTTCCGCCAAGTATAACGAAGCAGCAGTGTTTGTCTTTATTGGCGTTGCTTTTAATATTAGGTGCAGTCGTGTTGCCGTAACACTTATAGAGGTAAAGCAGGACAGTCCTCACCCTGTCAGGAAGGTTCACGCTGGTGCATGGTGTATGGTGCATGGTAGATGCGTCCCATTACGCTTTAGAAATCACTCAATTGACCTGTTCTCCTCTTCTGTGGTTTCATCTTCAAAAAATAGCATCGGGAAGAAGTTGAGCAAATTGTGTATAACAGTTACGATAGAATTTAGACAATTGCGGGTTACGTTTTTGAATTTTAGAATAAGAAACATCATCTTTGTCTATTTGATAAAATCGATAGAATGTTACTTTTGCTATATTCTCCGAAAAGCGTAGGGAATATACGATAATAACAGTGAAATGCAAATAGCTATCTGGTGATGGTAATGGATGGATAAAATTTGTTGGTTGCAATTGGTGTGTTGATTTACGCTGCACTCAGCAATATTCCAGCTATATGACGGCGGTCTGTAAATAATCGAGTCTTGACCAGACAATCCAGTGATTGATATTATGAGCATCGATCCACGCAATTGGGATCGAAGACATGCTTCAACCAAGTCAGCGAGTCTGACCACCCGATCCCGTTAGTCGCCTTTTACGACAAGCATAGTCACCTTTTACAGCAAGCATGGGTTGCTGAAGACCTATTCTACCCCGGATCATCACGGGTCGGAAGGATAAGTACATGAAAGGACCTGGTATAACATGACAATCAACAGAACATGTTGGTAGTGTATAATAAGGATAGAAGCAACCACGAGAGAAGACAGGGGGTGTAGACAACAAAAGAACGTTTTAGTTGAATGGTGATTCAGTGATAGGTCATGCTCCTATGATTGGTCGCACATTTGTTTATACGGCGTGGCTTTGTCCGACCTAATCCCCCATGTGAGGGAGCTTTGTCAAGTCCTCATGCAGCGCCTGGACCAGTCCGGCTGGCCTTTGACTTCAGAGAACATATATCAGGTTCATGTCTCAGACGTGCTGCATAAGGAAAAGGTCAGGACTCATGGCTTGCCATTATATTCTGATTGCGATTGCGAGTTACTCTCTTGAAAGAAACTAGACCAGCATGGCGCTCAAACGGCATAACCATTGAAGCCAGAATGTTGTTTTCAAAGTACTGTCCAGTGACTCTTCCAAGGATAATATGCAGTGGCATTCTGGAAGTCACATATCATAACAGACCCAATCCCAAATCTATCAGGTTGCCTTACGTTGCGTTCCCATGACTTTCGTCACTACGCTTTAGATTCATGGGAACATTTTACACGAGACAATCGGCGATTCCCTCAATATCAGTCTAAAATGTGTCGATTGGTTAACGTGGACGCCGAGCTGTAGATTAGCTGCTTGCACCCGATTTCGAATCGTCTGGTATTAAAGTAACTTGATCTTGATCTACAGTGGTCATGCGCAAGTGAACTGGGCTCGATTTCATAGCCTGGTTTAATCGATCTGGAACTGAAGAGTCCTTTAATTTTCTAAACTGATCTTTCTTGTGACGACCCCTGATCCCTATCGTTTTGTGGAGTATTTCTTAATTTGTTTTGGATAACATGCCTCCTTAACCAATATCCGCCTTCTGATCTATTGTCAAGTCTTGACATATATGTTCCACAATGACCACGCATACTTATACTGTTATGGAGAACTACTTAATGGCCGTTCGAGGCAAGAGATACGATCAGCGGATCCCCCATTCCAGGTCGCTATGTTGACCTTTTGCAATCGGTATTTAAAGTGTTACCCTTGATGTTTGAATTCTGGAATCTTAAGCACGTTAAATATTTGAACTGGGCAGGCACCCATATGTACGTCGCATTATCGCCGATGCGATTAGTACAGTGGCTATGCGACGGTACGCAAAATTTGAAGATCTTTCGCAGCATGTAAATCTCGTCAGACAATTGTTAATTTTGACAGCAACAGTAGATATATATAAGTGAGAGTTCAGAAGAATTGTGCTGAAAAAATATTAACTACTTATCAAGGTAGAAAAAGATGGATATAAAAACAAAAATCAACTTATAGAAAATGAAATATCTGCTAATAGCAATGTCCACTGCACGATTTCGACAACACTATCCACATATGGTCAAGTAGTAGCGGGAATGGGGTTTTGCCGCACTGCCACCTAGACCAGAATCATACTATGAATCATTATATCAGTGATGACACTCGCCACACAAAGGCAAGCCAATTGTTCACCCGAAAAACACAAGAACAGGGGAACACACGACTCAAGCCGAATCAAGGAACCGTTCCAAACACGAACTCTGTCATCTGATGCGTCAGACTCTGAATGTGGCTCGTATATAGCTTGAATGTGTGCCACGTTAAACAACAAACAATTATACAAACAATACACAGTGGTGACAATCATTTTAAGCTTATGTTTGAACCGGATAATGTAGAAAATATCACAATGTCAATTCCAACGATCTTTATTGGAGCTGCATAGTTTTCACAATTACATATGCATATAGAAATAAAATATATAAATATAGATATTTACAGTCACACTTTGAAAATGCAGATTCGATATTTTGTAAATATTTGGCAAAGTGCCCCAACAATTAGGTTAATATTTTATGGGTATTTAAACATGATATAATCAAACATCACAATGTCATCGTAAGGGTTCGAATCTCATATAGAGTGTTTAGAGATCGACTTAAACAAGAAACGCTCCTTGTCTAATGCATGATTATGGAATTGCACAGTGCGTCAGTTTAAATACATGTATACAAACCGTTACCTTAAAGCTATTACACACGCAATATACACATGTTCTGAAGGTCGAGTTTGTCATCTATAAGACCCGTGAAGATTCCGGGGTAGAATAGGTCTTCAGAAACCCATGCTTGCTGAAAAAAAAGCGACTATGCTTGTCGTCAGATGCGAATGACGGGATCGGGTTGTCAGACTCGCTGACTTGGTTGATGCATGTCATCGATCCCAATTGCGTGGATCGATGCTCATAACATCAATCACTGGATTGTCTGGTCCAGACTCGATTATTTACAGACCGCCGTCATATAGCTGGAATATTGCTGAGTACTGCGTTAAACATCAAACAAACAAACAAACATGTCATCTATAAAATTGATGAAGCTAAGAAAACCGTCTGGTTTCATGCATTGTGTTTAATTGTACACGGAATACAGAAAGGTGTTGGACAAAAGGTAATTCATAATATGCATTGAATTGTGCTCCCAATGATTAACACCACACAGGTAACTGCTTGCTGAACAAACTATACACAATCAAATCAGTACAATAAAACGTCCAAACGAAATATTGATGCAAAGTAATGCTCTAGAAATACATTGAAAGTGATTCTGTGGCATTTGTTTGGCTAGCCAAGCAATTATTTTTGCGTTTCTTTAATAAGAAGACAACTTCAGTAAACTACGGTTATAACGAACACGCTTGTAACGAACTGACGGATATAACGAACTTACTTTTTGGGTCCCGACTATTTGCTGTAGTTATACTGTATATATGCTACGAACTACGGTTATAACAAACTAAAATTAGTAGTCCCTTTGAGTTCGTTATAACCGTACTTTACTGTACTACTAACAGGGTACTGTTTCCCGATGAGCTGATAACAGAAGGGCGGGACTTGTGTCGCATTTCTGCGCTGAACGATGTCACTTATTTGTTCTACATTGATCTACAGTTTCTATGTTTTACTGAATGAATAAGCAGTCAAGAAATTATAATTGTTTGCGTATTTATTTATATGAATTGACCTCAATATGGTTTTGCTTCGGTGGGGTTAAAACACCGGAGGGTCATCTAAGTGAGTTACACACTATGTACACGGGCTTTTTCGTTTATACCTCGTAAGTAAAGTAAAGTGTATTCTTAAATATTCATATATGTAAATGTCCCTCACAGGAACAGCCCACTCGGGTGGTAGGGGTGGAGGGTCGATGTTTGTATATATGGGGTTTCAATGTGCGACAAGTCTACGTGAATAAACAGCCGGGCACAAATAAATATGCACTCTTCTTTGATAGTGGCTGAAAATGAAATAAGCATTGTGATTCGATGGTGATACAGGTATCATATTTGTGTTTCGGGCCTAAACGTTTGTACTATTTCTGCGAATTTGTCAATCTGGTAACGCTTTGATAAAGTTTGTAATTGTTTAGTTAAATCCAAGTGTATACATTTTTTGCCCGGCAGTGTATTTGTATTTGTTGCAATGGATTATCGGCTGATACATCATACACAGAACATAAACCTACAACCTGACGAGATCGAAGCTTCCACGAGCACCTCTGTCTGTTTTAAGGGCAGTTGTGTCATTGTGAAAGTAGATGTCACGTCCATCCTTCAGTCCGTCCATCCTCATGTCCAGCTCGACCATCTGTTCTTCTGTCTGACCCGCTGTGTGACCCAGCTTGTTCGCGTAGTGAGTGGGGATCTCGGTCATCACCTGATGGTTCCTTTGAAGGGGGTTCCTTGGAACACTGGAGTGGGTTGACCTTGAGGAGTGATGTCGACTGATGGTTTTGCCCTCTCCCGCTGATTTTAGATCTGTCGAATCATTATCTGCCGAATTGCCAAAAAAGAAACCATGAGATAATACATCTGGCTGAGGAGTGGCGCGGTGGAACTCCTCGTCCATTCTTGGCACTGGGGCAGGGTAGCAACGGAAACTAACCACGTGGCCAAATGATCCAGTTGCCAAGGAGTGGGTGTCTCTGGGCAGAGATGAAGCATTCAGTATGTGCAGCTTGTGGTGCTCCTTGTCCTTCATGATGCTGGCATAGAGGTCCTCCTGACTGACTGGAACATCGTAATCCTTCCCGCTACCGGACAGACTTACCTCCCGGAAGCTCTTGATACTTCTAGGCAAGCTGTAATCTAGCCTGCTGAGAGGAAGCGACATCGTACTGGATCCGTTGAAGGAGTAGGTCTGGAGCAAAAATAATTATTTGTTATGTTGAATGTCCATTGTGTATAGTGTTCGTTATCACCAGAATACAAAAAAAATCTTTGTTCCACAAAGAAACTTAACTAAATGCGACTTTAACAACTATTGGTATGTAATTTATATTCTAAGGTTCGAACATTAATACATCGTTCTTGCACACAGTATACGAGGGTTGGATGCAAAGTTCCGAGCCTTACTGCGAAGGATATACAGTACACACGTACCCGCTGGCATGGATACATTGAAATACCTTCAACGCTTACATGCTACATTTGAACCATATACACCACCAGGTAGGATATTGCTGCAGGCATCAAAGTGACTGGATAAAATTTACATCCGCGCCGTCATCAAGTATTTGCGTCTGACAGGACTAACTCCAACCGCCTTCCATGCGGACATGGTGTCAGTTTTCGGGATGCTCCTTCCTTTGCCCCTGTCAAGAGGTGGATAGTTGAGTTCAAGAGGGGAAGAGAAAACAAACTTCAACTGCCATCACCAAGGAAAATGTTGATGCAATTTGTACTATGATGTTTGATGATGGACAACTCACGGAACACCCCAGTACAGTAGGCATCTGTCATGGGCGTGTTGAGAACATTTTGATGAAGGAGCGGTGCATGTTCCAGCACGCTGGTTTTTAAGGCTTTTGACTTCTTATTCATCTGGTCACGTGAACGTCATTTGACGCAGACCCGGCTGATTGAATAGAAACATCTAGCGTCATGCCCTCTGAGGAAGCATCATCAGCTGGCAAGATAGTGGCCTCGGTTATCTAGGATTCCGAAGGAATCCCACGACATTCCTAAATGTCATACTATTACTAGTCCATTGTGCAACTGCGTATGAATATCAAGGCCAAACGTTTTGAAAAACACACTTAAAGTGGTTGTTCCACCAGGAAGATGCACCTGTGCACAAGTCTGTTGTCGCCATTGTTGCAGTGCATGACAGTGGCGTGACTGAACGCATTGAGCATCCTCCGTATTCACAGGACTTCAGGTTTCTCCCTGAAAGAGCTGTCCGACAAACACTATACCAATGATATCAGTTCTGCTGTGGGGGACTTGTTACACCACAAGGGGTGATCCTTCTACCTCAGAGGAAACCAGGAACTCCAGCACCGCTGGCACAAGTATGTGGATCTCGGAGGAGATTATGTTGAAAATATTTAGCAACCGATTCCATCAATGCAGTTTATCAGAACCTTTCAGCCAACCCTCGTGTTATAAACTGTTAAACAGTTTCATCGTATATAGTATATACTAGTCTGTTTGGGGCCTAAGCTAATATATTGTTGGTAATCTTATCTAGTCTATTAATGAATGTTTGTTCGTAATATGAAAAACAAAACCTCAACCCCATTACATTTACTGATCTGATATATTCACATATAGCTTACTATATATTAGGTTTTATGTGTAATCCTTCATACGTCAATAGTGTGGCATACTTAAGCCTCATCGTATGATTTTTTTCTCAAAAAGGACAAGATACTTACATTGTGTAAACGATGCCACTGCAATATAAACAAACGTAATATGTTATTATGGACGTGATGTTAATATGTCGATGCGAAAATTTATACTCTCTCGAGTATACCAAGTGACTTATTTTCAAAGTATGCACTGTCATAGCTATAGTGTGCAGACAAAGATTATACGTTGTCTTCGTGTGTAGAAGTTGACAACTTAAACAACACGGCCGACTCACGTTGCAAATATAAAATATTACCAGTCTATCAGGTTTACCATTTCATGACGTCAATGGCGCTCGGCATTAACGGAATAAAACAAGACTCGTCGGGCAGGAGACGGCATGGTGGGCCTGAGTGGGGTATTCATGCGAAACTGCGGCATGGCATTTCAGTGGGCTAGCGCGCACGCACACACACACACACACACACACACACACACACACACACACACACACACTCACACACACACACACACACACACACATACACATTCATACACACACACTCATACACACACATTCATACACACACATACACACACTCATACACACACACTCATACATACACACACATTCATACACACACATACACACACACACATACACACACAAACATACACATTCATACACACACACGTGTACTATAGCAGTGATACGATACAGTTACAGCCCTCCAGTACTGGTAAAGGTGGTCCTCAATTTTAGCCTACTTGACTTTAATCTATCCACGTCTGTGCGCTGAAATATGCAGAATAGATGTACGTTTGGGACACTTATGTATATTATTGTCGTCTTGGGGAAACAAACACAATACGTAATGGTGGTGTCAAAAACTCAGTTATAAACTTAATATTTTCAAAGGTGATGATTATTATCTGTGCGCAGATTTTGATACAAAG
Source organism: Haliotis cracherodii (assembly GCF_022045235.1). Taxonomy (NCBI): domain Eukaryota; kingdom Metazoa; phylum Mollusca; class Gastropoda; order Lepetellida; family Haliotidae; genus Haliotis; species Haliotis cracherodii. Next base: position 2,217,363 of record NW_027266265.1, on the reverse strand, counting down.
AGGCCGGAAATGAGTCATGATCCGTGTTTCAGTGCTTCAACTAACTGGGGCGATAGGGTAGCCTAGTGGTTAACGCGTTCGCTCGTCACGCCGAAGACGTGTCGCTAAGATACATGTGGCTTTGTGCAAGTGGACCGTGGCCATTATTAAATTCCATAACACGTTGTGTAGTTTTCCATGTGCCATAAGATATTGTGAATGGACAAAGTGTGTCCTTCATCAGCTTCAAGCTCCAGTTACTGATGCGTATACATTTCACTACATTGCCTTGTTGAACTAATAAAGTCCTGAGTGACAATCAAAATAAAGTGCATTTATAATGCGTCAGATTCCATTCACCAAGTGGATGCTCACGGCGCTACACTATTATTACCCCGGTCAATGGATCAGTGAGCACTCCCTGGGGAGTCTACAGCCCAAGCTGCCCATGAGGCGCTAGAAGGTTTACAGCCACATTACCATCTCATCCTACCGGGTACCCACTCACTGCTGGGTGATGGAGTATTCACTTTCGTGTCTCTGATACAGGAGAGGAACAGAAAAGGAGCAGCCTAGGCCTACATAATTAATTGTGAAATAAATAATTTGAGTGAGTCTGTGGCATTTGATTGACTTATCAAGATTGTTTGTTTGTTTGTTGTTTAACGCTGCATTCAGCAATATTCCAGCTATATGACTGGAGTCTGAAGGATTCGAGTCTGGAACAGACAATCCAGTAATTGACATCATGAGCATCGATCAACGTAATTGGAATCAACCAAGTCAGCGAGCCTGACCACCCGATCCCGTTAGTCGCCTTTTACGACAAGCATAGTCGCCTTTTAAGGCAAGCATGGGTTGCTGAAGACCTATTCTACCCTGGATCTTCCCGGGTCGAGTAATCAAGTAATTGTGTTGCGTTTATGTTTCTATGAACAGAACTGTAAATTATGCCACGCCCACTAATTGATAATTGTGTTAATTTTGACGTGTTTATTAATAAGAATAGTCTTAAATATCTGTTTTGCGTTTTTGAAGATTTAGACGTAAAAACCCATGTACACAGTTTGCTTAAATTCACTACGCATCGCGGATTTAGATAATGCACATATGCACATAGGTGTTTATGTTTATACCTAAAAAACGCAACAAATATTAAAATCAATTGTAATTGGCATGACGTTGATAGATAACAGTATAATGTCTTCCAACATTGGTTACATGTGTGTATTAAATTATACGTATCGTAATGATACGTGCTGCTTCTTTCATTCTACATGACGCATGCAAACTGTTATCGAAGCGGATATGACGCGTGACGAGCGAACAGTCATTACATATCCGCCAGACCCGCGAAGATTCTGCAGCCTTTGTTTCATGTCAGTACATTTGCGAGCCTGCATCCCCTTGTATCTATAAGTACATGCTCACCTGATCATGGGTACAATGTGCGAAGCCCATTTCTGGTGTCCTCCGCCGTGATATTGCTGGAATATTGCTAAAAGCGGCTTAAAACTCACTCACTCACCTATATGCATAATCTGTTAAAAGAACGTACAATAATGCAATATATGAGAAATACATCTTTATTAATCTGATATGTACACATGCAAAACGTATAAAAATACAAACACCGATTTATATACATAAGGGACATAGCAACTACATGCTTGACATGGCGATCAATGCCAAGCGATAAGCGGTGATATAACACGCAAATATAGACGCAGGCAAGTGACAATTTGCTGGATGGAAGATTACACTACTGTTCATGCACATGTAAAATCGTAACAGCTTGCAACATACAGGTATAGACACAAATGATTATCAAACGTTCCTATAATGCTGTGGAAACTGAATTCTTTATTTAAGACGAGGTGACCACATGGTCCATGTAGAAACCATATCGGTGCCATCTCGAAGAGTGACTAATGTTAGTTGTTTATAAGTCACCAATCTTCAATCTAGTTGAAAGTGAGGCTTGTCATCTGTGAGATTACTTCGGTATGGAGAGAGTTATATTTAAAGATGTAGTGATTCATTGATAATAAATTTGGCGTGCCTGTATATAGCATGAACGAAGCAGGGTGAAATGACTATATACAGTGATGGATTTGTTTTATCCAGATATAAAGCTAATAAAAGTAGGAGAGTAGAAACATACGCACGTAAATTCGACATATAATAAACATTGCATGTAATATTGAGTCTCATGGTATCACAGTCTCATGCTACAAGTTGCGTTTCATGGACTAGGTTGAAGTTTTCAAATATAGAAAGAGTTTGAAAATTGTACATTCCTAGATAGCCCAAGCTCTGAACGTAATTCTGAACAATGGTATTATCAACACCAATTCTATAAATGATCACAGAGTTAACAGAGATTCATCCATTAGGACCGTTAGAGCGAGCAAGGCTTGAACTCGTACACCTCTCTAGAAGGTAGTACATAAGTCGACGGCGAGCGAATCTCTGAAACCAAGGGAGACAACTCATCAGTGTGGGCGTCAGCGAAATTAACAATATTAGCGTTAATTTGCCTACGTCCTCCTACAAGAGTTATCTGCCTTTGACGAAAAGCAAGGTGAAGGACAACGTGTAAAGCTATGAACACAAAACACAAATTAGACAGCCTTGAAGATTCACCGATAAAGACTATTCTGACTTGCATATATAGTTTACAAACTTTGCAACATGCACATGCATAAACATTCAGTTTATATATACGTGGTTGACATTTTGGGCCTTTGGTCAATAGTGATGGAGTACGCAGTTGATATTTTTAAAAGTATTATGGGAGCCATTGCATATTAGTTTTTTTGTGTATATATATATCATCTCACTCGTACTCCATCAACATTGAAACCAAGTCATGTCGATATGTATATATGACGTTCGGCATGCTTCCTGGTATTAAAGCACCATGCTTTCTAGACAACCGTGGTTCTGCTACTTCAGATTCCACGGCCGTGTACCTTTTCAAGCTTCTGTCTTCGTCGTCGTTGTACGAGTAGTGCGACAACGAGGGCAACTAGAATGAGGATGATGGCAACAGCAATGGCTATGCCGACGATGCCTCCAATGCTGATGAGGCACAAGTCGGAGCCGTCCCCGCAGTTGTCGAAGCCATCGCAGTAGAGGTGGTCGGCGATACAGAGCCCGTTGTGGCAGTTGTATTCATCGGGGTCACAGGGTCCTTTTGACAACAGTAATAGTGTTGTGTCACATTGATATGGATGAATAAAGGAAATAAATGGATTGAAATACATTGCATACAATAATACGGATTACAGAGGAACATGTCAACGTGGGGATGATGCTCAAGCATGAACGACTGTCATTCTACCGTATTCAGCTAGAGCGCGAGTTTGGGTTTAATCCTCTTTTAACAATATTCCAGCAATATCAGGGCGATATATGGGATTCAGATATTGTACCTATGTAGGGAATCGAACCCAGGTCAGCGTGACGGGCAAACTCTTACCGCCCAGCCGTATGGCGGTTATTTAATGTCCTCCAGCAGTCATACCATCAAACCTGTAACTTTTTTGTCTGACTTGAATATTAACGTCAACGCCAGAGAATAAAAAGTCTCGAATTCATAGGGCGTAAAACTCAAAACAGCGGTGAAAGTTTTGAATGAATCAGTGAAAATCGAAGATGACACCAGCTGTTCGCGAAAACAGGTTATGATATCTGAAGGTATTTTCTATCATTTGATGCAAAAATCATAACATTAGCAAAATATGGTAGCAGTTATGCACTTGCATCATGCCAACATCCAGTGATTGACATCATGAGCATCGATCCACGCAATTGGGATACGGTGACAGGCATCAATCAAGTCAGGGAGCCTGACCACCCAAGCATGGGTTGCTGAAGACCTATTCTATCCCGGATCTTCACGGGTCTATATAAAACAACATTTTCAAAAGAAGTAGGATAGATATTTCAGCTATTTATCTACAGGGGTTTGGCGCAATACCTTTCTTGTAGGCTGTGAAGACGACCTCAAACTGGTCATTCATGTAGTCCAGCTTCTTGGCGAACACCATGGACGCTGATGGTTGCGTGGTGATGAAGGCGACGTCTGGAGTGGTGTAGCCACATATAGCATCTGTAGAACATAACCTGATTGTACATAGACCTTATATATAAGAGAGAAATAATGTCAAGATGCTATCAGGATTGACGAGATTTCATTAAAAGGATAATTACACATAAACTGTCGAACAAAAGAAAAATACAAAATGAATTTGGCCAAAAGATTACAAACGTTATCATAACGTTACAAGGCTTTAAACAGTCGCCGAAGAGCTGAAACCGCAGGGGCCAAACACAACTATGATACCTGTATCAAATACATCACCATCGAATAACAATTGATTGTGTCATTAATAACACAATTAAGATAGGTGCATATACTTTCTTTTTCCCGGCAGCTTATGTTCTATGCAAAGTTTACAAGTTATGGATTTACTGAGTAGCGAGTAAAGTATTCATGACATAACTGATGGGAAGTTCCGCAGAGGATATGATACAGTGAAACACTGATGTAAATGATGTCACTCGTGAATGAGGAAAAGTTTATATAATTTTTTGTGTTTTGCTTCTGGAAATATTAAACTGATCCTAGGAGTGGAGTGAATAAGTGAGTGAGTTGGGTTTAACGCCGCTGTAAACAGTATTCCAGTTATATCACGGCGTGTCAGCTTAATGTGGTAGAAAATCCCGAAGTGATGCATGTCTCAGACGTTTACCACTTCGGTGAAACCCAGGAGCACGGGTATGGTGCTGACAAACCTAGAAACATAATCGGGGCAAACCGGTATTCGAACCCACAATCAAACGTTTCTGGCGTGCCCATGGGACGCAACTCTGCACAGCGAAGCGCAGCGCCTGAGACGACTGGGCCACCCGTGCCCCCAAATCGTGGGGGGTAAGATGAGAGGAATCACAATGTAAAATGCATGTGTATTTCTTAGAGACCGCCTCCGTGGTAGAGCGTCCGCCTGGAGAGCGGAAGGTCCGGGCTTCGATCCCCGGCCGCATCATACCAAAAGACTTCAAAAGATGGTACTTGTTCTTACCCTGTCTGGCGCTCGGCATTAGGGGGCTAAAACAAGGACTGGTCGGCTCAGAGTCAGTATACAGTGTCTGAGTGGGGTATTCATGTTAAACTGCGGCATGGTATCTCAGTGGCATCAGTCCGGACTAGTACAAGCAGCCAGACACACCGTGCATGCACATCGCTATATAAGTGCAATAATCTTGGATGCGACGTTAAACCCCATTTCAACTTCACGTTCACTTTCAGATCTTAGATAGACAAATATCTATCATTTATACTTTTTTTCGTTGACAGGAGATCCATTTTCATGTGATTGAACTTTTAAAATATAGCTCAAACCTTATAAGTGTATCTATATCAGAAGGACATTGCTAGCTTCTGCACTACGTATGAGTTTCCGCATCATTTGGTTGATGCTGTAATTTCATGTCTCTTAAACTCGCTGCAACAATATTTCTGTCAGAATGTTGTGACCTGTTTGTCAACACCAGGCATATGATTGTGTTGCAGTCGAATAACATACAGTTGGTTTCTGATAATGAAACTTACTACTGAGAGGATTGGCTGAAGTCGCTCCGTCGAAAAACTGGATGTAGTCCCTAGCGCATCCAAACGGCGCCACGATGTCCAATCCGGTAACTTTAATGATCAGCCGCCGTGGATCCGGTGCGCGGATGAATATAACACAGTTGAAATTGACGAGGCCTATTTCCGGACGTCTGAGAAGCAACCGACCAGATTCGATGCCAAGGGCTTGCATATCGATTGTATTGCCGCATATCTCGTCCAGGTAATCTGAAAATTGTGTGATCATCACATTCCATCAATTACGTAAAAGGATTGACAGAACAGTAATTATCATTAGAGGTGATAGTGATTGTGTCGCAAGAGAGGCTATAGTATTAATTGCGGACGTGTTACAGTCAACATCAGCCTCGGCGACAAATGACAGACAAGTTTGAAATCATCAAATACATAGTTTACAATATTTGTATAATCCTTAAGAGTTCAGACAATATTATGTATAATGTTGTGTGCTTCCAAAACCGACGTGTAATATACAGTAAACTACAATTATAACTCACAGGAACCACTAAAATTACTTCGCAATAACCGTAATTCGTTACAAGCAGATATACAACATATGCAACAAAAGGCCGGGACTAAAAAACAAGTTCGTAAAACCGGTCAGTTCGTTATAAGAGTGTTCGTTATAAACGTAGTTTACTATATAACATCAACGCCAGAGAAACATCAGTCTCGATGAACTGCCGAAACTGATACCAATGGTGACAATTGTAAGAATGGGTGACAGAATGTCTGTATTCACACCAGGGTTTCGCGGAAAGTGTGTCCATGGCCTGCCCTAAAGTAATCAGATAAACTATTACGCAAAGATGTCAAACAGTAAACATATCGAGTGGTTTTGGTATAATTGTAAAATATTTTCATTCGGGATCACACATGTAACTGTCGGCTCGTGTGTACTACCGTCTCGACCAAGCAGGATCGTGAACCCGTAGGATAAGAACACAGAATAGAACAGATATTTATTCATGAAAAAGACTTGGGCTTCAGCCCCTCGTCTAACAGATACAACAAAAATATATATTGACAGTGGAGGTAGGACACGGTTTCATATTTACTGTAAGCAGGATTTAATATATTTAGAAATGTATAACAGTTGTGTTTTATAACTTGTTTGTAGCAGGCTAACTAGTTTTAATTCAGATGGCCTTTCCCAATAGTATTTATGTATATTTTTTACTCTAATATCTTTATATTTGGGACATATTAAAAGGAAATGATAATCAGTTTCTGTTTCAGTTACAAATTACGTGTTAAAATAATTGTAGTTTTATCATTACGGACTGTAAGCTGAATTTGGTCAATTATACCTTGAAAGTGTTGTTATCCCTTTTAAATTCTTACAAAATTTAAACAAAATCAAATTGCAGGAAATGTATCAGTAGCAGTATATTTAGAGTTCAGGGATAGAGTAGCACCTTCAATATTCTCACACTTATTTCAAATATAAACACAACCGCCGTAATTGTTCAGGGACGCAAATTAACGCTGGAAATGACCTTTTGACGGAGAGGGTAGTTAGCGAGATACCTCCTCCATCAGGATCTTCCAAAAACGATAGCCATGCAACCTTGTCCGAATCAATCAATCTCTTGCAGCATTCACGAGATGCCAATCTCCAAATAACCTCGATGCTGACAGCTTAACTAATTGATTTCACACATAACGGTAACAGATTAAAGATTACTTTTTAGCCGGAAGGCAACTATCCGTCGCGTGTGCTGCGATGATCATATTTTCACATCGCAGCAAATAGGATTACGGGAAACAGCCGACCGACAATATATTTAAATTATCTAACATTAAATATTTTTGTCAGATTTGAAGAAAAATAGGATTATTGTAATCTTTGTGGGATATGATATTAATTGATAAATGTCATCAAATATGATACATGTAAGATGCGTTGTCAATATTATAAATATTGATATGCTTAATCATCTCATATGGTTCAGTTATTGAAAATGCTGCCATAAATTTGGAAATTATTCGACTCTGATTGGTCAGTAAGAGGTTATCGAATCACAATAAAACCCTCTGGTTGAAACATCGATTTAATTGACGGCCGCATCACCGCGGAAACTATTGCGGTCATAGGCATAATTATCTGTTCAATTATAGATTACAAGTTGCGGTTACTACACTACTCAAAGGATACGTGGTAGTTCATTTTCGCAGGGCCAACATGATAGATTCCAACAAAGAGAATGTATTTCAATTTTTTTGGGACGACACGGACCTTGGTATTTGGCGGTTTTTTCTATATACGACTGTGACGTCATATCTTTTGCGTCACGATGAGCGATGCGACGTCATAATAGTGACGTGAGGCGTAGAGCGAAACATGGCATGCTTAGTTTTGTCTAGGGATGCCCACCTCATGCTAGCTGACCAAGTTGCTGTGCTATATGCTTTCACTGACTGTCAAATGTTTGAGTGAAGTATTACGGTGTAATCAAACTGCCTGGGAATATAGAGCGCCATGTTTTGCTAAAAGGCCGTTGCCGGGGATTCCGTTATTCAGATCGAAAACCCACACAGTACACTGGACTCAACCAATGCCCCTTGACACCAAAGAATTCGCGCTTATTTTGCCAAGGTGGAATGGAGGTAAACATACTGTGTCTTCAATGTAGAGCTAGGTTACCTGTAGGTATAATCACGCTAAATTCAACATTGGAAACCCACGCTACACCTTCGCTTCCAAATTAACGCAGTTAAATTTCCCCACATGTTTTAAGCCCATTTCTGGTGTCCCCCGCGGTGAAATTGCTGGATTATTGCTAAGCAGTGTACAACCATACTCACTCACTCACCACATATAACACCCACAGACGGTTACCAATATCAACTGACTCCCACAGGCTGTAGTCTTTTTGATTGAAATAGGTTGCAACCTTCACCGTGCCAATTCATATATACTGAAAGCAACTAATCACATACCTATTACAGATGAGACTAAGGTCATAATTACATGTGCTCACATTCTCACATTTCTTTCTCGTTTCAGTAATACAATCATTATCAACTGCATTCTGCACATATATTTGGTCAAAAAGGATAGTGTGAGGTTTAACGGCGTTATCTCATTTGCACCAATGTTTGTATAGTGATGGCGGTCATCAGGAACACAACCCAATGAACAACCCATTGCTCCACAATGTCTTGAAGTTAGTTCAATGGCCGATCCAATAAGTACCTGGTATTTTTCATGGTCGATCAATGATGCAAGTAACAGTTGGTTAAGACTGGGGAATGTACATGTATGACAAATTAATATGACCTATATGGTACATTCAAGTATATTATTTCGTACCACGAATCATTTAGTTTGTCAGTTACCATTTCAATGAGTTGTTTTTAAAATGTTTGCCAATGTGTAATGAAATAATAATCTTCACAACATATCACAAACAGAGGCAAAGGCAATTCAATGGTTCACCTGAAATAAAAGCCATGGGTACATATGGTGTCAAAATAGGGAAGTACAAGTTTGGAAATATATTCCACATGTCCGCATTAAAACGTTTTTGAAGGTTTGGTGACCTATTTTGGAAGAGAATGCATGATCGACTGTTTCTCAGACGTTGTGGCATGCTGACATCAAAGACTGGAGCTGTGAAATATTGCTCGGCAAAAGAACGTTGACAAGTGGAAAACTAAGGTCATTCGTTTTGCCATAAAGTGGTGGTTATTTATTGTCACTCTCAATCTTTTTTTTATCATGTATCTAAATATGAAACTGGGGCCTTTTTTATTTCTTGTTCAGGTGAATAAATCAATGGAAGAGAATTGACTATTTGACCTTGAACGATATCAGACCATCGATATACATGGCTAAATAAAAACGATTTTTTTTCCATACTTATAAGAATTCCCCCCCCCCCCCCCCCCCCCCCCCCCCCCCCGTAAGCAGAGTCGATTCCACTTGTCCCACATACTTTCTGCGAATATTAAGAAAGCCAGTCGTTGGTTGTGAAAAGTCATATGGTGAATCTGCGAGACACGGATTCGGTGGTACCTTTGCCAGACCCGGCGATGTATCTATATACGAACTGCATATCAGTACAAATGGGGAACGGATTTGACACAATCCACCAACCCAAACAGTTCCCGACGACTGGCACAAGAGGATGTGTGTTTCATCATTACATTGTGTGTGTGGACTAGGACATTTTTCATGAAACTAAGTGGGAGAAGCGAAAGTCATCCTGTTTGAGAATTCAGTATGCATAGTAACTGCAGTTTACACGTAGACGTATCATGCTTGATTCTAATCATTCGACCTATGTCATTAATAATTGTGAATGCTATTATTAAGGCACGGTATGATAAACATTTGAGTTAATTTTCATAACAGTGTATACATTTCCCCAAACATTCAATGTCTTAACAAAGCTTTCAAAGACTTTCACTGTAGACATGTAGAGGACAACTTCAAATCGGAGGCATCAGTGGTAAGAATTATGCAATTCCCTATTTTTCTTTATACCATATGTTCCCATGTGCTCCCCGTGATTGTTTCTTGGTGAACACTTGACATGCCTTTGCCTGTGTTTGTGACAAGTGCTAACAGTGTGGCAGGATACGCTCACCTTTGCGCAAACACCTGGTATCATCACTTTTTGATAGTGATTCATCAACAACTGCTTATTATGATACAGTCGGAATCGTACAATCGACTTATGATTTCTTAGGATTATGCAAAAGGTTTTGTCGCTTTCATTATTAAGCTAAAAATACATTAAACATTTTTTTCAAAATCTATCGTCTATTATTTTTACTTTAATTACCTGAAAATAAGAACAAATAGCCGTAGTGCATATATTATTTCTGTCTTTGTATGATATGTTTTTGAATATAATATGAATTATTATAATACACACGTATTATCCAATTATACTTACATGTTTCAGTTTCTACAGCGAATGTCTCAACGAAAATCCCGAACAAGAAGCAACACAAGAACCACCTTCCTAGCGCCATGTTGTCACGGTGTGATACGCAGGTCCCAAGAGAAACTGTCCAGCAATCTCACCAAGTTACTTTTATAGACATATTTGCCTGGTGTCGCCGGGCGTCACGCGTAGTGAACAGGTGACCGAGTCAGGCGAATAATCATAGCTGTCAATCGTCCACGTAATTAGTTATGACTTTTCTTTATTGACTGTCACTTAAAGCCAAAGGGAAATACTTTGACGCTTACACAGTTTGTGTTAATTAATAGTTATGATATGTATCATAGTTAGAGTAAGAACAAAAATATGTATGGGTGAACGTGTTTGTATCGAATATGTGTGATGTAACGAATATTCAAGGCATAAAGTTTTGCTCAATACGGCAAACTCAAAAAGATGATCTTCAAGCTCTTACCATACAGTCTGACCGTTACTGAATGCTATTCATTATCTTGTTAGAAAATAACTTTTGGAATTCGTTTGAAATCCACATTTTTATTTTACCCGAAAGCTAAAGCAGCTACAATGACAATGACCTGTGATCGACACCTATCAACATTAAAGACACGTATGTATTAAACAAACACTTCCTATGAAATACAAATTTAATAAACTACCGGGGAAAAGAAAGTGTGCACTTGAACATTGGATTGAACACCACGTTACTCGGCTGACCAGTCACCGAAACACAGCAAAGATTCAACACACAGCTACAATTAATGCATCATACCCGTATCAAGTACATCACCAAAACCATTTATTATTTGTTTCCCACCATCAAACATAAGCGTGGACTTTCCTTCTCCCGCCAGATTATATCCAGATCTAAGTGTTTGAGTTGGTGTAATTACATGAGGAACAACATAACGTGAGTGGGCGTGATGACGGTAACAGACTTTTATGGTGCTGACAGACCAAAGCATTCAATTCAAAGTAGACCCGGTATTCAATTTCGAGCCACAAATTGGCGGATCCTGGTCCATCACGCAAGGCCACGTTAACTTTGCCACAATTATCATTTGCGTTGCAGTTTAATGTCACGTCACCAACCCACCTGGTCATATATATAAATGCGGCGTTAATCTCAGAGACATCCGAACAAGAGCGTGTTTGGTGACCACCGAGGCTGTTTGTTGAGGGTGAACGGTTGATGTCCTTCGTGATTAAACCAGGGTCAAGACGCAGGTGTCCCAGGTTTACACTTCGTAGAACATGAACGCCTGCATGCTTCTCTGTCTGGAAACAGTTGCTAGGAGCTTAGTATGTAGTGGGAGATGGTATGTCCCTTCCGTCGGTCCACGCCCGTCACCTTGACACCTTCACCATAAAAAGAGGCTGGCGCCAGAATAAGAGTTATCACTAAGTGGAATGTTCGGTTTTTTTCCGTAGGGGTATTTTGTGCATTATCGAATTTTAAAATTGTCGACTAACGCCATGATTAATTTACACAATAGTTTCGAAATCTATTTCATTTCCTTTGTCGTTCAATAGATATAGCAAGGACTTTGAAGTTTGAATATTATGTATGTACACGAACAAGAGAAATGTGTGCGAGCGTTTGTGATATGTAACATGTATATGTATTTGTTTATCTATGGGTAATATACATGTGTAGGTGCGTGTGAGATATGTAATAAATGTAACATGTACGTACAATATACATGTGTAGGAGCGTGTGAGATATGTAATAAATGTAACATGTACGTACAATATACATGTGTAGGGGCGTGTGAGATATGTAATAAATGTAACATGTACGTACAATATACATGTGTAGGAGCGTGTGAGATATGAGAGATATGTAACATGCACGTACAATCTACATGTGTAGGGGCGTGTGAGATATGTAATTAATGTAACATGTACGTTTTATCTACATATGTAGGGCCCTGTGAGATATGAAAGATATGTAACATGTACGTACAATCTACAGGTGTAGGGGCGTGAGAGATATGTAATTAATGTAACATGTACGTTTAATCTATATGTGTAGGAGCGTGTGAGATATGTATTAAATGTAACATGTACGTACAATCTACATATGTAGGGGCGTGTGAGATATGAAAGATATGTCACATGCACGTACAATCTACAGGTGTAGGGGCGTCTGAGATATGTAATAAATGTAACATGTACGTACAATATACATGTGTTGGGGCGTGTGATATATGAAAGATATGTAACATGCACGTACAATCTACAGGTGTAGGTGCTTGTTAGATATGTTATAAATGTAACATGTACGTACAATCTACATATGTAGGAGCGTGTGAGATATGTAATAAATGTAACATGTACGTACAATCTACATATGTAGGGGCGTGTGAGATATGTAATAAATGTAACATGTACGTACAATCTACATATGTAGGGGCGTGTGAGATATGTAATAAATGTAACATGTACGTACAATCTACATATGTAGGGGCGTGTGAGATATGTAACAAATGTAACATGTACGTACAATCTACATATGTAGGAGCGTGTGAGATATGAGAGATATGTAACATGCACGTACAATCTACATGTGTAGGGGCGTGTGAGATATGAAAGATATGTAACATGCACGTACAATCTACATGTGTAGGGGCGTGTGAGATATGTAATTAATGTAACATGTACGTTTTATCTACATATGTAGGGCCCTGTGAGATATGAAAGATATGTAACATGTACGTACAATCTACAGGTGTAGGGTCGTGAGAGATATGTAATTAATGTAACATGTACGTTTAATCTACATATGTAGGAGCGTGTGAGATATGTAATAAATGTAACATGTACGTACAATCTACATATGTAGGGGCGTGTGAGATATGTAATAAATGTAACATGTACGTACAATCTACATATGTAGGAGCGTGTGAAATATGAGAGATATGTAACATGCACGTACAATCTACATATGTAGGGGCGTGTGAGATATGAAAGATATGTAACATGCACGTACAATCTACATGTGTAGGGGCGTGTGAGATATGTAATTAATGTAACATGTACGTACAATCTACATATGTAGGGCCCTGTGAGATATGAAAGATATGTAATATGTACGTACAATCTACATGTGTAGGGGCGTGTGAGATATGTAATTAATGTAACATGTACGTTTTATCTACATATGTAGGGCCCTGTGAGATATGAAAGATATGTAACATGTACGTACAATCTATATGTGTAGGGGCGTGTGAGATATGTAATAAATGTAACAGGTACGTACAATCTTATATGTGTTGGGGCGTGTGAGATATGCAATATATGTAACTCTCTTACTCACAAATACATACTCATTAGAAGTTAAAGGTATCATAAGTAATATATACTGAACCGCAAAAGAAACGTCGTCATAGACAGATATATGAGAAACCTTATTTGTCCAAACACTGTAAACACACTTTGAGACATATTTAAAAGTTGAAAAGTGGCAAAACTGATCATCAATGTTGAATTAAAGCGTCAGACGTTCTTAAAGTGAAACACAATTCCAGTCTCTGAGAAAATGACATCACAAGTCAGTATCTCGTGTGTCCGCCATGTGCATTGATGACTGCCGTGCAACGTCGATATATGGAATGGATGAGGCGGTTGAGGAACCCCTGAAGCAGCTCAGCTGCAGTTGTCGGCCTTGGTCGGACGTCATTCAGCCGTCTTTGAATCTCGTCCCACAGGTGCTCAATGGGATTTGAACCGGGACTGGGGGCAGGCCACTACATGGTTCTGATGCCATTCTGCTGGAGGAAGCGTCATGCTGCTCTCGCAGTGTGGGCACTGGCGTCATCATGCTGAAACGTGTGCTTGCAGCGACGTGCCAAATGAGGTATGGCGTGTGGTCTCAAGACGTGATCAATGTACCGAGCTGCTGTGACACCATTGACTCTCCCTGGACCGATGTTCTGGAAGACCACAGGGCCGACCCTTTGTGCAAGACCAATTCCACCCCACACCACAATGCTCGGACCACCTCACGTGTCTCTCTCAACAGCACAAGCATCCGACTAACGTTCCCAAAGAAATTGGGGAACGCATGTGCATTTCAATTTGCACGGAACTCACGTGCATCGGGTTACCATGGCCGTTGCCGTGATGCGTTTGGGCAAACGATTTTATTGTCATCTGTTTGGGTCTTTTTATAATCAAATTTCATTTTTCCGGACAAGGTAATGTTAAATTTTAGAAACTTTGACAAAAATTACCCAGATATTTAAAGGACAACTTTTTTATGCAATGTTACTTGGGGTGACGTTTCGTTTGCCGTTACAAATAGACATTGTATACAGTATACAGTATACAGTATACATATAGACATTGACTTATTTGAATTTGACTTTCCAACGATTTCATTGTAACTAATGGGACTAAATGTCTTTATGTCATATGTTTAAACGAATATTACTCAGTTACAAGTTACTGAACGTGTGAGAATATTACACGGCTTGATCTTGTTATCACTAAATGTCACAGCACCACACATATTTCCTGCTCTACCTGTCAAAGTATTTGGTTCTGAAATTGCTTTGGAAATAATCAGTTACTTAGCGTTGATTTGTAGTGCACGGACGTGTTGTCTCGGCCCTGGTAAACAAGCCAAGCAGTCCTACCGACTACGTGCACAATGCGCCGTCTGCAGATCGACATCTGGAGAATGTGTGTGTGTACACCCTGCAGGCAAACAGCAAGGGCCGATTAGCATACCCATATGTCTAGCTGTCAATTGTTGACGTGATATAAATTGATATGTATTTGATGTATACTAGTATTTGATATAAAGCTGACGCCGATCACAAGGAACCCTAGTTCAGTTTAATGTCATGACTAAGACTATTGTGAGATTCTTTTATTATGCGCTTCTTAGTGATGTACAAAGCTGGAGATTTGCCGTGTGTGAGGTTGACAGCTTTTTCAGTCAACTCGTTTTCTATACCATAGGGAGAGATGTCGTTTATTTTCATTTTGAAAATATGGCGATTACATTTGTCATTAGTCACTGGAACTGTACATGCCGCTGAAAAAAAAATGTTTTTTTTGGTGCAGAAATTACACAACTGTACTCCTCCGCCCAAATCCCAAAACCTTTCTTTGATTTTTATCATCATGTAACTTTTCACCTGATCCACAAGAAGCATGTAAATAACATAAACTTCTTGTTGGAGAGTCAAACACAACAGGATATGTATGTACATTGCACTCATGTGTCCTGTAGGACTTCGTCATGCCATCCTTGCTTTTGTCATTTCTTGCTTCACCTCAAGTGTAACAGTAGGTATTCAGTTCTGAAAACTGCATGCAGTTAGTAGTTCACTTATAAGCACATAGAACGAAGGCTGAAGTCAACTGTCTTCCACAGAAAAAATGAAATTTAAAGTTTTGTGAGGCGACAAGTGAATGAGCTAGCGGTTGTGTTGTCTGGTGGGGGACTGGAGACTAGTGCAATAATGACAACACAACACGGCTGCCTGCAGTAAGTGAGTAACGATACAAGCCGTTCTCATCAATAGTCCAGCAACTGTATGGAGAGGACGCCAATGGAGTCGATTTAATTCCTTCTGGGCTTTAGTTTTTCAGTACACAGACTATATAGAGAAAAATACAGGCTGTCTCATACATATTCATGTCGGGAATACATAATTTTAATTCATCATTATGTCTTTTGTTTTACAGTTGTGATATATGTACTGCACCTAAAAACAAAAATAGCTACAGTGCACACATATAGTCGGGGCTTATTTGAAGTTATTTCAAGATAGGTCCAGGCTGAAGACAGGAGATCCACAGAGACACCATTTGGTGTTTATGGCAGCGTTGGCAACAGACCATCCTCGGAGTGGCAGGCCACGCGTAACCAATAATCAACAAGACAATTGGATTCGAACAACACACCTACGAAATCGATTCCAGCCAGCAACAGTGACTTCAAGAAGCATCCCTGGCCTTCGACGAACATCTTCACAAACCGTACAGATGTGCAGGGATTGTCGCCAGAAGACCCGCCAGACGTCCAATTTTGACAGGAAACCACCGTCAAGCACGTCTACAGTGGTTCAGACAACGTCTTCCCTGAACGGCCATGCACTGGGGACAAGTTCTTTTCACTCACGAGTCTTGTTTTCACCTCAGCCACAGCGATGGACGGTTTCGAGTGTACCGACGTCCAGGTGAACGTTACATCAATCATTGTGTCATGGAAGAACATCGGTTGGGGGGCGGCAGCGTTATGGTATGGGGTGGAATTACAGCAAGACAGAGGAACCGTTTGATAGTGGTAGAGGGAAATCTCAATGGACAGCGCTACCGCGACGAGATCATCGGCCCTGTTGTTCTATCGTTTTGGCGTCGTCATGGCCCAGGCATTACCTTTCAACATGACAACGCCCGGCCTCATATTGCTCGACTTGTTCAGGATTCTCTTTAACAAAACAACGTGAATGTCATCTCCTGGCCGGCTCGCTCCTCTGATCTCTCACCAATCGAGCACATGTGGGATGAGATGGATCGGCGCCTTCGACGTCAACCACGTCAGCCTCCGACACTCCAGGAACTTCGAAACATGCTCCAGCAGATATGGACAGATATCCCACAGGACTTTGTGCGACGCCTGGTCCATTCCATGAGACGAAGATGTGTTGCTTGCATCGCAACCAGAGGTGGACACACACGCTATTGATTTATAAATTGACATTTTGGCATGTTCATGTGTTTTTTTTATGAAATCACGAATTTTCAGTCAGTATGGCAAATTAAACCATTTGAACACTTACAGGAGTCTTTTATCTGTTGCAAACCGAAATTGTTTTACATTTGGTGATAAAAATAACTTTATATTAAATCTTATTCAATGTCACAGGAACTTTTGTTGTTCAGTATATTTAGAATAGAGTATATTCGGGACATTTCTTCGATGCCTCGGGTTTAAAAATTAATCGCGCAAAAGTATGGCTATTTGGATTAGCTCGAAGAATAACTCGAATGTGAAATGTTCTCACCAAATACCGCTTTGCTGTCCGAAGGGTTCGATGAATTACCTTGACTAAGAAGTTTCACTTAGTCTTCAGTTATATCCATGAACGTTCCATAATGGTCAAATATTCCCGTCCACTGAAGTCCAAACTACTGATTCACCCATCTGAACTAGAGCAAAAAGATAGTCGTGATATGCCTCATCTGTTTATTATTAAGATCGCAGCAAAACGATTCAGCGAGGGAAGAGTGAATGGGTGAGTGAGTTGGGTTTAACGCCTATTTTAACATTATTCCAGTTACATCACGATGTTTTAGCTTAATGTGGGAGGAAATCCCGAAGTGATGCAGGTCTCAGACGTTTACCACTTTGGTTAAACCCAAGAGCACGGGTATGGTGCTGACAAACCTAGAAACATAATCGGGGAGAACAGGAATTAGAACCCACAATCACAGGTTTCTGGCGTGCTTAAGGGCGCCTTAGACGACTGGGCCACATGTGCCCCCCAGCGAGTAAAGAAAACTACCCAAAAGACGTCAGGGATAACGTCAGCTTTCCATGTGTGAATTTTCCATTTAGGCGAGCAATATTCTAGCAGCTCCAGCTTATGGTGTCTAAATTTCACAGCCTTTGAAGTACAGTATTTATGTGAAGATTTCAACATCGCCATACGACTCTTGCTCAAGGCCCCGGTGAAGCTTTCATAAACATGGAGGACATTTCTAAATGTGACGCATCAGTGACAAAGATTATGCCTGATTTTTCCTTCCGAGTTTTCGTTTTGACTTGTACCATATGTTCCCGTGTGTTGAACAATTCAACTGCCTTTGCGTGTGTTTGTAACGGTCGTGAATTGTACGAATATGTTTTTATCCCCTGAGTGACCTTAATCATCCCGGCAGATTGATCCTGATGTAGACCGTGTGCATTGAGGGCGATGACACACAATGGTGTTTAACATCACACCATTGCTTGAATCTAAATCACTTTCGGCCAAAACAACCAGCATAATTCATTAATGTGTACCAGGCTTGCAAAAGATTGTGTGAAGGAAACTGTTTATGTGGTGCACATACACATGCCATGTAGCAAAACTATTATGTAATTTATATGTATCTAAGTCCGTAACGGAATCATACATCGATTTAGTATTTCATTGATTACAGAGTTATGTCTTGAAGATGTGGTTTTCAAAGGCACGCTGCCTTGTCGTCAAAGATGTCGTAATTCGCTGTGCAGAGGTGCATGTTTTTGGGGTCCCACAAATCCCGGATTACCTATAAATATTCGACACCCGTCATGTTTGTTTGTTCTTAAAGCCCACACCGCAATATTCCAGCACTAGGAGGACAGTCTGTCAATAATCGAGTCTGGAACAGAGAACCCCGTGATTAAAATCATGAGCATTTATCATGATCTCAGCATTCAAGATCTCTGCAATTGAACGGGAACATTTACACTTGATGTTATTCAAGCACACACTGTGATGTTTGTTTGTTTGGCTGGTTTACGCCACATTCAGCAATATTCCGGTTATATGACGGCGGTCTGAAAATTGTCGAGTCTGACCAGACAATCCACAGATTGACATCATGACTATGGATCTACGCAAGTGAATACGATGACATAGATCAATCTAGCCAGCAAGCCTGACCACCCGATCCGGTTAGTCGCCTACTATGACAAGCATGGGTTGCAGAAGCCCAATACTTACACAGATATTCACGGGGTTCGACATCCCTAGTCTCAGACGTTGTATATTGACAAGGGTAGGTCTGTAAAGGTCAGAGTAAGAATCGACCTTTAGTAGTTGATGCTTCTCTGACCCCTTTAATGTTTGTTTGTTTGTTTGTTGTTTAATGCCGCTCGCAACAATATTCCAGCTTTATGACGGCGATCTGTAGATAATCGAGTCTGGACCAGACAATCCAGTAATTGACATCATGAGCCTCGATCCACGTAATTGAGATACGATGACATGCATCAACCAAGTCAGCGAGCCTGACCACCCGATCCCGTTAGTCGCCTCTAACGACAAGCATAGTCGCCTTTTACGGCAAGCATGGGTTGCTGAAGACCTTATCTACTCTGGATCTTCACGGGGTTCGGTACCCCTAGTCACAGACATTGTCTAAGTTAGAATCGGCATTTAGTAACTCATGCTTCTCTCGACCCTTTAATGAAATGTCCAGGATGTTACTCAGAGAATTTTGGTATTCGCAACCATATTCTTATTTCTTACTATCAGTGTAACATACCAACATCTGACAACACCAATATCTGTTTTTTTCGTTTAATATCATGCATGTATGTATAGAACAACATGGGATTATGAAAGGATATACGATATGATGTAAACATGTTTTTGCTGAGTACTGTACGTGTTCATGAGACGGGTATGACATGGCAGACATCCTGTAGTATCCTAGCCTCTCTCAACACTGGCTCCCATGGGCTCTTCCTATCCTGCCTGTCGCTCGGCATTGTTTGTTTGTTTGTTTATTTGTTGTTTAACGCCACACTAAGCAATATTCCAGCTATATGACGGCGGTCTGTAAATAAGCGAGTCTAAACCAGACAATTCAATGATTGACATCATGAGCATCGATCCACACAGTTGGGATACAATGACGTGCATCAAGCCTCTTACGACAAGCATGGTCACCTTTGACGGCAAGAAGAAGAGTTGCTGAAGACCTATTCTACCCCGATCGACACGGGTCCGCTTGGCATTGAGGGCATACTATAAACCAAGGACTGTTTGGAGTCAGTATATTGTGTCTGAGTGGGGTAGCTACCTTAAACTGCGGCATGGTAACTCAGTGGACTAGCACTGTCAAACCGGCACTACTCAGGACTTGTAAAACAACCATACAAACGCGCGCGTAGTATAAGTGCAACGCGACCTTGCTCCCCATTTCACCACACCTCCTGTGGACTTGGAACCACTTCTAGGAACAGCTGCAGATACATCTCGAAAGTGTCTGAAATGAAACCATGTCACAATACCCGTTATAATAAATCTCTGCAAGTTTTGAATCTGTAAATAAAAGCGATGAACTGTTTTTCTGTACACGTATGCAAGCACATATTTTGAGAAGAGGATATTGTACAAAGAAGTATGTAATTCTTTCATCACCCATTGAATATGTCGTTGTATAATTACCCTCGGCCTGACGTTAGCCTTTTGTCCATTGTCTTTTACCAATCAGTGATAATTTAAGTTCTGGCTTCCATTTGTTAACAACTGTCGACGCCAATTATCTGTTGGCTTCCCTTGTAAAGTTTCATCTTTGTTATCGTATTACTTTCTTTATTCTTACAGGTACATATATATGTTCTCTGTCTCATAGCATTCAACCAAGCCAAGGCCACTGCATCTCCTACTGACAAGCCCATGACAACACACACACACACACACACACACACACACACACACACACACACACACACACACACACACACACACACACACACACACACACACACACACACACACACACACAACCTTGCCCCTTTCTTCCCTCCCCAAAGTTTTAAGCATAGGTTACACAGGTTTACCCTGTCTTTATTTATCAACCTTCTACTAAATAATCATCAGATTAACTGGTTTTATACTAATAACTTATTGTAACATGTTACAGGTTAGGCTTCATTACATCTCTCCGCTTCCTTTAAACTCCTCTTATCCCATACAACCTCGTTACTATTATAATTTTCTAAACTCCACCCCTCCTGAATTACAGTTTGTTTGGGCAGACGCTTAACCACTATTCCCCATTATTCATAACCCGACTGGCCCCGACTGCGACATAGCAAAGACTGAAGCGGTCGTAAAATCCTTTAAACTGTCATAGCATTTATTCACCTGATGACGGAGTAAGTATATGCTCCGAAAAGTTGTGTTCGTCACAGTAAAGAAGTTCACATCCATAAATTATCAAGTGTCGCTTCTAAAAGCCTTTCAAAGACTTAACTCCTTTATTCGTTATAATGCCGTGCTCCGTCGCGATGAATACTGTGTGACCGTACTTGAGGAAGAGAATACGTGGATGTCAGCTTCTGTATTGTGAGGAACACTACGTGATGAAGGAGTAATCATATATTCCGAAACTTTGTGTTCTTCACGATAAAGAAGCTGACATTCATATATTCTCTTCCCTATGTGTTTCACTTCTAAATGCCTTGCAAAGACATGAATCGTACATGAGTATAATAATACATAAATTCATAAAAACAGTTACATGTTTTCATGTTCTTCTAAATGTCAAAGTCTAGAGATGTCTTGTTACCTAAGAAACGCGGCTTGAGCTTGTAGTGGACAAAGGGTATGTAGAAGACAAGCCCTCCCACACAGAACACCACAGCATACAGGAACTCAATGCGGGGATAGTCGATGATGGGCGTCAGCACCAGGAACACCGACACAATCAGGAACAACACGTGGTTTACCATAGGAATCTGCACAAAGTGGGTGAGACGGGTTTAACACAGCTATGAACAGTATTCCTGTTAAAATACGGTACATCAGCTTAGAAACGAGCAAACCCGATGTTATAAGGTGGTACAGGTTTATAGCATGGGAATGGTGCTTAGAGAAGTGAGCGTGATTATTGGTTAACGCCGCATCAGCAATCTTGCAGCTATTTGCGGCGAGTTTTCAGATTTAAACCAAATGAACATCAGTGGATCATAAGAGCTAAGAGAGGCAGTCCTTCATAGCCAATTGCAGCGCATACGTTCCTACATGTAGGAACACTCTTGCACCGCATCTTGAAAGTGTATACGTGTTTGAAACACATAATTAGAAAATGAGGTTTCAGACAATGTTGAGATGACCAGCTATATCTCGCATTAC
Organism: Haliotis cracherodii; assembly: GCF_022045235.1. Lineage (NCBI taxonomy): Eukaryota > Metazoa > Mollusca > Gastropoda > Lepetellida > Haliotidae > Haliotis > Haliotis cracherodii. The sequence goes on along the minus strand of NW_027266265.1, from coordinate 2,194,954 downwards.
CTTGATTCTCTGTGGGTCCCTCTCCCTCGTGAACCTGAGGACGATGACTGAGACAGCACTGAGAGCGTAGAAGAACCACGCCAGGAAGGAGAGGAACCTCAACAGAGACATGATGCTAGCTTCCAGAACCATGATGATGGCAAAGAATATCTGTTATAACAAACGGAAGGATCTTGTTTTAAGAGAAGTTGTCTTTTTATCCTAACTGTGAAGAAACGCCGGGTTTCGTGTGAAGTATGGCTTTATACTCAAAAGAATATGTTTTTTGTAAAGATTTTTTTGTTATATATGTTGTACGAGCAGCCGTCGTAAATGGTTAAACAATGAATTAAACAACGATCGAAATTTTAGTTTTAGATCGCGAGAAGAAATATTTAATTACAACACTTACATGAAACAAAATAGACGGAATCGGAGAGTAGTGCTTTACGTGGATATAGGAGAGGAACTCTGGGAAATTCCCGTCACGTGCAGCAGCAAAGGTGATCCTGGCACATAACAAACAAACATCTTCAGAAAAGGTCATATATACTGGACATAACGAAAAGACATCCCCAACAACAGTTGTTTCATAAGTAGGATATCCTGTTGCTGGTAGAGTAGGACATGCTTACCCTTTAGGCTAAAAGCTGGTGTCGTCAGTGATTTTCAGTGACCCATTCATATAATATTAACCACTATTTTGATTTTTACGCCAAATGGAATCCGTTTCGGCGTATAATCGACTTATTTTTCCATGGCGTTACCATTTTATATATCACAATTATTGATCATTGTGTAATCAGGAAAAACATCTGTGTCATTTGATTCATGATTTGTGGAGGGGTATTTTTACCTTGATGAGCTGAAGAGCCCGCCATTCAGAGCCCCGAACGTTGAGCACATGACTGAGAGCGGAATGATCAACCCTGCCACGCCCATCACACGGTCTCCCCAAGTCTAGAAGGAGGAAACGTGAAGGTGTAAAGGATCTTTCAAGTACTTGATGGTCTCAGTGTTCATCGATATGAAATTAGTTCATTTCGATAAAGCATTTGTGTCGTTTCTGATATGAGGGGAAAGGTCTTGATTTATGGTTGGTTGTTTAACGCCGCACTCAGCAATATTCCACTATATGACGGCGGTCTGTAAATAATCGAGTCTGGAACAGACAATCCAGTGATTGATATAATGAGCATCGATCCACGCAATTGGGATCGATGACATGCATCAACCAAGTCAGCGAGCCTGACCACCCGATCCCGTTAGTCGCCTTTAAGACAAGCATATATAGTCGCCGTTTACGGCAAGCATAGTCGCCAGTTTTGGCAAGCATGGGTTGCTGAAGACCTATTCTACCCCCGGACTCTTCACGGGTCTATGGGTGTATAACAATACTTTTTCATAACGATGAGAAGATACGGTTAAGAACCCAAGCTTGTCGTAAGAGGCAAATAACCGGATCAGGTGGTCAAGGACGCACAGATCGATGATCATGATGGTCCAAACTCTATTATTTACACACCGCCGTCATATAGCTGGAATATTGCTGATAGCGGCCTTAAACAACAGACAGACATCATAGCATCTGGTTGTATAACATCAGAATAAGTATCAGTTTCCTCCTTGTGAACTCTTTTCTAGCTTAGCGAACACTATAGGCACGTTGCGTGTACAGAGAAGCAGGTTTGTTTGTTTGTGTGTTTGTTTGTTTGTTGTGTAACGCCACACTCAGTAATATTCCAGCTATATGACGGCGGTCCGTAGATAATCGAGTCTGGACCAGTCAGTCCAGTGATTGACATCATAAGCATCGATCCATGCAATTGGGATACGCTGACATGCATCAACCAAGTCAGCGAGCCTAACCACCCGTTCCCGTAAGTAGCATCTTCCGACAAGTCGCCTTTTACAGCAAGCATTGGTTGCTGACAGAGAAGCGTGAGTGAAGAGACATTCACATGAGGTGTTTGACACATGTACGTGCATGTATAGCTTACAATATGTATATGTACACGAGAATACACGTGTGGATTGACAAGAAAGATTATACATATTTAGATTGTGTCGTATACGCCAAATAAAATCTGTCTCGGAAGGTTAATCGAGACTGATTATCATGTCATGACCTTTTCGCTAACACCTGGACCGCCTCCGTGGTCAAGTCGTAGAGCGTCCGCCCTGAATGCGGAAGCTCCGGGGTTCGATCCTCGGCCGCGTCATACCAAAAGACGTTCAAAGATGGTACTTGTTGTTACCCTGTCTGGCGCTCTGCTAAAGCAAGGACTGGTCGGCTCGGAGTCAGTATACTGTGTCTGAGTGGGGTATTCATGTTAAACCGCGGCATGGTATCTCAGTGAGCTAGCACTATAAATCTATCAGTCCGGGCTAGTACAAGCAGCCACACACACACGTGCATGCACGTCGCTATATAAGTGCAATAATCTTGGACGCGACGTTAAACCAAATTTCACCTCACCTCACCGCTAACACCTGGTATCATCACTATTTGATAGCTGTTCACAAACACGTGCGTGTGATATGGTCGAACTCGTACAATGTACGTTCAGTAGAGATTGTTCATGAATTTGGAAAGAGTTTGTCGTTTTTATTATAATTCGTAATCTAATATGATATGAACTTACTACTGCTACTGCGGTGGATGTGAATAGTTCCTTCTTGGACAGCACGGCGAGGTAGGATACGTTGGTCAGTATATAAACAAACGCTGTCACCAGAACCCCAACGATGCTGGACAACGGTACATTTCTGTAACATATCAGTTGCATGTACATCACTCGGGGAAGTTGTTTTAACAAAGGCCACACCGAAGACAAGATAACATATATTTCAAAGAAAGACTTACAACTTTTCCCCTCCAATATTTTGAAATATATGACACAAGTAGTGCCATCTATCAAGACACAACATTGGCGTGTAAACCAAAGAGTTTCGCATATACAAGGGCAGTTAGAATCTTGATTTTTTATTTTGGTATTGAGCACTGTTTGGGTTTTGTTGTTTTTTGTTGTTTAACGCCAAACTCAGCAAAATACAGCTACATGATGGCAGTCTGTAAATAATTGAATCTGGACCAGACAACCCAGTGATTGACATCATGAGCATCGATCCACCCAATAGGGATCGATGACATGCATCAACCAAGTCAGCAAGCCTGACCACCCGATACCGTCAGTCGCCTCTAACGAGCATAGTCGCCTTTTGCGGCAAGCATGGGTTGCTGTTCTAACCCGGAGGTTCACGGGTTGTATTGATTTCCTGTTCCACTCATGCTTGGGTGAAGAATGTAGTGTGTCTGTGTTTTTGTCGATGACGTTCAACAGGACCATGAATGTTTACTCTATATAAATCACGTCGTCGGCCACCGTTTGTACACGGACAATGTATCAGTATTTCGTATTAAGATTTTTGATATTTATTTGCCACTGTTTGCCCTTGTTTTCTTTAGAAACGACTAAATTGTATCAACCAACAATACATAAAGAAGCAATGTCTCCATCTGCCACGATGGTTCATTTAGCATCCCAACCATGTATGTCGTAACTGTTCGTCCCTCCTTTTTCACTGGTTTAGGATTATAGTTAGACGTACAGATCCATGTTGCAATAAGCATTTACATATCACATTGTATTGATCCATTTTTATGAAATCACATGTGTGCCTTTACCTCCTCGGGTTTTCAACCTCTTCGAGAAGATTGTTCGCGTTGTTCCTGTAAGACAACCGTGATAACATGGACAATGAGAAAACAGGAGTTGTAAAGACTTCACACGGTATAAAGTCAACTGAAGTTATACTTAACGCTGACCTAACTATTTGATAGTGATTCATAAACACATGCTCATGATCTGGTGGAAATCGAATTACTCTGCTTTGGGCATATATTCTTATGAATATGGAAAGGTTTTCTTCGCATTTATTTATTATATTTTCTATCGTGTCATTGCGCACTTCGTTAGGGAGGTGTTACACCATGTACAGCTAAATTTTGGTTTGGTTTGTTTTTTGTTTAACGCCACACTCAGCAATATTCCAGCTATATGACGGCAGTCTGTAAAAAATCGAGTCTGGACCAGACAATCCAGCTTATTAAACAACTTATTCAAAACATATGACAAGCGGCCACACACACACGTTTCTATATAAGTGCAATAATCTTGGACGCGACGTTAAACCACACCTCACCTCACATCAGTTTGTATTCGCATCGTAATTATAAGCGATAAAACCTTTTACAAAATGAAACGAAATATCCGCCCAAAGCAGAGCCCAATGTATGATTCCGACTATATCATGAGCATGTGTTTATGAATCACTATCAAATGGTGATGTAACAGGTGACGCGAAAGAGGGAGCGCATTGTGCCCTATCAGGAAAGTGCATCGGATAACATTTTCAGTAAATTCGGAATTGATATGAGATTTACTCACTTAATTTCTTCATTGCGAAACCCAACAGAGGTCAGTTACAAGTGGTGATACACTCTTCCCTGTACGTACCATCCGCCGTAGGAAAACATGACGAAGTAGAGGGCAAGAGCCACAGAGGCAGGCGAGTCGGTGGTGCCCGTGAACCCCGTCATCAGGTCGGACGTCATACCTACATCATCAAGGGACTACATTGGTAAAGCACCGACTTTGTCATTCAATGGACAGTGTTATCGATGGGATAAATCGATCCGATAAACGTATTATCACGATCCTATAAATATGCAAATGTGGTCATTTGACAGATACCTTTACAGAAATCTTTGCTTAATGTTCCCCAAAAGTTTATTTACATTTTCGCCGTGTGAGTGCTTATTAAAGAAGCATGGTAGTATATATAGCAAATAGGGTGCTCCCATCAGACATTGTATCACTGCGCTATTTTTGAAGTTACTTTCATAAATACAAATATGTCTTTAACTTTGGTTATTTTAAGAATGACATTATTTTCTTAAAAGATTATTACACACTTGTTCAGAATAGTAATTATTGTAAATCAGGAATAAAAAGTATAAATAAAGGCTCGCATATACAATTTTAATTCACAATACGTGATACTTGTTTATCTTACTTGAATTCAAATCTTTCTACATCTGCCATATTTCCTAATATTCAAATGTGCTTAAAAACCTACAACGCTGGTGCGTCCTGTTTATATTCTTCATGTAGTTTGCAGAAAGTCAAGAGTCTACCTGCAATATGGTAAGAGCTTTGCATTCCGACGTACCTTTGGACATCCACACAACTCCTCCAGTCACAATCATGAGGAGAGCCAGCAGCTTCGCTCCAGTGAACACTACCTGTACACGGGTAGCCAGTTTGGGGCTGAAGCAGTTGATGATCGACAACGTCACTACAAACACGGATAGAGAGAACTTATTGACGACGAGCACAGGAAACAGAAACATTTGTTTAAAATGTTATTGCTCATGACCGACCTCCCTCGCTATTCTGCCACTTCCGCGGGGGTGAGATGGTATTAGGTCGTATCTAAGGGTAAACCATCTTCCCGAGGCAAGAGAGTTAACTGACTATAAAAGTCCAGCTTCCACCCTCGCCGAACTAGGCTGGTATTATGGAGTTACATTTTGGCTGGACCAACGACTATATGCATAATCCAATAGAAAGCGCGCAACGAAATCGAAATCCGGTTCGTAAACTGTCGTGCAGGTTTCCGTCGATTGCAGGATTTCCAAAGCATGTTCACCGTCAACTCGTTGTCAACTGATATTTTTCAAATCTTTTCATCATGTTTTTAATCAAGATGCTAGCGTGATGTGATGCACTTCGCGATGTAAGACCCGTTTTATCACATGTAGATCTTGATTATCGATCAGATCGTCTTGACTGGGCTCCACCATTTTGTTTGAAACATATGCAAGTGATACGAGAGGTGGAATCTGATTGGTCCATAGGAGAAGCTTAGAAGGGACATAACTCATCATAACCACTGGTGGCGCTACAATCGAGCCCAGGAATTCCAGCCTAGTTTGGCAAGGGTGGAAACTGGACTTTTAAAGTCAGTTAACTCTCTTGCCCCGGGAAGATGAGGGTTAACCAGCCATATACATAAAAAACACCAAGGGCAGGTTTTGTGTATTGTACACGTGTTGGAATAAAACCGGGACTTAAGCGTGACGAGCCAACGCTTTACCCCCCGGACTATCCCACCTATGTTATGAGTATACCTCCATTCAGAGGACACCAGTTAAATACTCAGTTTGTGTATCTTAAAAGCATCAGATGAAGAAATGACAATTGTGTTGTGTTCTTGAAAATTTTGGCGAGTAATGAATGAATACAGACAAATGATTACAAGTGGATTATATACTTCATTTTATATTTCAGTAATATGGTTATTTCCATAATTGATAAACAGGATCAGAAAAAAAATAATATTTATGTTTGGTTATAAATGCCATTAGTTCAGCCAGATCTCGATTAAGATTTTTTCTTGATATCCACTCATCAAAGTCCTCTTTTAATGCAGTCGCTACTTACACTTTTCTCATTTCGAACCGGAATGTATGTGTTAACAGGGGCAAATGTGAGAAAGAATTAATTTTAAATAAACATGGGACATGGAACAAAAACTGATGCTTACTGATGAGAAGAATGGCTATCAATTTCTTTGGCAGCTCTGGCGATCCACACACGACAAACATGGACTCAAAATATTCGGCAAACGTAAGTGAGACAACTGCTGTAGACGAGGGACTCATGGCCACCTCGCGCGTCCACACGACCAGGAATGCTGGTATGGGTCCGAGAGCTTCGTTCAGGTATGCGTACTGTCCTCCTGATTTGCGGACAACCGATGCCAGCTCAGAGTAGGTCAGGGCACCTGCAACATATTACATCATTGTGTCTACATGCCTTTGGATTCTCTGACAATCTATCGTATCGCCCCGGGGGTCCCGGGAAGAATAGGTATCTCGTGTCCCACCCATGCTTGTGGTTAGAGCCCACTAATGGTTGGTTACGAAGTGAGGTCATCCAAAGTGTCACCGTATCCTGACGGCGTGGCTTGTTGATCATGGCCATCATTTTTCTTGACCCGGAAGAGATTATTTCCATGTCACAGCGAAAAGCATGCGTGGATGTTAAATTGTTGTCTGTGGCGCAACACAAGATTTACCCACTAGTATCTGCTATTCGCGTGGGTAACGTTTACAACCTTGTTTCAGCCTACAACGAATCAAATTTGGAATATTTCCATTCTTACAAAGATGCTATTTATATTGATGCCAGAGCATAATCAGTTTCAAATTAATGGTGATGTCCGACCTAAACCAGCCTTTTAATTTTACTCATATATTCGTCTTAAGAACTTCATGAAATTACATACGTCGCTATATAAGTGCAATCTTGGATGCGACGTTAAACCCAATTTCACCTCTCCTCACTAAGTTACTAAAAGTACATCATGTCATCCATACGAGATGTCAGTGTGTTGGCTCTCACCTAACATGGACAGAACTCCTCCCAGGGCCCACAGCACCATGCACAGTCCCACAGAGCCGGTGTTCTGGAGCACACCTTGAGGGGTGATGAATATTCCAGAACCTGCACAGAAACAAACAACTGCAACTTTCACAAGTATAACAGTCTCAAATTCAATCCCTGAATATAAAGCCCGAAAAGGAATTCTCAAAAGCTCTGATCATACAGCCAGGAGAGTTAGTACACAAACTGAAACGAATGCGATCCATAAGAATAAGTTTAATTCTACCAACTATGAAGAACGTTAAAAAAGAGAAATGGTTTGCGGGAATGAAACACGATTGGGAGTCGATCAGATATTGGAATTTCACACCAACAATTAATTACAGTGTATTATACGGTATAGGCGGCAGATCGTTTCCATAAGCATACGAAATCCACTGTACGATTCCGATTATCCTGACCCACCGACCATCACAAACACATGCAAAGGCAAATCAATTGTTCACCTGAAAAAAAGCGGGAACATAATGATACAAATCACGAAATTAGCTACGAAATTTCCAAGTTCTTCATGACGTTCGAGTAAACACTTCAACCAGCCCACCTCTTCCTGGTCTGGCCAAATGGTTAGAAATTGTACAGCTGAGATGGTACATGACGCGAGCATGGTTGAATGGTTTATTTACAGGAAATGGTGTATACATGCTCCTTACAAACAACTCCAAAACCAATGGTTACGAGGACTTCATGCCTATCATTGCATAATGATATTTGCTGTGCAGAGTTGGACACATGGGCGCGCCATAACTCTATGATCTTGGGTTGAAAACGTCTGAGACCTGCATCACTTATGGCTTTCGTCCCTCAGTAAGCTGACACACAGTGATAAAGGTGGAATACTGTTCAGAGTGACGTTAACCCCAACCCCCTCACTCACACATTCCCCCTCACTTATTCACATACACAATGACAAAGTTACCAATGACAGTTCCAACGACGAAGGAGATTCCACCGACAAGACCCACATGTTTCTGGAGTTTCACATCCTCATCCGCTCTACCTGGCAGTGTTCCTGTCTCCAGCTGTCTACTGGGAGGCTCCTCGACCACTGCATCATGAAGATAAACACATGCTCACAGCTCGATATCCTAGTATTCCAGCTTCATGACGGCGGTCTGTGAATAATCGAGTCCAGACCAGACAGTCAGTGATTGATATCATGAGCATCGATCCATGCAATTGGGATCGATGACATGCATCAAACAAGTCAGTGAGCCTGACCACCTGATCCCGCTAGTCGCCTCTTACGACAAGCACAGTCGTCTTTTACGGTAAGCATGGGTTGCCGAAGACCTATTCTATCCCGGATCTTCAAGGGTAATATGCATTAGGCCGTCATGAACCGGGAGTACGTGAGATTATTGCAACTATATCGTGTTATCCGTAGTTCGGGACACTGTAGGAAATATATGTGTGTTCGTTTGTTGTTGTTTAACACCGCACTCAGCAATAATTCAGCAATATGACTGTGGCCTGTAAATAACTGATTCTGGACCAGACGATCCCGTGATTAATATTGTGAACAGTGATCCGAACTGTGGAGGTCCCTGACACGAAGTGAACCATGTCATCGATCCTGACCTCCCGATCCCTTCTCTAGGACGAACACATGTTGCTGGCCATGGGGCCACGTATTTAAACCGAGAATACCAACGGGAATATTAGACTGCCGACAGGTACAGTCGGGATAGTTATTACACTGTATAAAACGATAAATCGAGTTTAGCAAGTTAGAGTTTACCAAGTGATACTATTTCACGTATTTTGTAGACTGATTTTGCTGTGAATGTCGAACACGGGGTAAAACAATATCAAGTGAAACCGTTTGCTGTCTTTCATTCTGCTAAAATACACGATGACTACAATATCTGTTGAAGGTAATATGAAATCTCCCTTGTATGATTCCGGGTGAGGTGAAATGGGGTTTAACGTCGCGTCCAAGATTATTGCACTTATATAGCGATGTGCATGGTGTGTGTGTGTGTGTGTGTGTGTGTGTGTGTGTGTGTGTGTGTGGTACTAGTCCGGACTGATGCCGATTTATAGTGCTAGCTCACTGAGATACCATGCCGCAGTTTAACATGAATACCCCACTCAGTCACAGTATACTGACTCCGAGCCGACCAGTCCTTGTTTTAAGCCCCTTAATGCCGAACGCCAGACAGGGCAACAACAAGTACCATCTTTGAACGTCTTTTGGCATGACGCGGTCTGGGATCGGGCCCCGGACCTTCCGCTCTCCGGGCGGACGCTCTACCACTAGACCACGGAGGCGGTCTGTACGATTCCGACTCCATCATAAACATGTGTTTATGTATCACTATCAAATAGTGATGATAGCAGGTAGTTCGTCAGTGAACACATGTACAGTAAGTGGTATTACCAGTGTAATACTAGACGAATACCAGTATTTAAATTCACGCCGAGACATTGACCATGTGCAGGATCAAATAACCATCCCATCTCTTTGATATAAAATTATGATTAAAATTATCAACACTATTGTATTGGTAGCATTCGGGGTAATACATATAGATAATCGACATACGTGACTGAAAATCTGAAAACTAAATATAATAATAAATATAATTTTTCAGCGATTTAAATTCTTACCTCTCTGCCAACCCATCTTGATCAATGCAAAAGTGAGGATGAATGATTTCTGATAGTTAGACAGCATCACACATGGTAGGTCAGCCTGCTGTCGCCCGCAGGTTCTCCCAACAGGTAGCGCACGCTGACTGCTGTGCATGCTTGGCGGGTAGCGCTCTAACTTCCGTCACAAACTACCTTTTTATATGACGAAGGAATATCAAGTCTTTATAACTCAGCTTAAATATGCATTTTTAAATATGTCGCAAATAATATAAATTAAGATTTGTTGTTTCATCTGTAGTGTAATTATTTCGAGATTAAAACGTTCGTTTTATCTTCAAACAATCAGTCAATATGGGAATATGGAGGTTTAGCTCAAATGTAAATTTCCAAACATCAATAAAGAAAGGTTTTAGAAATCCGAAATAAATATTTGGGATCAGGACTGATATAAAGATAATGAGTGAGTAAGTGAGTGAATATGGTTTTACGCCGCTTTTAGCAATATTCCAGCGATAACACGTGACACCACCAGAAATGGTCTTCACACAGTGTACCCATGTCGGGAATCAAACCCGGGTCTTTTGCGAGACGAGCGAACGCTTTAACCACTGGACTACCCGACCGCCCCACTGACAAATGATAACATGTTCTGTAACATAGCATTGCATCTATCAGAAAGGATAACACGTTAAATGGAACTATCGATGTATCACGATTATCCATGATCTAATCCAATATAGTAATAATAAGTTCAAATATCAATGCAATGAACCCCCGTTAAACTGGACAGTACGGTGTATGGAATCGTAACTGGGACATTGTCGTGCTTTGAATAATAGATTTGCCTTTTTCCAAAGTGCGATAATGCGACAACGCGACAAATATAGTGTGACCTTGAAAATGTCAAGTTGCCCCCTTTTGAATATATGTAATAAATATTTATATATATTACTCAAAGAGCGACAATGTTACAAATAGTCAAAATGCCGCATTGCCGCATTAAATAGCGCTTCAGTTCATTTTGATACCTTTTGCTTGTTTCGTAAGGTGACAATGTGACAATGTCCCTTCTAGGTTTCCATAACCTTACCCATCTAATTCGGCCGGATTAACGATTATCCGGATTAATTATTCATTGTTCAGGAGTGACAAGTTTGTATTCACGTGGGCGTTCCTGACCAAAACGTTCGGAAGGCAGAGTGTCCGGAGCAGCGGTGTCCGGACTGAAGAGGTCTCACTGTAGTTCATACCGAAACCGAGCATCACGTTTCTCGATAGGCGTCACAAAACGCAAAACATACTGATAATTCTTTACTTTCAAACTCATAATTATCCAAAATACATTTGTGTTATACTCAGAGACATTTGGGCATCGATTTACATTTTTGTCATTTGTCACATCATCTGCACGTGCTTATGATAGAGTCGGAATTGTGCCATGGACTTTGCTTTTGGCAAATATTTCGTGCAGAAACGTAAATCAAATCTACTTTTTTATTCCTTATGAATATGGAAAGGGGTTTGCCCCTTTAATAAGGCTGAGGCATCATCTGGGATAAAGCAAAGAAATACACAGTGTGAGAGGGTGAAAGTTACTGTTGCGATACTATGACGTAGGAGTACAACTACTGCAATGCCGGTATCGCGATAGTTGTTTCATTCATTGTACCACCATTGCAACGCATAGCATGACCCGCAGTTACCCTTCCTATCAGTTAAAGGTTAATGCAACGTGACAAAGGAATGAACTTTTTCCTGACCCATTTAAGAGTTTTGTATGTACGACGCCCCAGGGTAGACCTCCTGCATCGAATCTGTTTGGACATGGCTCTGTCATGTAGGGGACAACGTGTTATTTGAACTAATTGCAAACACACAATGCTATCGACCCTGTGGGTGTCTGTCTCGTAATGTATATCGCTGTAATGCGCGTTACAGATTTAAACGACCCCAGTGCCTGTACTGCGATAAATGTTTCCATGATTGACTTATGTAAGAGAAAAGTTGATATTTGGAATGTTTCCAACTTACGTAAGCTACACACATTGGTATCGGACAATCTGTAAATGAAAAAACCTATCGACGTGAATGTTCGATGTGAGAATTAGTGGCGCTTGATAAAGGGGTAAGTACTCCTAAACGTGTATGCACAATAATACTCCTCGCCGTGCTTGTAGTAGCAGCATATGTATATTACGCACGTCAGGCGATGGCAGGAGTAAACTCATTGCGAATCTAGTACGCTGTTCGTCGATGTTAAACTAACAAGGGCGGGTAGTACTGACAGTAAAAGAAACAAATGAGGCATCGACATCGCGAACACCGCAAACATCGCGAATCCTGCAAACAAATCTTAGCGATAAGTAGGCCCGTTGATCATTCGGCCTCTTGAGTCCCTTGAACCTAAGCGTCAGTAAAAGCTACTTCAATTCTTGTTTAATGAAGTCACTTACTGTTATTTTTTTTTTAGTCTTCATTTATTATTTTAACATATGAGCAATATAATATTCTATACTTGGTTCCGCTGATTGTTATTTCGATGTTTCATGCCACTCGTTTAAGGTATGTCGGCACCTGTAACGATATATATCATTTGGTAGATAAACGTTTCCATGACTACAAATGAACACTTAAATATAAAATGTAATTATTTCGTTTGATTTATTTTTTTATGTTTCACAGAAAACACGCAGGGCGCCGTAGGCGAGGACTTCCTGTTGCGGCGTCCCAGGCCGTCGTGCGTGGTGAACGCTTCAAACAGACGGCCTGCTGGTTTGTGCACATCCTCGCTACAAAGTGGATTGTAATAATGATTAGCAGTTGTGGATATAAAAGGATGTTCTCGAGTCTTGGTGTTCACGATCCACGTATTGTTTGACATAGTAATGACATCACGTTTACTAGGACAGATACTGCACTGGTCTGTTGACGGATTGCAGGTGGTGTCCAGCTAGAAGAATTCTTATTGTTTGTTGTTTGACGCCGAGTTTGTGGTTTACAGGTAGGTAGGAGTGAGTGAGGTTGTTTTGTATGTAGGCCACTGTATACCTGGTTTCAGCGGCCTTTATTTGTGTATTTAATCTGTTACTAGTTGAACGCCGCACCAGCAATATTCCAGCTATATGATGAGTCTGTAAATAATCAATTCTGGACCAGACAATCCAATGATTGACAAGAGCACCTATTTACGCAATGGGCATACGATGCTATCCATCAATCAAGTCAGAGAGCATCACCACCCGAACCCGTTAGTCGCCTTGTACGACAAGCATGGGTTGCTGAAGACCAATTCGTATCCGGAATTCACATGAGTGTTAGGTCAACGTTTCCATGACGCTGTACGAGGTATCATGGATTGCACATTGTGCACCAGTACCATTCCGTGTCGATACCAGTACCAACTTTGTAGGTGTTCAACTGTAATTTCCCCCATTGTTTGTTTGTGGTTTACAAGTGGACAGAAGTGAATGAGTTTGGTTTATATGTAAGCCGTTGTATATCTAGATGCACTGGAATTTGTGTGCTTGTGTGACGCCACACGAAGCAATATTCCAGCTATATGACGGCAGTCTGTAACTAATCGAATCTGGACCAGTCAGTCCAATGGTTGACATCATGAGCATCAATCCACGCAATTGGGATACGATGATGGGCGTGTGATGGACGCGGCAGGGTTTATCATTCCTCTCTCAGTCATGTGCTCAACGTTCGGGGGGTCTTCCAGTCAATGCATCCTTAGATCTGTACATGTGTGTTAGGTCAACGTTTCCATGGCACCTCATTGCGTTCATGTCAGGGTCAGTTTCCCGTAAGTACATAAAGATATACCCCATATAATACGACTATCACACAATCACCAATACAGTCAGAACCCATCAGAAAGAATTATAAATACATACATTTAAGAAATAAAACATTCAGTCAGTGATATCTCAAGTCGCATTCAAGAGTAACAATTTCTGCTCGAGGCATGTATATATAACCCCCGGCAAAATAAGTGTTGCAGAACAAGAAAGGATGGGCATTTCAATGTGTTTGAATATACATCGATTCTGTTGGAATGTAGATACAATTAAATGTACATACTGTAAAATCTTTTAATCTCGACATCACATATTCGAACATAATTTGTTACCCAGGATCCGTTATTCGAGAAAAGGTGTGTGTCGATATTCGACTGCAGTCCTGATAAGAATACTGTCGCTATTACAGTGACGTCGTCGTCAACGTTATATCGAGCTACTGCAGTTCAACATAACGCAGTGCGATTCACCTGATGATCGAAGGAGTTAGCATATACTCCGAAACGTTGTGTTCCTCATGATAAACAAGTTGACATCCATACATCCTCTTGCTTATGTGTATCACTTGTACATGCCTTTCAAAGAATCCATAAAAATGTTAATATCATTAATGTAACAGTTATCACATCTCTGTATTGTTCCTAGTATATATTCATATCACTGATATTGATGATGATCAATCATATTCTATCGGTATACATAATACTTAATCCAGAATGACAATTGTATGTAGCCAATAGCCAATTAGATCTATCCGTGTGGATGCAAACATCGTGTTAACCCTCCGGAACAGCCTTTGTACTGTCCCATGTCCTCCCGTGCTAAACAGGCCGATGTCTTGACCCACTTCCATGTGACAACACCCAGCCGCGCTGTATCCAACACATGGCTGGCTGTCAGACCAAGTGATGATCACGTCAACAAAGTGCTGGCGTGTACACTGCCCTGTGTCCTGACTGACCCGACTGTCACAGTCCAGTAACTAGGATACACGACTCAGTGACCATTGGAACGACAATGTCCGTGCTCACTGACCGCTGAGACGTGATGTCTGGATTTTGAAAAATAAGCCGGTTTGTGTTCTCATCATGAGATCAGTGTTGGAGCATCTGTGTGCGGTATTTATCATCGGGCTTGGGTATTCAACATCACGTGAGTAGTGTTACATAACTGTTCATATCTATACACTGAACCAGCACCAGAGATGACAAGGTAGTCATTGGTTAAGATTACAAATCATGATGTGTTTATCAGAGAACCATCAATATGTATCCCCGGCTGTCAAGAAGGTGCAGATACCTTTGGTGGTTATTAGGTTCAAAATGCGACAATCGACTGCTTGTTTGTATCCATAAATATACACGAAGAAGACTGAAGAGATTAGTGTGTGAAATTCCATATTATGTCCATAATACAGGACAAAAATAATTATGGAGCTGTACTGAATAATTAAAAAGCATATGTGTACGAGCACCCTGGCTGTTCTATCTAACACACATAAAGGATTACCTACATTTATTAATCAATGTCTGAAAATTAACAAGCCATAAGCGACATTTGTGTAAAATGTGAAAATCAGATTAAGTTATCTTCGTTTATCAGACAGCTTCGTGAGGTAGGTCGTGTGACTTGTTCAGCTCCTTGCGACAACACAACACGCTATTCATTACATTGATATATTAATACATTCCTCACAAGGTTAAAGGTGCGTATAAATACGCGCCTATGTATAAATATCCTTTTGATTCGTCTACCTCCTTCCAGTCATTGCTATGAGGACGCGATCTACCGTGTCGGGCGTAGCTGTTGATATATATGTGCAGTAGTTTCCCACACCCTAACAACACATTGTCAACATGCACGCAGGTGAAGACTTAGTGTTGTCCTGACAATAGTGTGTGCGGGAGGGGTATGTGAAGCTGTAACTAACACTGAATTAAACGCCTCATTTGTTGGATGCGTCACGGGTTGCCTCGGGATGGCCATCTCGGAACCCGGAACATGTTTGTGTTTTATCACTAGCGTTGTCTGGGTGCGTGTGCTCGCGTGCGTCCCTCAAGCACCAGCTACCAGCGGTCCAGTCCTCGCTGTGATGGCCGGACGATGTCCAGAATCTCTGACTACATGCACATTGTACTACACGTGCTTCGGACGAAGTAAAGATGCCAGGACGTGTCTTATTTCTACACAAATGTCGCAATAGGCAATATACCAAAAACTATTATACATAAAAGTTGTACGTTTTCTTAAATATATTTTACCCCGTGTAAGTAAAGATGTCAGGATGTGTCTTATTGTTATGCTAGTGTGTTTCAGAGTACATTACCAGAGTGTATGTTTTCCATCCTAAATATATAACCAACTGTTTGATTGTCATTCTAGAAGGTGGCGGGTAAATACAAAAAACGTACAACTTAATGGATAACCACTTCCAGCTTGATCACGTGTAAGAATCTACACAAATGTCGCAATACGCAATATACCAAAATTATTATCCATAAAAGTTGTACGTTTTCTTAAATATATAACCGTTGTTATTTCCAGATTAATCACTGAATGAAATTGGCATATGTGTTACAATTCCATAAATTCGAAAACTGAATAAGTTAGCATTACATGACTTTTTAAATATTTTTTTCTCAATTTTCCTATGAAGGGTGGGTGAGTGATTTGAAGAGAATTTCAGTAAAATTACTTTTCAGCTTCATGTGGAACGAAAGCCAAAGTGCAATTGTAAGACTACACCACGTGCTAAAACCAATAAGAGTTTCGAGTTAGAAGCAGATCCAATATGTCATGACGTCTCTACTTTCAACAATTACGTCATTTCCGGTCCTGTCTCTTTGCGCTCAGGTGATAATTTCTATAAATTAATTCAATTTGTACTGATTTCATAAAATAGAAACAGCGGTGTAGTGGATAGAGCGTCTGCCCGGGAAGCGGAAGGTCGGTCGTTGGATCCACGGGCCGCGTCATACCAAATTACGTTAAGAAAATGGTACTTGTTACTACCCTGTCTGGCACTCTGCCTTTAGTGAAAAACAACAAGTACTGGTCGGCTCGGAGTCAGTATACTGGGTCTGAGTGGAGTATTCATGTTAAACTGCGGCATGGTATCTCAGTGGGCCAGCACTTTTAAACCGGTATTTGGCAGAACAACAACAACAATAATAATAATAATAATTGGTGTCTGTGTTAGAGGCAACAAGAATATTAGGTGAATGATAAAATAAAACAATTTTGTAATATTCCGACTGGATAAATGGCAGTGAGAAACCTTCTTTCCTTTTTGCAGAATGGCTCACCATGTCTGTGCTATTGGTTACAGATTACGTGTACATGGACAACCTCTGTGGCGAGAGTCTCTACCTTAATAACTACACTAGTGGACTGGATCTCAACCTGACCAAGGCCACAGCTTACGCTGCTGAATTCAACTGTACCTTAAAACTGGTCGCCAGAACGCACCATCGTGTCATCGTCAGAATAATCTCTCTCAACATCGCCAGCTTCGTGTCCTGCCCTGAAGACTACTTGACAATATCCGAATGTGCCCCTGGAGACAACTGTACTGGTGGGTGTTGTCCCCTCAACCCAGATAAATACAATATGACAAATACAACTATCTGGTATATTTGAGTGTGTGCGTTTATAATATTTCCTCTTAAGTATGGACGCTGGGTCATATACTATGATACAAGGAAGCAAAGAGAGAAGTGTCATCAATAACTTATGTCAATTAAAGCGACGAAACCCTTTCCCTGACCGTAAATATCTCTCTTAAAAGAAGTTTGTTTCTTTGTTGTTTAACGCCGCACTCAGCAATAACCCAGCTAAACGACGGCGGTCTGTAAATAATCGAGTCTTGACCAGACAGTCCAGTGATTGGCATCATGAGCATCGATCCACGCAATTGGGATACAATGACATGCATCAGCCAAGTCATCGAGCCTGAACACCCGATCCCGTTAGTCGCCTTTTACGGCAAGCATGGGTTTCTGAAGACCTATTCTGCCTCGGATCTTCACGGGTCCTTAAAAGAGGTGTGTGTTTGCGTTTGTATTTGTGGCTGTGGCTGCGGCTTTGGTTGTGCCTGTGGCTGATTTACGCCGGGGTAATAGCGCTCGCCCACTGAGATACCATGTTGTAGTTTAACATGGATGCCCATTCAGTTTCATCCCGTTAATGCCGAATGCCGGGCAGGATAACAAGAAGCATGTTGTACGCCATTTGGTTTGACACGACCAGGAATCAAACCACCGATCTTCCTCTCCCCGGGCGGACGCTGGATCCACTCGACCACCTGTAACTAACTTATGACGTTGTGTGTAATCGTTGCTACATGTGGCCGTGTGTGTTACAGAGAGCCGGAGGTACTGTGGTGTGGAGACACCAGAAGATGTCTACACATCCTCATCCAGTGCTGTCATCCTCCGCTTCATCAGTAACTCCAGGTTCAATGGAAAGGGCTTCCAGCTGTACGTGACCACGTTCCATGAAGGTAAAGAAACTTGAGCACACCTGTAACCTGCATACCTCTACAGCTGCACACCTCTACACCTGCATCCATGTACACCTGCATACCTCTACAGCTGTACACCTCTAAAACTGTAACCTGTGCACCTGCATACCCCCACACAAGATATCTCCACACATGTATACCTGTACACCTGCATACCTGTACATAATAGTTTTACACCTGCATATCTGAACACCTGTATACCTGTACACCTGCATACCTGTGCACATGCATACTTATATACCTACATACCTGCATACCTGCGTATCTGCACACCTGTACACTTACATACCTGCACACCTGCATGCCTCTACACCTGCATACCTGCACACATCCATAGCTGAACACCTGCATACCTGCATGCCTGCACACATGCATAAATGTACACCTGTATACCTGCACATATTCATAGCTACACACCTGCATGCCTGCACACTTGCTGAGCTGTACACCTGCATACCTATTCGTCTGCAAACATGCACACCTGTACACCTTCATACATACACACCTGCACACAATATAAATATTACCATGTCACCCGATGACAGGACATCACTCAGCACTTTTTTTAACTTTCTAAACTAAACTAAGTGACGTGCCTTGGTTATACAACGTGCGATTAATACCACGACGATAATGTTTGGGAAAAAACAAAATGCAATTAGTTCCAAGACGTTTTACCCTTTTGTCGAAACATTTTTTTCTCAACATTACCTAAGTAAAAGCGATAAAACCCACTCCGTTTATTGTACGATTCCGACTTCATCTAAGAATGTGTGTATGAATCATTATTGAATCATGGCAACAAAACGATCAGACACATCTTTCAACTTGATATTTATTGACGCCGAGTATACCACCTTGACTCTATTCTTTCCACTGTCAGAACGAAGCATGTTCAAATAATCTATGTTGTGTATATTTTAGTGCTGGTGTCATGTTAAACTGATACTCTGTATTATAGCGAAGTACGCATTCATCTCCATGTATCACTGACGTATGTCCAACAGAATCGTGACCTTGCGACGTCGTAATTACTACTGTAACTGTCTATTACCACATGGTCGTATTGAAAAACTGAAGAGAACCTGGATACGGGGAAGCGGAATGTTCGTGTAAATACGACTATGTGCATTACACACGCACTTTGCAAGCCTCGTGTCCATATCAAACAAAGGACCGATCATTTGATATATGTAGTGACCTGGGGTTTTGTATGGGTGTGTGTTCACTTACAGCTGCAAAACCAGATATATGTTTTATTAAAACTATTAGCCTGAATATTCTGAAAAATACTTTGCAACAGTGTAATATTTTTGGCAAACAATTTCTATTTATTTTCCAACAGTCTGAAGCACAATTAATTTGTTCAAGCTATTTCGGGGACAATTTTGTTTTTCGACAAAATTCCAGTTCAACAATCCCCAACCCCCAACCACAGAACATCAAATGGCCGGTTTAAGTGCTTGATAGGACCAATCACGATTAAAATTTGTCAAAAGTCTGATCTAGATCCAGTGATTCGTGGCGGGAAAGTCACAAATTTGTAAAAAAAAAAAAATCACGACAATAATGAGATATTGTTCAGGAAGCGTTCCGATTCAGCCGTTTCCAACCGAATTCGTCCCGGTTCTCCCGTTTCCAATTCGAAACTGATCTGACTTGTATCTTCCGCATGCTAGAAAACGCCCTAATCTGTCCGGACAGCGTCCCGATTCTCCCGAATGCTATCCGACAGAGATCAGACAGTGACCGGACAATGAACCGACAAAGACTCGGCAAGATCTGGACGCAATCTTGACTCAAGAAACGGCAATGGACAATTTCTCCTAATCGTGCCCGTTCACCACGACAGCGTGCCCATCCACAGGACACCGTCCAGACAACACAGGACATTGTTACGAGTTTAATCCGATACAGCAGGATCTTTCACGACATAGTCACGATTGTAATCCTACTAGACAAAATCGGCTGAGTTTCCCGAATGTAACAGGACGCACCATACTGTCGGGAGTGCTTGGCCGACCCCTCTGGACCTTTCCCGATCCGTAGGACTCTGTTACGAACAATGAGACTCGGACAATGAGAGGACATTCCAGATCATTGAGGATAGTGATCACTTTTCGTGTCGTAGCGCTGTCTGATCTCAAACGGGAATCATAATCGGCACTCTGAGAACGCAGCCTAAAGCAGTGAGTGAATGAACCCAGATATGTCAGCTTAATGTGACAGAGACGCCCCACCCCTCCCCCGGATCATACTGCATCCCATTGGTTGTGGGTATTGCGTTGACAACCCAGGGAACAGAATCTTGGCGAACCTGGGATTCGAAGCCACTACCATTGGATACCCGTGAAGATCCGGGGTAGAATAGGTCTACAGCAATCCATGCTTGCCATAAAAGGCGACTAACGGGATCGGGTGGTCAGGCTCACTGACTTGGTTTATGCAGGTCATCGATCCCAATTGCGTGGATTGTTGCTCATGATATCAATCACTGGATTGTCTGGTCAAGACTCGATTATTTTACAGACCGCCGTCATATAGCTGTAATATTGCTGAGTGCGGCGTTAAACAACAAACCAACCAACCAATCAGATGAACAATTTACTTACCTTTTCATTTGTTTGTGACGGGGGCAGGATACAATCCCTTTTTCACGAACACCTGGTAT
Organism: Haliotis cracherodii; assembly: GCF_022045235.1. Classification (NCBI taxonomy): domain Eukaryota; kingdom Metazoa; phylum Mollusca; class Gastropoda; order Lepetellida; family Haliotidae; genus Haliotis; species Haliotis cracherodii. The sequence goes on along the minus strand of NW_027266265.1, from coordinate 2,173,867 downwards.
CATATTGATAGAGATTCATATACACATGCTCATGATAGTCATCAGCGATTTCATATTAATTACGGAAATTCTTTTTGTCGCTTTTATTTCGATAAACCTGCACAGTGATATGGAATAACTGAATCATGTTCACCAACATGTCATGGTGTCTAGAGTACAACTCATTAATACCTCTATATTTGTCAGGTACATGTTCAGATGGAGAGATTGCGTGTCTCAATGGACGCTGTGTCTCTGACGCTGTCCGCTGCATCAAGGGAGACAGGTGTGAGGATGGTTCCGGGCAGTGTGACACAACGTTATCACCTCCGGTCATCGTCGGCTTTGTCGTCGGAGGGGTCATCATTATCATCACATTCGCTCTGGCCTTCCTGATCCTGTGGTATTTTAGAAAATATCGTCTGGGCGATGTTCAATGTAGGCAGGTATGAGACCCAGGGAGCCATGTTTACCTAATACCAACACGTTCACCTTTGTTTAAAGCTATTTGTTTCAGAGCGGCTTTAAACCACACTCACTTACACCTGACAACTATGTCTGGCCCAAAATAACTACATTCGCCGTGACAAAGCTTATCAATTAATATAAGATAGCTACGCGGTAAATCGCAAAAAACAATGAAGAACGAAGCGTGGTTTATTTCACAATAAAACATTGTTCTATCATGGCGTCATTTCTGGAGTTTCGAATATGGGCTCGCAACTTGACGACGTCGTAAATTGGACGACGTTAACTTGGATGGAGAAGTATCTAGTAGTAAGTTGTTCCTAATAGATATAGCTTGGCAACAAGTATAAATGCAATGTACGGACGATCGCACCCAAAAAGTAGGAGAAATATGACAACTGGTATGGGAAGGTACAGATAAGCGACTGGAAAATTGTGAGACTTTCCGGGAAATATGTGAGGAGGCCAATGTTTTATGTCTAAATGCGTATAAAATCAGATTAATATTTATATTTTAATTTCAAGGATTTGAATATTTATTCAGTGAGAGAAATATTTCTACTATGTATTAATGCATGAAGCGAACATAACCTTTCTTTTTAGGCTACATTTATGCAAATTCCTTTTTCATTTTCAGAACCAGCCCCGATACGCACAAAGGGACAATGTCTCAACAACACCGCCACATTTGCCACCTGATGCACGGTTGAACAATCATGGTATCCCACCATCTCGACAGACTTCTTCCCATCTTCCGATCGTGACGTCACCACCGCCATACAGAGATATTGAGACATAGACTTCAGCATAAGTGGCGAGCTATGGTACCGGACAGTACTCACTGTGAAGCAATGGTCTACTGTCTCATGCATATTGCTTTACATGTATATTGTTGGGTGTATATTTATTATAAACTATTTTACAATTGCTGTGATTTTGCAATCAGTTTTTCACCCGACATACAGCCGAGTCTTAACCGACTGTTGACTCTTCGTGTACAGCCCGGAGAGTGAGTGAGTGAGTTGGTGAGTGAGTTGATGAGTGGATAAGTGGGTGAGTAGGTGAGTGAGTGAGTGAGTTGGTGGGTGAGTGGGTGAGTGGGTGAGTGAGTGAGTGAGTGAGTGAGTTGGTGGGTGAGTGGGTGAGTGAGTGAGTGGGTGAGTGAGTTGGTGGGTGAGTGGATGAGTGAGTGAGTGAGTGAGTTGGAGAGTGAGTGAGTGCGTGAGTTTGGTTTAACAGTATCCCAGTTATATCACGACGTGCCAGCTTAATGTGTGGGGAAAGCTCGACGTTTACCACTTCGGTGAAACCCTCGAGCACGGGTATGGTGCTGACAAACCTGGAAACATAATCAGCGCGAACCGGGATTCGAACCACAATCATATGTTTCTGGCATGCCCAAAGATGCAACTCTGCACAGGGAATTGTTGCGCCTTAGATGACTAAGCCAGAGTGGCTAGGCTAGTAATAATCCAATGCGGGCTAGACAAACCAGTGATTGATATTATGAGCAACGTTCCGGGTACCGATTACACGCTATCAACAATGTCACCGAGCCTGACCACCCGATTCGTTTACTTCCATTGACAAGACAAGCATATGGTGACAGGGTAGCAGTTCCACCCCGATAGAGGCAGGTGTGGAGGTGATTGCAACAACAGATACCCGTAACTGTACATACTTGCCATGTTTTATTTGAAATACGTGAAGTTTGAAACATGGAATACGTGTGTATGTACAATGCCTTAGGCAATGGGCATGTACATCAACAGTTTATTCAAGAAGTTTTGACGATCTCAATGTAACATTGGTGCTTAACGTCGTATGAGGTCATCAGTGGAATTTCGCTGCACCTTAGCAATTTGGAGAAATATTTAAATAAGAACGTGAATGTTTTATCCATTGTGGTTGAGATATTAAAACGTTAAGTAGTTGTACTATTATGCAAAACCTGAACAGTAATTCCCTGTCTTGTGAGTGGTTTCCTGGACGGAAGTCCTCGAATTTCATCATAAGCTCTAAGGGCGGGGAGGGGGGGGGGGGGGGGGGGGTTGTAGCCTAGTGGTTAAAGTGATTCCCCCCAGGGGTACAATGTGTGAAGCCCATTTCTGGTGTCCAACCGCCGTGATATTGCAAGAATATTGCTAAAAGCGGGGTAAAACAATAGTCACTCATCATCATTTTTCTTAAAATTACAAGCAGCATAATCTCTTCACTTATACACTGCAGACGTTATTAAACATTGATATATCGTGATTTGTTTCAACTTAGTCGGTAAACGCGATAACGTGTCGCAGTAGGTTCTGGTCCATTGTCTGGTTCGTGTCCAGGATGCCATCGCATGACAGGAGCACTCATTAGGGAACACGATGGTGTCATCACTGATTTTCAATGATCCATTCATATATATACACTTCATCACTCTGCATTTTGCGCACAACGGATTCTGTTTCGTCGGATACTCGAGACGTGTTATTCCCTGGCGTTGACGTTATATATTCCCCATATACTTCTACAGTCAAGTGTGTATTTCGCGCAGCATTTTCATGTAACAAGCGCCTCACAATGTGCACTAATACCCTTTTCTTTAATGGAGTGTGAGTGAGTGAGGTAATGCTTTACGTCACATCGGCAATATTTCAGCCATATCGTGACGAGTCTTTAATGGAAAAGTACGATTAAATTTGATAGATTTTGAAAATACCTCTCTTAGCTAAAGATAGATCAATTCTGTGAACACAGATCAGCGGACATTCTGAAACTTCCACACCATGATATAAATGAAATGTTTTAATAAAACGACTTTTGACAAACTGTATGTTCATTGGTTCACCGTCGGTAACACGTGGCCATAGGTGTATCCCTCGCTCTACACAAACCCATTCCTAACGTGAATGAACTTAGTGTCCGAAACGTAAAAGACAATGCACACCAAGAGAATGTGAGTGAGTGAGTGAGTTGGGTTTAACGCCGCTTTTAACAGTATTCCAGTTATATCACGGCGTGTCAGCTTAATGTGGGAGGAAAGCCCGAATAATGCAGGTCTCAGATGTTTACCACTTCGGTGAAACCCACGAGCACGGGGATGGTGCTGACAAACCTAGAAACATAATCGGGGCGAAACGGGATTCGAACCCACAATCATAGGTTTTTGGCTGGCCAAGGGCCGCAACCCTGCACAGCGAATCGCGGCGCGTTGGACGACTGGGCCACCCGTGCCCCCAACACCAAGAGAAACTTGTCAAAATTGAAAGTATTTTTTGATACATTTGATATTTACTATTTACATTTATATAATTTACAATAACCTTATATGTCTGTCAAACGTTGTTTAATAACTTATAATTGTTGTACAAACATTATTCCTCACTGTACTCTACAGTTACATCTTCTACAAGGAATCAGTGTATTACTCATCAGACAGTCGGTACAGATGAACACAAACAAACAAAGGAATGCCTCCGACAATTATCGAGATGAAAGATCATCGTATCTATATTGCTCCAGGTCGTGAAGCAATTTAGGCGTGAAATCCATATCTGATGTGTAATTGTGTGATCTCTAGCCACGCACAGTCTTCCTGTCACACGTCATCAGTGATGTGGAGGTGTGTGCTGGTCCTCCTGTGCTTAGGGGGAGCTCGACCAGTGTTCTTCGGGGACAGTATCCGTGAAATAAAAGGTAGGCTGGATATCGCAAGTACTTGTTTCTACATACGTATGTCCACTGTCACTCACATATATAACCACGAGGCTGTTGTCATGTGGGGTTAAGATATAAATACAGCGTTTGACTCATATTAATCCCAAATGACAAATTTATTTATTTATTTATTTATTTATTTATTTATTTATTCATTCATTCATTCATTCATGTATGTATGTATGTATGTATGTATGTATGTATGTATGTATGTATGTATGTATGTATGTATGTATGTATGTATGTATGTATGTATGTATGTATGTATGTATGTATGTATGTATGTGTGTGCGTATGTATTCATTCATTCATTCATTCATTCATTTATTTATTCATTCATTCATTCATTTATTTGAAATAAACGACGTTGTTATGGTACAATAAAACACTAAACGGAGAATATACCAACCGAATCGTTTATTTCTTATATGCGATATCAAAATTATGTACAGCCTCTTAAAGGATTTGATAAAATGTACAAACTTTAAAAAATAGTTAGCTTAATTTTAATAATGACGACGCCCTGAATAGAACCCGACCTCGACAACGTGGAACAAGTCCATTTTATGAACAGGTGTGTTAAGTTTGGTATTTCCTGCATGTTCTGAAAATCCTAACGTCGATTATCTGTACCCTTTCTCCAAATACCGATCGTCATATCTGTCCCACTTTTGGATGCAATTGTTCGGCCACTGCGTTTTTCTGTGTATCCCAGCTAAATCTATTGGGAACGACTAACTGGACCCTTCCCTCTAAAAAATAAAGTCGTCCAATATAGGGCGTCATCAAGCTGCAAGGGCACATTCGAATCTCCAGAAATGACGTCATGATAGAACAATGCTTCATCGAGAAAAAACAAGCTTTGTCCTGCATTGCAATTTGTGATTTATTGCGTAGCTGTCTTATGTACATCAGTATAACCCTAGCTACACGAGTATACACACATACAACTGTGTAGCTGTCTCATGTACATCATTATAACCCTAGCTACACGAGTATAAATACATACAACTGTGTAGCTGTCTCATGTACATCATTATAACCCTAGCTACACGAGTATAAATACATACAACTGTGTAGCTGTCTTATGTACATCATTATAACCCTAGCTACACGAGTATAAATACATACAACTGCGTAGCTGTCTTATGTACATCATTATAACCCTAGCTACACGAGTATACACACATACAACTGTGTAGCTGTCTCATGTACATCATTATAACCCTAGCTACACGAGTATAAATACATACAACTGTGTAGCTGTCTCATGTACATCATTATAACCCTAGCTACACGAGTATAAATACATACAACTGTGTAGCTGTCGTATGTACATCATTATAACCCTAGCTACACGAGTATACACACATACAACTGTGTAGCTGTCTCATGTACATCATTATAACCCTAGCTACACGAGTATAAATACATACAACTGTGTAGCTGTCTCATGTACATCATTATAACCCTAGCTACACGAGTATAAATACATACAACTGTGTAGCTGTCTTATGTACATCATTATAACCCTAGCTACACGAGTATACACACATACAACTGTGTAGCTGTCTCATGTACATCATTATAACCCTAGTTACACGAGTATAAATACATACAACTGCGTAGCTGTCTCATGTACAACATTATAACCCTAGCTACACGAGTATAAATACATACAACTGTGTAGCTGTCTTATGTACATCATTATAACCCTAGCTACACGAGTATACACACATACAACTGTGTAGCTGTCTCATGTACATCATTATAACCCTAGCTACACGAGTATAAATACATACAACTGTGTAGCTGTCTCATGTACATCATTATAACCCTAGCTACACGAGTATAAATACATACAACTGTGTAGCTGTCTTATGTACATCATTATAACCCTAGCTACACGAGTATAAATACATACAACTGTGTAGCTGTCTTATGTACATCATTATAACCCTAGCTACACGAGTATAAATACATACAACTGTGTAGCTGTCTTATGTACATCATTATAACCCTAGCTACACGAGTATAAATACATACAACTGTGTAGCTGTCTTATGTACATCATTATAACCCTAGCTACACGAGTATAAATACATACAACTGTGTAGCTGTCTTATGTACATCATTATAACCCTAGCTACACGAGTATACACACATACAACTGTGTAGCTGTCTTATGTACATCATTATAACCCTAGCTACACGAGTATACACACACACACAACTGTGTAGCTGTCTTATGTACATCATTATAACCCTAGCTACACAAGTGTACACACACACACAACTGTGTAGCTGTCTTATGTACATCATTATAACCCTAGCTACACAAGTATAAATACATACAACTGTGTAGCTGTCTTATGTACATCATTATAACCCTAGCTACACGAGTATAAATACATACAACTGTGTAGCTGTCTTATGTACATCATTATAACCCTAGCTACACAAGTATAAATACATACAACTGTGTAGCTGTCTTATGTACATCATTATAACCCTAGCTACACGAGTATAAATACATACAACTGTGTAGCTGTCTTATGTACATCATTATAACCCTAGCTACACAAGTATAAATACATACAACTGTGTAGCTGTCTTATGTACATCATTATAACCCTAGCTACACGAGTATACACACATACAACTGTGTAGCTGTCTCATGTACATCATTATAACCCTAGCTACACAAGTGTACACACACACACAACTGTGTAGCTGTCTTATGTACATCATTATAACCCTAGCTACACGAGTATAAATACATACAACTGTGTAGCTGTCTTATGTACATCATTATAACCCTAGCTACACGAGTATACACACATACAACTGTGTAGCTGTCTCATGTACATCATTATAACCCTAGCTACACGAGTATAAATACATACAACTGTGTAGCTGTCTTATGTACATCATTATAACCCTAGCTACACGAGTATAAATACATACAACTGTGTAGCTGTCTCATGTACATCATTATAACCCTAGCTACACGAGTATAAATACATACAACTGTGTAGCTGTCTCATGTACATCATTATAACCCTAGCTACACAAGTGTACACACACACACAACTGTGTAGCTGTCTCATGTACATCATTATAACCCTAGCTACACGGGTATACACACATACAACTGTGTAGCTGTCTTATGTACATCATTATAACCCTAGCTACACGAGTATAAATACATACAACTGTGTAGCTGTCTCATGTACATCATTATAACCCTAGCTACACGAGTATAAATACATACAACTGTGTAGCTGTCTTATGTACATCATTATAACCCTAGCTACACGAGTATAAATACATACAACTGTGTAGCTGTCTTATGTACATCATTATAACCCTAGCTACACGAGTATACACACATACAACTATGTAGCTGTCTTATGTACATCATTATAACCCTAGCTACACGAGTATACACACACACACAACTGTGTAGCTGTCTTATGTACATCATTATAACCCTAGCTACACGAGTATAAATACATACAACTGTGTAGCTGTCTTATGTACATCATTATAACCCTAGCTACACGAGTATAAATACATACAACTGTGTAGCTGTCTTATGTACATCATTATAACCCTAGCTACACGAGTATAAATACATACAACTGTGTAGCTGTCTTATGTACATCATTATAACCCTAGCTACACGAGTATACACACATACAACTGTGTAGCTGTCTTATGTACATCATTATAACCCTAGCTACACGAGTATAAATACATACAACTGTGTAGCTGTCTTATGTACATCATTATAACCCTAGCTACACGAGTATAAATACATACAACTGTGTAGCTGTCTCATGTACATCATTATAACCCTAGCTACACGAGTATACACACATACAACTGTGTAGCTGTCTTATGTACATCATTATAACCCTAGCTACACGAGTATAAATACATACAACTGTGTAGCTGTCTCATGTACATCATTATAACCCTAGCTACACGGGTATACACACATACAACTGTGTAGCTGTCTCATGTACATCATTATAACCCTAGCTACACGAGTATAAATACATACAACTGTGTAGATGTGTTATACAGATGTATACTATAAAAAGACAGCCTCTTAGTGTTTACATCAATCTGTATGTTTGGCAGAGTCGATATCTGTCTGTCTCAATATTGTTAGTACTAATACCCTTTTTTAATGTAGTTAAGTTAAATCATTGATTATATATAGTCAATATACGGAGCACTATTTCTATGAAGTTGCGATGCATGTATTAAAGTACACGGCAATTGATGTTCAATATTTTAAGAATTGTCATGGGTGAGTACGATCGACACGTCAGGACCTGTCAGGTCGTCAACGGGCATGCCTGTGAGGCTCCACCTGATGCTCCATACACTGCAGGGAGCCATGGAGCTGAACCTAACTCTCAGTCCAGTCAACACAGTCAACATGCCCGTGTACAGCATCCACAACACCGGAGGCAACTACACCGCGACACGCAGTCAGCCGCTGAACGAGGTGAGCCAATGGCGACCTCGGCGAAATGTGGCCACATCTCTGATTCAGTCTCTCAGTCAATACCTGACACGCCCTCTATAGCAGTCAATCAGGCCAACCCTTTGCGACCCCTGATCCAGTCTCTCAGTCAATACCTGACACGCCCTCTATAGCAGTCAATCAGGCCAACCCTTTGCGACCCCTCATCCAGTCTCTCAGTCAATACCTGACACGCCCTCTATAGCAGTCAATCAGGCCAACCCTTTGCGACCCCTCATCCAGTCTCTCAGTCAATACCTGACACGCCCTCTATAGCAGTCAATCAGGCCAACCCTTTGCGACCCCTCATCCAGTCTCTCAGTCAATACCTGACACGCCCTCTATAGCAGTCAATCAGGCCAACCCTTGGCGACCCCTCATCCAGTCTCTCAGTCAATACATGACACGCCCTCTATAGCAGTCAATCAGGCCAACCCTTGGCGACCCCTCATCCAGTCTCTCAGTCAATACCTGACACACCCTCTATAGCAGTCAATCAGGCCAACCCTTGGCGACCCCTCATCCAGTCTCTCAGTCAATACCTGACACACCCTCTAAAGAAGTCAATCAGGTCAACCCTTGGCGACCCTTGATCCAGTTATGAAATATCCTTGAAATACAATTAGTATTTTTTATACTCATATGTTGTAAGCAGGGTCGGCTGCCTATCGAAGTTTCAATCTGAGCAAAGTAAACTCAAAACAAACATCAATGTTCCTTTGATAGTGTACCTGTGGGCGACGAAACACGACGAGTGTATGTTTGATCATTCTTTCTCCGTTCGGAACTGCCGGTTAACGTTCGTTTACATGACACAGAAATCAGATGTTCCAGTGTTCATTTTCCTATAGTTAGTAATTCCAATGTCGACTTCAGGCGCCCATTCACAGGACAAACGCTTCTACTGGTAGCATTTCAGTATACGACATCCACACGGGACTAAGGGGACATAACTCACTGTAGAGATCTGATCAAGGTTCCAATCAGTTCACTATTCTATGCTCATGGGTATGAACAAAATCTCTGTTTCCCTCCTAGTTATAACTAGATTACAGGTCGTGAATTCACTCATGTCTAGGTATTTTCATTCTCCAATTGTGATGAACAGCACTGTGTGTCAGGTTTCTGAAACACGATATAGTATTGTGCATGCGTGTATAGTACATGTGTGTGACGTATACTATTCTGTATGGTTTCAGCACTGTGGAATCTACAGGGATATAAAACACAAAGGAGCGTTTGCGTGTAGACGAGAGACGGATGGTCAGTTCGATATTGTAAGTAGTGCATGAGTACCAAGTACTTTCATGCTGATTTCCTGCACACCAATTATAATATAATGCAATGGTTAGGCCGATGTTGAATGAAAGAAGTGCAATAGACATTTTTGGGGCTGTTATGCGCCAGAAAAATAAAATATCCTGGATCCCTCTTCGATAAAATCAGAATTTGCCACTCATGACAAAATAGACAATAGGTTTTTATACTGTGATACTGTTGTCAAAAGTGAGTGAGTGTGGTTTTACACCGCTTTTAGCAATACGTCAGCAATATCAAGGCGGGGGAACATCAGAAATGGGCTTCACACATTGTACTCATGTGGGGAACTCGTGTTGATGTTGATGTTTCTTCAAGTGTCAAGCATTTCATTTTAATGGCAGATGGGCTCACTTCTTCTCCATGGTCGCCAGTACCGCCTGTGGCCCGCAGCTACAAACAGAGCCGACCACGCCCACATCCACGTCATGAGAACAGTGGAGGAACCTGCAGTACGCACATCGGATTTCCTCATCAAAAATACTTCCAACATACTCAGTGGTAAAAGCTAAATACATTGTGAGTGAGTGAGAGAGTGGAGTTCGAGCCAGTTTGAACAGTATTTCTGTTACATCACGGCGTGATGGGGAGGCTGCAGTATTTCTGTTACATCACGGCGTGATGGGGAGGCTGCAGTATTTCTGTTACATCACGGCGTGATGGGGAGGCTGCAGTATTTCTGTTACATCACGGCGTGATGGGGAGGCTGCAGTATTTCTGTTACATCACGACGTGATGGAGGAGGATGCATGTTTTTGACGTTTACTACTTTGGTGGCACCAACGATCATGGTTGTAACAAAATAAGAAACATAATCAAGCCCGCCGGGATTCGAACCCACAACCATAGGTTTCTGTCACACCTAAGGGGCGGGACTTTGTACAGCGAACTAGACCAACAGTGTATCCTCAAGTACTTGAAGCACATTTGATGTGGAGTGTTAATATTACATAAAGTATAGTATTATCAATACATACATGTTTATCTGGTTTATGTCAATACAAGTTGTTTCAGAAGTGGGAACTGTTACACCCCCTTCATCGCGCGAGACCACGCACATTTACACAGTGGAACTTGTGATGCACACAGATTACAAGGACTTCACCAAGTAAGTAAGTAAGTAAGTGAGTGAGTGTGTTTTACGCTGCTTTTAGCAACATTCCAGGGCGGGGAACATATCAGGGCGGGGAACACCACAAATGGGCTTCACACATTGTACCGAGGGGGGAATCAAACCCGGGTCTTCGGCGTGACGATCGAACGCTTTAACCACAATCCTACAATCCCGCTCATTTCAACGCGTGCATGTTTGGGACTTTCAATAACACTATATGCATAATATAAACGTCAACGCATAGAATGATCTGTCTCGAATAGTTGTAGAAACAGATTCCCTTCGGCGTAAAAGCGAAAAAGTGGTGAAAAGTGTGTGAATGGAACACTGAAAGTGGTACATGGTAAGCTCCGGATTTGGCACACAGGTGCCCGGATGAAGCCAGGTGTGGTTTGTGGCGGGTGGCACCGGTGAGTCGAGCGTGGGTGTGCCATGGACTGAGTGGCCATTGGTGTGTGTGGCGGGTTGAGGGAGAAGGGGGGGGTGGGGGGCATTTATATGATATTTGAACATGAGTAATTGCACGTCTTTGACCTAAGCTGAAGTTCTAAGGGAATGTTTTGTTTGTTTGTTTGTTGTTTAACGCCGCACTCAGCAATATTCCAGCTATATGACGGCGGTCTGTAAAATAATCGAGCTGGACCAGACAATCCAGTGATTGACATCATGAGCATCGATCCTCGCAATTGGGATCGATGACATGTATCAACCAAGTCAGCGAGCCTGACCACCCGATCACGTTAGTCGCCTTTTACGACAAGCATAGTCGCCTTTTACGGCAAGTATGGGTTGCTGAAGACCTATTCTACCCCGGAATCTTCACGGGTCTCTACGGGAATGTAAATAGCAGCTATACAAAACCATATGGTTACAACTCACCTGCGGTCACAGAGTTGCTTAAAGCTTCAATACAAAACAGCTTTCTTCATTCCTTTCAGCCTAAGCGTACGTACCTGCTAGAATTTTAGAATAACAAATTTAGGATATTTTCCGTTCTCGTCCATTGGAATATCGAGACTTGAATGTTTCCATACTTATCCTCTGTTTCAGCTTCCAACAACGGTTTGGTCTGACGTCAATACCAGACACGACATCTTATATGGCTCTCTGGTATGCGACGGTCGCGGAATTTGTAAGACATATTCCCAAACAAAATATCGGTATCTATGTTGCAAACATGTGTGTGTGTGTGTGTGTGTGCGCGCGTGCGTGCGTGTGTGTGTGTGTGTGTTTATTCTTTCATACAGTCTATAATATACCACCTATATCACAGCCCCCTATATCGAAATCGAATCTGGACCAGGTAAACAAGTGGTTGACACTATGAGCATCGATTCACTCCGTCAGGGAAGGATCATATACGCGCGTGTGTGTTCCGTAACGCCACACCCTCATGTATACAGCCTGATGGGTGTGTGGCTAGATCTTGTCAATCGTGAGCATATGATGTCAAAGTTGTATTGAAAAGTCGTAAACTGGAGGTCGTGATTATCCGTAGTTCAATATATTATCGATATTATTCGTTTGTTTCTTGTTTAACACTGCTCTCAGCAATATCCCAGCTCTATTTCGGCGGCCTGTAAATAATCAAGTTTAAAGCAGGCAATTCAGTGACTGATATCATGAGCAACGATCCACGTCTAAGGGGTACGTTGACACGCCCTCAACCAAGTCACCGATCAAGATGCCTCTTCCTGCCCGGAGTCCCCATGGTTTACGATGACATACAATCCGCCTGGTCCTAGAATGTAACCAGCCCATCCAGAGACACGAAGGGACACTGAGGACTTATTGTATCCCGGAATCCTCACCGGTGCAGAACGATATGGCTGACATATTGCCGATGTGACGTTAAACTTTAACTCACTCACTCACCAGTGCAGAGGGTGAACAATATCATCAATGTGCATCGCAAGTTAGCTCAACTATTTAATGTTGCCATGGAAAAATTGAAACCGAAGCCGATTAGGAGGATATGTGGATCTGTTGGTCAGGCTCGATGACGTGGGTCAATGCGTCATTTCATCAATATCCTATTTCTCGGGGACAGAGATTTCTACAGGCCACCGCCATATAGTTGGAATATTCTTCGACTGCAGTATTGGTATGACGGGATATCATCACTATACAGTGTTGTAGGGAAACCACCACTTCAGCTGGTGCATAATAACATAATTGTAATAAAAGGACAAGTGTAATTCTGTATGTACAAAATTAAGACAAAATTGTAAGTGTACATGTCTTAAAGCTAATGGTATAAATATTAGTCTGCTAAGTTTTGTTTGTATATTTACAGATGACGTTGACATACGGAACAATCGTTGAAGATAACCCAGATATAAACATCATTGTCAAAGCTTTAAGTCTTGTCATAGCGACGGTATGTCGGATTCTTTTGTTGCGTCTTTGCGAGTGAGTGAGTGAGTGAGTGAGTGAGTGAGTGAGTGAGTGAGTGGTGCTTTGAACAGTATCTCTGTTACATGACGGCGTGCGGTTTTAATTTGGGAGGGAAAACCAAGATGACGCATATCACAGACGTATACTTTGGTAAGAGCCACGATCATAGACGCACAAATGAGGATTAACATGGGAATCAAACCCGGATCGTCAGATTTGGGCAAGTGTGAGAAGAGTAAATCTTCTCGGGAAAGGGGGCGGTCGGGTAGCCTGGTGGTTAAAGCGTTCGCTCGTCACGCCGAAGACCCGGGTTCAATTCCCGACATGGGTACAATGTGTGAAGCCCAGTTCTGGTGTCCCCCGCCGAGATATTGCTGGAATATTGCTAAAAGCGGCGTAAAACCATATTCACTCACTCACTCACTTCTCGGGAAAATGTGGCGTCTGTGTTCCCAGACATGAAACTTGAGAATTGACTGTCACTTTGTGTGAGCTCATTGGAGTATGAACCTTCATACAAAGTTTGGCCCTCGCTCTGTAACGGTTCCTACTCCAATAAACTCACGCAAAGTGAAAGTCAATTCTTATAATTGTTTTCCACAATTTCTTACTTCAAAAGATATAGGCCTAGAACTATACACAAATGTATTTAGTACGTGTAACTTCATGTTTACGCTGAGTTCGAGATTAAAGAATCTAATGGATCAGAAAGAACGCATCTCTATGTATTCGTGCTAGGGAATGCGCAGGGTTCCCCCAGGAACGTGGAAATAGTTCAATGTGTACGTCATTTAAAGAACACGGTCACGTGAAAAACGTAGGGACATTAAATTGTGTCGTTCAACCACTCATGAACGTCACATTCTCGGTCATGCGACCGCCCACTCGTCCAGTGAAAAAGCCGTATATCGTGTAAACTTTAAAGTAAAAACTTATTTGGAGTATATTAACAAATCAATTACCGGCTAGATATAGCAATAAGAGGCATAATACTATATTCGCTTCCGCCCCCCACCCCCTCCACCACCCACCCTCAACTGCACCAATGCGGGCCTTCTCCAGTATCGAGCTGACACGTCGTGGTATTATTGAAACACTGCCCAAAGCGTCGTTTAAAGACTTACTCATGCACTCACAGTCCCCAGGGGACTCACCGTGGTCAGAAAACAACGTCCGGACCGACGGGTCCATCGACGCAACAGCAGCTATTCATGACTTCAGGAGTCATCGCCGTGTGCTTGTTGAGCAGCAAGCCGCACCCCGGGGCGACCATGCCATGGCCTTTACAGGGTAAGCCTCACCCCCATTCTGTATGTAAAGTACTTGTATTTGGTTTTCCGAGGTCCACATTAAACTGGAATGCTCAAACTAAGCCCAAATAAATCCATTTGTGGAATCCACTGTTATCTTTTCTAAGAGTTTCTTTAATATGGCAATAAGTGAATGACAGCTCTTTAACAATCTGATTTGGATGTACAGGCCACACCTGTGTGCAGGTGATGTGGCAGATTGTGTATTGCGTATGTAGCAGGGCGTGGTCATCCCACAGATGACATCCTCACCTTGTCAGCATGCAGACGGGGTTAACCTCTTTGGTCATGTGGACAAGTCGTCCGACATCTGATCAGAAGATCCGTGGTTCGAATCCCATCACGCTACATTGGCACCCAGCGTGGGGCTGAGTACGTTCATATTCGATTTGGGCAAAATAAGCCCCAGTACCCTACCATGCGGCCTGGGACGTGCCTTCTGTTGACGGGGGAGCATGAAGCAGGGCGTGGAGTCATCCCACAGATGACATCCTTACCTTGTGAGCATGCTGACGGGGTTAACCTCTTTGGTCATGTGGACAAGGCGTCCGACATCTGATCAGAAGGCCCGTGGTTCCAATCCCATCACGGGACTCGGAAATCTTATGGCCGCTACACGTATGTTGTGCCATGATATTATTTATCTGACACAGCAGTTATTTCGATACCTCACATCTCGACTTAATAGTGCGGGGGGAATCACAACCTCCTCTCACTATATTCTTTAATGATGCAGTTTGCGTGTTGACGAGTGTTAGTGTACAAGAAAGTATCACTGTATCGCTGTTAATAACTCCCTCAAACTTTGCAAGCTAATCTAATACTGAAATACGATAATCGACTTCTCAGTAATCTTTGTGTCAATACCATGTGTGGTTTTAACTGAAGGTACGACATGTGGACAGCTTCATCTGGTGGATCCGTTCTAGGTAAGGCGTTATACGGAGTATGTATACTCACTGAACAAAGTAACCTTGCTTCATATAAAGTGGTGTAAATGTTATGTTTTTGAAAATAACAATATAGTATTTGGTTATTAGTCTGATCAATGTTTTATCATATGTCTCCATTAATAAGTATTGAAAGATGCAATATTTACTTTCAAAATATATGTATTAATATTGTACTGTGTATGGAGTTAGTATATCACTTGCAAATAATCACTAGTATCAAATGTTTATATGTGGGGTTAAATACCTGCGAGAATATCGATCTTTCAAAAAGTCCTCAAAGATCACTAGATCCATGTAATCTTAGAATCGTTATCAGTTGTTTCATCATCCCTCAGTGATGACATCCGTGATACATATTGCCTTGTCGAATACCTAACGAAAATATTGAATCCTAATATTGGTAAGTCTGATTTCCCCTTCAATCTCAGCAGTTCATGAAAACAATAATTCATAAATGTCATAAACCGACAAAGAAGGATACACTGCACCACCATGACATCTGTGATACCTGTTGTTCCCATACACAGTTATATAGTTATAGTTATAGTTATAGTTATGATTCATTTTTAAAGCAATCTAAAAGTTTTCTGTGTTTGTTTTCTAAAACAACGCTCGGAATGCTCTCATGTGTAGACATATCATAAGGACATATTCATCGCTTAATATAGATATTATGTGGTAGGCACAACATATTTTCGTCATGTCAACAAAAGCAACAAAATCATTCCATAATTAAAAGAAATTTCCACTGAAAGCAATGTCCATTGTATGATTTCAATTATATCATTAGCATGTGTCCTGAATCACTATCAAATGGGGGCGGTCGGGTAGCCTAGTGGTTAAAGCGTTCGCTCGTCACGCCGAAGACCCGGGTTCGATTCCCGTCATGGATACAATGTGTGAAGCCCATTTCTGGTGTCTCCCGCCGTGATATTGCTCGAATATTGCTAAAAGCAGCGTAAAACCATACTCACTCACTCACAGAAGTCACTAGAAATAGGCTTCACACATTGTACCCATGTCTGGAATCGAACCCGGGTCTTCGGCGTGTCGAACGTAGGCTATTACCACTAAGCTACCCCACCGCCCACTATGATAAAATGGACGCTATACATTAATCGCTTAACACAAAGGATGGTCATAGTAAGGATGCTACGTCCTCAGTGAATCGTCTTCATCTGTAAGCAAATAATATAAAAAATATAGACATATAGGCTGAAACTTTACATGTGTCCATCACGTTTATTTCAGGTATTGCCTTCATTGGTACAGTGTGTGGATCGTTTGATGTTTCCCTTATTGAGAATCAATTCATCAGCTGGGAAGGGAAAATTGCAGCACACGAGCTTGGCCATAGGTATCAATTGTTAACTTCAAATACCATCATCGTTTTGTTATATAAACGACGCAAAGCTACACTGGCAAATCTTTATGTTTTAATTCACACACTATTTTGCTTCGTACTGAAATATCTTTATGATGCTTTGTCGACTTCAACTCTTATTTTACAGACATGTTTATCATGTATATCTGTATTTATAAGCCTGGAGAAAGGTAAGAGAAAGCTACTGGTAACACATTCAATGATTCCGATCGAATATATCCATAGGTAACGTATTCGCGGAACATTAATGCGGAAGGCACCCTATCCTAATTTTGTCATGCGTACGTCGACATTTAAAAGAAGAGAATTATGGGAAATCGTGGGAACATCCTGGTACTGATTTGCCCTGCTAAGAACCCTGACATTGGGCTGTCCCTGTCATATGGATCCGGAGCACTCCATTGCGGCTCTGCATGGGATGAGGATGGCCCGGCTCCCAAAGACTAACACCAAGGCCCTCACACAGAGCATGTCAGGCACTTGTCCTGGGTCAAGAGGGACACAATTGTATTTCAAAGTCAAACCCGAGGTCGCCTCCTTGATGATGATGTTACCAAGCTGTTAGAGTTGTGACGATTAATGTGAGACCCGTGAAGATCCGGGGTAGAATAAGTCTTCAGCAACCCATGCTTGCCGTAAAAGGCGACTATGCTTGTCGTAACAGGCGACTTACGGGATCGGGTGGTCAGGCTCGCTGACTTGGTTGATGCATGTCATCGTATCCCAATTGCGTGGATCGATGTTCATGATGTCAATCACTGGATGGTCTGGTCCAGACTCGATTATTTACAAACCGCCGTCATATAGCTGGAATATTACTGAGTGCGGCAAACAAACAAACAAAACGTGAGAACGGAGTGTTTACTAGGCCACAACAAAACTGTCAAAACCAGGATTCCACATGTAATACTTACAGATGTAGATAGTCAAATTACCACAAACTCGGAACACAAGAACCAATCTCGCATTATTATGTAGTGGAATATTGCTGAGTGCGGCGTTACACAACCAACCATGCAACCAACCAACCAACCATTTATGTTCCATTGAAATCATGAGATCCTTTACTTGTTTAATATCTGCGAGATGAAATCTGTGCCAAACGGATCTGAATCTTGTTTTATTATTTATTGTAGCATGGGCTCTGGCCATGATGGGGAGATCGGGTGTCAAGATAACGACTTCTTTGTGATGGCTGCATTTGTCGTGTTGCCAAACCAAATTCCGGGTACTTTGCTGGATAACTTGTTCCGATTTTCAACATGCAGTATTGCGAAGTTTGACAGCTTCTTGAGGTAGGCCTAATTTCTTACAACATTCTATTTCTCCTTTCTGATCGCATGACTTTGCATATCAAAGTGTTGTTTGTTTTCTTCCCGTAATGATCAAGATGATATAAATTCCATTGCCGATTGTGAGGATTTGCCAGTGTTCCAAACTGCCCTCGGTGATAATGAATTCAACCAAGAAACAGTCGACATCCTTTACTCTACAATATTGAAAAAGGAAATCTCTGAAAGTATTAATCATTTTAAAATCATTAAGGCGTCTGGGACTGACAACTGCATCGCCGATGGTTTTCAAACATTCATTTTAACATATTAATTTCCTACATATAATATATACTTAACGTCTTGTTATGTGTCCCGATATGGCAGGATACGCTCACCCTTTCGAGGACACCCCGTGTCATCACTACTTGATAGAGAGTCATAAGCACCGGGTGTCATCACTATTTGATAGGGAGTCATAAGCACCTGGTGTCATCACTATTTGATAGGGAGACATACGCACCTGGTGTCATCACTATTTGATAGGGAGTCATAAGCACCTGGTGTCATCACTATTTAATAGGGAGTCATAAGCACCTGTTTTCATCACTATTTGATAGGGAGTCATAAGCACCTGGTGTCATCACTATTTGATAGGGAGTCATAAGCACCTGGTACCATCACTATTTGATAGGGAGTCATAAGCACCTGGTGTCATCACTATTTGATAGGGAGTCATAAGCACCTGGTGTCATCACTATTTGATAGGGAGTCATAAGCACCTGGTGTCATCACTATTTGATAGGGAGTCATAAGCACCTGGTGTCATCACTATTTGATAGGGAGACATAAGCACCTGGTGTCATCACTATTTGATAGGGAGTCATAAGCACCTGGTGTCATCACTATTTGATAGGGAGACATAAGCACCTGGTGTCATCACTATTTGATAGGGAGACATAAGCACCTGGTATCATCACTATTTGATAGGGAGACATAAGCAGATGCTCAGGAAATTTTAGGAATCCAATGGATTGATGAGGTTTGTCACTTTTAGGGACCCGAAATGGAGAATTTGGTATTTGGGCATGTTTGAGTTACTGACAACAATCTTTAGTGCTGTTTTGTGCTTACTCGTAATCATACCAGTTTTGTCATGATACACAAAGAGACATTACGACTCATTTCAGGTCTGCTGCCTGTACGCGGCACAGTTCCAGTCTTCCCGCCTTCCACCTGGGAGGTTCTGGACAGCTCTTTGATGCTGATCAACAGTGTCGGTTGTTCTTGGGTCCAGCGTCAAGGTTTTGCAGGGTATATGAGAGTTTTGTGGTGGTTAAAGGCGCCTTCGTGTTGCCGCCTCGGATGTAGATCTTGTTAATAAATATTGAACAATTATCTTGGTGTGGCAGGATTTGTAGCAAGGAAGATACGATTACGTGTATACCCAACGCATCCGTGACGTATACCGACCACATTTTTCGAGTATGAACATGATGAATTTTGAAATATGCAACCGAAGTAGCATTGGAATGTGGCGCTAGTTGCTTCAGACTTTCACTTTCAGAGAGAGAGAGAGAGAGAGAGAGAGAGAGAGAGAGAGAAGATTGAGTTACTATGATAGACAAGGATAGACATGAAAAAGTAGGTAGGTAGGTAAGTAGGTAGGTAGGTAGGTAGGTAGGTAGGTAGGTAGGTAGGTAGGTAGGTAGGTAGGTAGGTAGGTCAATTCTGCGAGATTCATTCATGGATTGTAAAGATATGATGCTGATGCTGATAAATCAGAAAGGAAAGAAACGTGTATGCTTCCAAGTCTGCAAACTCGATTGTTAAAACAGAATACAAAGAAACCTTATTATAACCTGCAACAGGATGCCTTCACGTTAACCGTTTTCATGTATACATCGCTACCTTTGTGCCTCAGCATTGTACTCGAAGTTTATCAGGCATGTGTCTTACATACGTCCTTGTGTAGGTTTACTACTAGATCGTTGGGTAACATGTTATAATAAATGTAATACATGTGATTTGTTTTGTTTTTCAGGAAGCAACATCGCAACGTGTGGATTGTTTTGAGAGCATGTGCTCCTCACTCTTATGTCTGAATCCTGCAAGTCCAACGCAGTGCCGGGAGTTCCTTCCTTTCGACGAAACCTCCTGTGGTAATGGAAAGGTGACATGTTCTTATAACATAATCTGACATGTTGCTTGCGTGTGTTGATGGTGTTGCGTCCCCATAATGTCAAGTCTCTTTCTTTGTTTAACGCCGCTCTCAGCAATAGTCCAGCTATATGACACTGGTCTATAGATATTCGAGTCTGGAACGGACAATCCAGTGATGGACATCATGAGCATCGATTCACGTCATTGGGATACGATAACATGAATCAACCAAGTCAGCGAGCCTGACCACCCGATCCCGTTAGTCGCTTCCTACGACAAGCATAGTCACCTTTTACGGCAAGCATGGGTTGTCGAAGACCTATTCTAACCCGGATCTTCACGGGTCCATTATGTCAAGTTTCGATATTCAACATAACTACACTCACGGAACGGTTGTTGAAGCAGGCTAAGAAGCTTTGTGAGCAATCTACCCGACTTGAATATTCAATTTATCCTACTGTGGCTATCTCCAAGATACAATCCGAAAAGAAGGACGTTCAACAATTTAAGCTTCTAATTAGATAGCCGTGAATTCCATGAAATATCAAAACCAATACCGTTCAAGTTTATTCTTGTTTTTCTTACAGTTTTGTGAAGCGGGAAGATGTGTGTCGCACACGAGGGCACTTGCGACTGTTGGTGAGACTTGGTGTTAGCTAGCACGGAGCAGCCACCGTTGTTAAACTAAATGCTGGCGAATTTGGACAAGCAGTATGATACTTGTTGGCGTGTCATTCACACGAAAAAGACACCACATGTTTTGTTTGTTTGTTATTTAACGCCGCACTCAACAATATTCCAACTATATGACGGCGCTCTGTAAATAATCGAGGCTTGACCAGACAATCTAGTGATGAATATCATTAGCATCTATCCACGCAATCGGAACACGATGACATGCATCAACCAAGTTAGCGAGTCTGACCACCCGATCCCGTTAGTCGCCTTCTACGACAAGCATAGTCGCCTGTTACGGCAAGTATGGGTTGCTGAAGACCTATTCCGACAAGGATCTTCATGTGTCAGACACCCAGTGATTTCCTCCTATACATGATAATGATTGCAAAACAAGCCATAAAGAGTATATATGTTGATTTTGATAATGGACATTTCATGCGGTAAACTGCCCAAAGTTAACTGAGTCAATGAATGACTGATCTATTTGTAATAACGATCATCATCGAAAGCGACACGATTTGGGACGATGAAAACATTTGAAATGAATAGCGATTCGCTGAATCGTTCATAAAATACCCTTCAGTTACTTATTGCTTATTCTTTAACAGTGCGAAGGCAGAAACCGAATCAAAACGAACGTACAGTAAATGCGATAACATTACAGATCACAAGAAGAATATAAGATTGCCGGCACGACTTGGTGACCTGGTTGGTTGCGTGTCTACATATAGCATTTCCAGTATAACCACAAACATTACAACAGCAACACGGCGCAATGCTGCTGCAAACTGGTACCGTCACAACCGTCCTATCACGGAGACCCAATAGTCTAAGGTGCTCTCGGGGCGTGCCATGGCTCACTGGTCGTGTGTTCGAATCTCACATTAGTCCTGGTTATGATCATAGGTTTGTCAGTCTCATACCCGTGTCAAGGTCACGGCTATGACCTCCATCACATCGGCCTCTCCTCCCACACTTAGCTGACACGGCGTGATACAACTGAAATACTGGCCAAAACAGCGTAAAACCCCACTCACTCACTCACTCACTCACTCACTCACTCACTCACTCACTCACTCACTCACTCACTCACTCACTCACTCACTCACTCACTCACTCACTCACTCACTCACTGATGCAAAATGGTATCAGGGCACGTATCCAACTTCAATGGCAACAATTGTCTGACACCTGATCCCAGCCAAAGGACCGGACCAAGGTTCTTAGCAACCAACAGCCCTGTCCACTCAACGCAATCAAAGTAAAGTGACGATATCCAAATATATTGAGTGAGTGAGTGAGTATGGATTTACGCCGCTTTTAGCAATATTCCAACAACACCACGGCGGGGACACCAGAAATGGGCTTCACACATTGTACCCAGGTCGGGAATCGAACCCGGGTCATCGGCGTGACGAGCGAACGCTTTAACCACTAGGCTACCCGACCGCCCCCAAAATATATTGTGTGATTTCAAACTATGTAAGAGAGATAATAATTGTTTCGTACAATTGTTAATTAGATTATTTCCCTTGTCAACAGACGGATGCCCCCAAGGAGATGACTCAAGTACGTCATGTGAAGCCTCTTTATGCCCCACCTACAACGCTGGCACAAAGAACATTCTGTGTTGTCAGACCTGTAATGAACCAAATATTTTCCTACTTAATACAACTACCATCCACGACAACACTTACTACGTCAACCACCACCATCACAATCACAACTGCCACAACTACAGCTTCAATAACCACCACGTTCACCACTACGACATGCCATGCTGTGACAAGACGGAAAAGCACAGGTGAAGGCCAAATATACTTTTATGACAACTACAACTCCCGATATACACCAAGGTGTGTCCCAGTGCATGAGACGCTTTGGACGATGACAACTTACGCACAATGTAAAAGATATGTATAAGTCATCTAAATATTGAACTTCTCTCTTTACCGAGTTGAACTGGCACCAATGGCGTATTCCACCAACGAACTTATCCTCGTTCTTTAACATAATAGTTCAGGGCAAAATTATACTAGATATATATATATAGCATCCTACTGAAAATAGGACTGCCTAAATTGACGTTCGGACGGAAATGACGTCATGCGCTTAGAACCCTCGTGGATGAGTACAGGCAAGTTGAGCTGAGAAGGGGTGTGAATGAAATAGGATGAATGTTTGATTACACATATGCTCTGGATTGTTGATAGAGTGAGTGTTAGTGAGTGAGTATGGTTTTATACTGCTTCTACCAATAGTCTATCACGGCGAGGGACACCAGGAATGGGCTTCACACATTGTACCCATGTTGGGAATCGAACCCGGGTTCTTCGGCGTGACGAGCGAGCACGAGGCTACCCGACTGCCCCCGTTATTAGAGACAAGCCGACATATCTTGAACTATCACTTGAAAATAAATCTGGAGTTTTCCTTCATGGCGGTCTGTCCTCTCATCCACAACATATCGGCGTCTGAATCCTCCCCACACGAGGCTGGCAGTCATGGCGGAAAAATGGAAATAATAAGTGGGCTTGAAAATTTGTCTTAATTTTTTTGCTCTATGAAATCATCTGTTGTTTTAAAAATGTTTGATATTAGTTTGATAATTGTCATGTACCATTACATCATTGTTGTCCAGAGACTTGTATTCACGGAACAGTGTAAAAGTTACGATACTTGGATAGAGCTTGTGATAACCTGGCATCATTGATAGTGATTCGTGGATCAACGAGTTTACCTGTCATCAAAGCGTTGGTGAACACCGGTACAGTTGATGTGAGAGCAGCCTCCATCAGTTGTGCACACAGTGTTATCACTCAGTGAGGAAAAAAGAAGACTTACCAACAGAAAGACTGGGGTGACGACGAAAACACAAAGGTTTACAATGTAGACACACTTAATGGATAACGACTTCTTTAATACTGTAAAGGCGACGTTTCGGTATGGATCCTTATACCGTTGTTAAGCAAGACTGAATGAGGAACATTGTACAAAATATATATAGCAGGTGGGGGATTAACAATAGAGGATTAACAGTAACAACAATTGTAGGTGTCTGGTGTTGATGGGGTTGATAATTCACCAACGGAGGATTGAACAGTTTAATGACAATTGGTCGTCGTTTCCCATTCGTTGCCTCCTCGTCAACATCTGAACGCTTGATACCTGGTGAACATAGTACTGACAATAGCTAAGTACTTCAACAATATGAAACGCTACAGCTGTCAATTACAGTGGAAATAACTGATGCAAAACGCGCCTCCTGTCGATATGAACAACAGCGTGCTTTCTGAACAAATACAGATCCATTTAAAAAGCAAGACGTACACGTACTTTACTTCTTAATAGCACAGTTTTTTTATTTCTATTGTGGTTTTGTGCTGCAATTCATTGTTCTTGATTGTACACGTGAGTCGAAGCTGATCCTGGGTTCGAATCCCTGAATTCGCCTTGATTATGACCCTTGGCTTGTTGTCAGGACACCAGCGTGGATTTAGCATCGCTTTTGACCTTCCTGTAACATGCTGACACGCCGTAATATACTATGAACTAAAATACAGTTGTGGTACAAATAAGTGAGTGAGGGATTTGGTTTACACGCCGCTTTGAGAAATATTCCAGTTAACTCACGGATGGTCAGCTTAACGTAGGAGATGTGCCCTATGTGATGCAGCTTATCAAAGCTTCCTGGCAAGTCTGCATACTGAAAAACAATTGTAGCAAAAACTGAGAACCTCACTGTTGTCCCACCAAACCCAACTCAGGGTCCACGTATGCTCAAGCTACCATAACACCAGCTGACAACCAGATATTCCAGCGCACCTATGACAAAAAATGTTGTTTGTAACATTATCAACATGTTACACTATTTTTGCAGTGAAACTAATGTATTTTCCACACAAACATAGAGCCATTAGTTCAGGATCATCAATTAATCAACATGAATTTGTCATATATTTATTTAATTAGAGAGATCACATGCGCTTTTAACTCCAGATGTGACAGAAAATGAAAGAGCAGCTCCAGGGGGAAACTAGTGCAGACTATGTATCTGTATTACTGCTCGACTGCATTATGCTTACTGAAAAGCAACAGATACATGTTGAAAGAACGGAGTTGCTTTTGATCAAGCATTAAATTTTTCGTATCTTTTTCCATATCTGACTGTTTTCGTTGAGCTTTGGTCTGGTAACCAGGCGCGACAGACAACTCACGAGTAGATCTTGTTTTCAGTAATGTATAACACGTGACAGATTACAACGCTGACAACCATGCGACCGCCATAAACACCAAATAGTGTTTCTGTGGACGTTAAATTGTATTGCAACATTACGTTGACTCGATCCTTTGATGCTTCAAGCATACCAATGGCTCGCAGACGCTCATTTTCGGACAGGCGTGGCATTTCGTAATGTTGAATAATGTTCTTTTTCTGAATGGTTGTTGTCAGCACGATGCTAAACCATGCATATGGAATCCCGTTAACGAACATGTTTTTATACCCATTCTTGGGTAGTGAAATGCATGGGGCTTGCATAAAAGTCAACGTTTGCATGGAATGCATGCTTTTCTGTAGCAGTTGCGTTTTTGTGACTTGATTCCATACATGTACTACAATATTGAAAACCAAACTTTACTTGTTTGAAAAATACACTAAAATATTGGTGCCACAGGAACTTTTGTTGTTGAGTTTATTAAACGACGCCAAGAAACATCACTTTCTTGTAACCGAGGTAACGCCACCATTTCACCAATTGTCGGATTAACTTTGTAAAGACAAAGGCAGCAGATGCCAAACCAAATGGTAAAACTAAACACTTGAAATACCTCCTCGATCCGCGCAATTGGGATACGATGACATGCATCAACCATGTTTGACCACCCGATCCCGATATTGCCAAGTAGCCTTGATCTGCAGCCAAAGGGTGGTGGGAATAGTTATATCTAAAATAGACAAGCTTAACATGAGGACATTGTCGATAACAGGGTCGTAACAGGGTGGGGTCAGATGAATAGGCCAGCTGACGAAGCATGCGGGTCAACAGGCGTGATAAATATCTCTTAGAATATTACTTTTCCGTTTCTAAAATGTAATAATGAGTATATAGGTAATTAAGGTATACACACATCAAAGTTATATTCTTACCACGGTGTCACTGGTGACTGTGGAGATGTCGGTGTCCGGTGACACAACAGGTGATGCGGGTCTTCTCTTGTTTCCGCTTCATGATTATTTTTACGATTTCTTGATGTGTCAAGGGAACTTCTTCGGAATCAGACAATATATGGGATGCCATGTCGTCTCACCCTATACTGGTACTTGATATCTATTGCGTTAAGATTAGACAGGGACCCAGTTAAATTGACACCAATTACGTCCGTATATAAAGGGGGATAACTCAGGCCTGTTTAGCTCGGAAAACAAAGACCTACTAACGGCATAACATTTTCACACTTATTGTGAGCTTAATATTTTCACTGTGAGAGAAATAGTATATATTTTCAAACATTGATATTAACTTTTTCTCAAATTGCGTTTGGTGTCAAATAAGAATGAGTGTGATTTGTGCGTGTACAGTTCCCGTATAAACAATAAACAAGTTTCAATATTCAAAGCTCGTTCAAGATTTAGGTGTAAATAAGACAGGAAGAGTTACAATCGTATTTACAGGTGTAAAACAGTGTAGTTGAGTACAGTACGAGTGTATATGTGTTGGATGTAACACAAATAGCTTGAGTACAGATGGTATTTAACTGATATACATGCCCGAGTTACGAGTGGTCGAAAATAAAAAAATTTAAACTAGATTTACTGCTAATGAAAACATTTCAACGACTTTGATTAAATCTACGTTCTCTTGGTTGATGGTACGTTAGTATTATTATAATAATAATGATGTCCGATATTTAGCGATGTCAATTTTAAGGCTTGTTTTAGCTCAGCCATCTTTCGTAAATGTCAGATGTCAGTCCCCCTGACGTTTTTCTTCCTTAATGAAAGAGCTGAAATATATACTGAACCAAATTAAAATCTTCACAATCCTAAAATTTAACATTTTGACCAGTTATTATTGTGAGCCCTTATTGTGTATTTAAACAGTAATGACCTCGTATTGTCTTCAGATAATAGGTGAATGAATGAATGACTTCGTAAGGGGGCCACCGGCCCATTATACATTGTTCATTAATCGGTATCCATTGTAACGATGGAGCGCCAGATGATAACAGAGTATATAAAACTACCAATGGTAAAAAAATAGAGCAGATCATACTAAAAAGATCATTTCTTGTCCACAGGGGTTTACCCCAACCGATTACTTTATATGAAATTGTTTACAGTGCATAAATAAACAATGAAGTTTTGGAACGTATCAGTACTTATTTACAAAAGAGTTTATCACAGTAGATAAGTACATACATTCTGTTTACAGTGCATATATGAACAATAAAGTTTGAAAAGTAGAGCAGAAAAGTAAATCCTACAAGAAGCATCGGTTCTTGTTTACAAAGCGTCTATTTCACCCGACCACTGGGGACTGAATTATTGGAAGCCATTATTAAATATGTAGTGAGTATCAACCCAAATACATGTGGTTTCCTCTTATTACATGTTCATATTAATCATTGGTTACGAACTTTTCCCTTTTCTTAAATGCAAGAAAAATGAATTTTCCTATGCTGTTGAACACTGTGGTGTTAGAAGATACAAGTAAACTATGAAGCTTTTGCTCTGTAGGACAGCGTTGAAAATAACTAGGAATAAGTGACTTAAATCCGAATAGAAGTTACATTCAAGACAAAAATGAAACTCTGTTTCTACGGTGGGATTAACACAAAAAGGACATGTGAATGATAATAGGTGAATGCAGGTGAATCGATCAAAACATGTGAACAGCACTACAGTGGCAAAAGTGTTTTTTCACATGCAACTGGTCACCATACTACTGCACGTGTTTTCAGCCATACTTGTTAGCAGTCATTAACTAAAAAAAGAAAAACACAAGAAATCAAAAGTCTGAACGGCCATTTGTCATGCCAGGCCTTTCAAATGTGCAACGTGAACGTGCTATCGGCATGTTGCAGACGGGAACGTCCGTAGCTGAAGTCGCAAGGATGATGGGTTGTAGTTGACGGACTGTTAATGATTTACAGACGCGTCTACAGCAAACGGGTACCACCGCTGATCGCCTTCGGCCAGGTCGACCACGTGTGACGTCACATGCAGAGGATCATCAGATTGTCTTACGTCACCTCCGTAACCGATTTTTGACGGCTACATCAACCAGAAATGAACTGTTTAGGGGTAGACTGAGTGCGCAAACTGTTCGAAACCCCCTGAGAACTGCTCACCTTCACGCACGACGGCCATACTGCGGGCCGATTCTGACTCAATTACACAGACGTCAACGTCAATTGTAGGCACAACGACACTTACGATGGACTCAGAGGAATTGGAATCAAGTCGTCTTCAGTGATGAATCCCGATATAATCTTCGATTTGTTGATGGTAGGGCGAGGGTGTGGAGGCGCCGTCATGAACGTTACGACCAGTGTTGTGTACAGGACGTTGACAGATTTCGAGGCGGAAGTGTCATGTTGTGGGGTGCTTTCTGTGGCAATGCACGTTCCAGGCTTCTTGTCATCCGTGGCAATCTCAACGCTGCTGCTTACTGAGACCAGGTACTGGTACCAGAACTTCTGCCTTTTAAGGCAGCACATGGACCTGGTTTGATCTTCCAACACGACAATGCCAGACCCCAAACAGCAATTTTGACAAGGAATTTCCTTCAGAATGCGGAAGTCAACGTCATGGACTGGCCGTCAAGGTCTCCCGACCTCAATCCCATCGAACACGTCTGGGATGCTCTTGGCAGAAGTCTGCGCACTCTCCAGAACCAACCACAGAATTTGCAAGATCTAGGCACCATTTTGCAGCAACAATGGCGTTGTCTTCCTAATCATGTGGTCACAAGCATCACAAGGTCCATGCGGAGGCGTTGTGTGGCAGTTGTCAACGCACATGGTGGCCATACAAGCTACTGAACTTGTGTGGCATCATATTCTCGTGCTTGGGACTTACGATTTAAACTGTTGATGTTATTACCGAATACCGTAGGTGATGGAACAAGTTATGGTTACCACCGTTAATTAAAATCCTTCTTTGGACATTAATGATTAAAAATTCTACAATGAATTTGGAATTTACTCGATTCTGATTGGTCAATCAGAGGCTATTAAATTACAATAAACCCCCTCTGATTGAAACAGCTGGTTTGACGACCGCATCAACGCGGAAGCTAATATTCATAGAATAGTACAATAACTATTTTCAGTCATTGTCGGTAGGCATATTTAGATAATTATATCTACAATTACAGGTTACAAAATGCACAGATGCGGTTACTACAGTATTCAAAGGATGTGTGACAAAACATTTCATGCAGAAAACACGTTAGAAATCTACAAAAAAGATGTATTTACGTTTTGGAGACAACAGAAAGCTTGGAATTTTGGCGCTTTTCTGTATACGACTGTGACGTCATATCTTTTGCGCCACAATGAGCGATATGACATCATAATGGTGACGTGCGATGTAGAGCGAAAACCTTGCAAAGCTTGCCTTGTTTTCTTTAGGGATGCCCACCCCATGTTAGCTTACCAAGTTGACGTGCTTATATGCTTTCAATGCCTGTCATATGTTCGAGTGAAGTATTACGGTGTCAAAAACCTGCTTGAGTATATACAGCGCCATATTTCGTTCGGTGATTCCGTAATTCAAATCGATAACCCACTCAAAACACTGGATTCATCCCATGCCGCTTCACTCAGTATATTTGCTAACACCAAAGAGTTCGCGTTTTATTTAGTCATAGTAGTATGGAGATAAACATACTGTGTTTTCAATGTAGAGCTAGGTTACCTGTATATTTAACCCCGCTAAATTTAACATTTGAAACCTCACGCTGCGCGTTCGGTTCCGAATTCCAAATGTAGAAATAAGAACGTTGACACACTTGTCCTACAATGCATACGTTTTTGAAACTGCGGCACTGAGCGGTATGCGAAGCCAGCTGACGGTCAGGCACCATGACGGTTAACGCACTAGTTATTGAAGTGGCTTGTCTCTTTATTTGTCAGTGTGCAAGCTGGTGTACATTAAATTCATAACCCCAAGCAATGTCTGACGAAGCCCAATTAAAAGATACATGTATTTAATAAAATCTATCATTTGGTGCACATTCCAAACTCAGCAAGTTTTAACTATATTCTGCCCTAGCAACTGATATGTATGATTGTGGTTTGTAATATATGCTTAAATTGATGCGCATGGTATACAGTAAGTGCAAAATGTAATACTAGTAATGTAATGGTATGTTTATCCAAAATCCCAAACTATCAAAAGGCACCAGTTCATCATTAGACCTATCTATGTGCCAGGTTTGGTTAAGATATCTCTCATGGTTTTCGTGTTTTTCTCCGGAAACGAAATGTGACAGATGGACGGACGGACCCCCGAATTAATACACCCTTGATAATATGACCCGTAAAGATCCGGGGTAGAATAGGTCATCAGCAACCCATGTTTGCAGTAACAGGAGACTACGCTTATCGTAAAAGGCGATTAACTGGTCCGGGTGGTCAGACTCGCTGACTTAGTTGATGCATGTCATCGGTCCCAATTGCGTGGATCGATATATTGCCAAAAAGAAATAACTCGGGATTAAATTGATCGAAGTACCCATATCCTGACGTACATTCGGATTGGCTTGCGCCTTCGAGTTGGGGACGAGCCTTGTTACAGATTACGGAAACATGCGAGTGGTGAGGAATGTTGGTGAGTTCTCCGCACTTAAAACACGTGCCGCTCCAAAGTCTCGGGCCAAAAAGACGTCCTTGAAAGAGTTTGGCTGGATAAGCCCCATCCCGAAACGTAGCCTCGCTGTTAGTCTTGCAAACTTGTTTTGGGCATGTCTTGATGATTTGACTTCTTTTTTGTCCAGTTTCTTGATAGTTTTGATTTGCGCTCTAGAAATACGCCAATCATCCTTAGAATCATCAGCAAGATCATTACAATCATATTGGCAGACCGTCTCAATATGATGAGTCGGCTAGCTTTATCAGCATATGTCTACGCTCAATGCGTGAGTCCTTGGCGCAAGTAGTCCAATTTTGAGTGAAAAACAGCAAATTTCATTTCCTTCCAATTTTTAAGGGTCTCTGAAATGAAATGTTACTGAAATCGGCGCCCTTCCCGTTACCATACGCAATTTATTATTCTTCAGTTTTGAGGTTCTGAATTTCTGCCGCTGTTCGAACCATGTTATCTTGTAGATTAACAGATTTATAATCAACAGTCCTGTCGATTTCTTCTTGAGATGTGGATAACTGTTGTAGAAAACTATCCAGTTTCTTGTTAATGTCTTAGGATGGCTCCCTTCTAAGATGGTGATAGAAACACGTGGCAAAGTTAATAACGAGAATAAACAGACGGCACTGTAACGGCGACACCACAGAAGAGACTGAAGTACCCGGGCTTTACAAGTCCTATGTATAGCCCTTCCGGTAGCACACCCAACCTTGAATAGCCTCCCTTTATATCTGGCGTTACCTTCAAGAGATATTGTATTTCACTGTATTCAACCAAATTAAATTTCATTACCCGCTGGTGTCTCATTACAATGACAGTATTTGTCGTTTCTGATGACCTAATTACTTCCTGAATAATTAGCGATGCTTAAAGTGTCGAGCTGTCTGCAGCCATATTGCAACAATGATTGGTAAAGAGCAGGTCGACATTGTGTCTCTCCAGGACAGTACCAGTGAGCAGTATGAAGAGGAAACTATGACAAAGGCACAATGGTCAAACAAGTTCCAGAGTACCATTGCTCTTCTGGGCTATTCAGTGGGCCTGCCAAACCTGTGGCGGTTCCCTTATGTCTGTCAAAGAAACGGTGGAGGTAAGGCCTAACTTATTATCACAACCACATAACTACATCAAAGCTCGAAGCTCAGAACATGACACATGTTTTGTTTTGTTTTGTTTTGACGCCACACTCAGCAATATTCTAACTGATGACGGCCTGTAATTCATCGAGTCTCGGCCAGACAACTAAGGGATTGATGTTATGATAACCGATCCACCCCGTCGGAGAATGATGATACAAGTCATCGAACCTGACCTACCGATCGGGGTTGCATTATCTCCAAAGAAAAGAGATTAGCAATGGGACCAAAGGACGATTTTACACCGTTGACACAAACGCAAATACAGTTAGATTTGCCTGTGATGATTTCCAGTGTGAATTAAGTTTGGGTGGTTATTACATTTGAAGCTACACCTTTGTAACACATAACTATTGTTTATTGTCGTATGCAAATGCACCCTTGTCATGAATGCTATGATCGGATTTACAGACATTTCCGGACACGAATTCCGCAGTTGATACAATCACATCACATCTCTCACATCACATATACACATGTTCAGACGTGCATGTTGTAGCAAAGGGATAAGCTAGCTTTCTCATCATCGTTGCAATCAAGCTTCTGCTCTAGACTAATATCAGTGTTATATGGCAGTGTAACTTATTGTCGTACAATAATTGTAATTGTATTACATTGTTTCTGTTGAGATTCAGTAGATGTTCACTGAATTGTATTTAAACAATGATTTGTTGTCAGGAATGTAGTACTATATAATGTAAGCAGTGAGGAGGATATTATTATATTTAGATTAACTGTATTTAACTGTAAGCTTCCGAATAGTCTGGATGTTATAGAAACATATGAAATATTCTGTGATGTTCTAATGACACTGGACTGTTCTAGTACTGTGTAGAACGTGCTGGTAGTTAGTTACACTGGACAAGTGCTGCGGGCTCCTGCCTGTCATCTCAGAGACCAATTTGCAAGATAAAGAGACGCAGATCTATCCTGAAGAAACTCGTTTGTTCCAAGGTTAAATCTAAATCAAACTCAGTAACCATATTTACGTTTACAACATACCAATACTTCAAATATAAAACTATTTAAGTTTGTAACATACCAATACTTCAAATATAAAACTATTTATACAAAGTAATGTTGGTCTGTACACGCACAATGTAATGTTGGTCTGTACACGCACAATGTAATGTTGGTCTGTACACGCACAAAGTAATGTTGGTCTGTACACGCACAATATAATGTTGGTCTGTATACGCACAATATAATGTTGGTCTGTACACGCACAATATAATGTTGGTCTGTACACGCACAATGTAATGTTGGTCTGTACACGCACAATGTAATGTTGGTCTGTACACGCACAATGTAATGTGGGTCTGTACACGCACAATGTAATGTTGGTCTGTACACGCACAATGTAATGTTGGTCTGTAGACGCACAATGTAATGTGGGTCTGTACACGCACAATGTGATGTTGGTCTGTACACGCACAATGTAATGTTGGTCTGTACACGCACAATGTAATGTTGGTCTGTAGACGCACAATGTAATGTTGGTCTGTACACGCACAATGTGATGTTGGTCTGTACACGCACAATGTGATGTTGGTCTGTACACGCATAAACTCTGTGAGTGGATGGTGCTATCGGTGCAGCCGGACATCTGATTGTCAGTGATCCATTCATATTATTTTCACCTCTGTTTAACATTTTAAACCTAGTGGAATCTGTTTTGTGGGATAACCGAGACAGGTTCTTCTCTGGCGCTGTCGGTCTAAATTTTATTACAAACGATGAAATAATGGGAGAACAAAGGGAAGTCACAATTACACAGAAGTATATTTGTACATATTGATCATGATCATTGGACAGTTTTAATAATGATGATTATTAATTGTTTCAAAGCATGATTTGATAATAAGTATGGCAGTCAGTCCTAAAATGTTAACATTTGTTTAACGTTGATTTGTCAGATTACATAGCCTATTAGGTCAGTAAGCATCAAGTACAAGAATGTTCGATACAATTTCAACATTTGGTGCCTCTGTTATCACAATATTGAGACCAAAGAAGCATGTGCAAGGATACCTAGATGTATCTTATTGGTATTGTTGCAGGTGCGTTTCTCATCCCCCACATGTTCTTCACCATCATCGTGGCCATTCCACTGTTCTTCTTGGAGTCGTATCTTGGTCAATTTTCACGTCAAGGTCCAATTGGAGTGTGGGCGATGTGTCCACTGATGAAAGGTCAGTATGACAGACTTCAAACAGCTTATAGTAAGTGAGTGAGTTGGGTTTAACGCCGGTTATATCACGGCATATCAGCTTAATGTGGGAGGAAAACCCGAAGTGATGCAGGTCTCAGACGTTTTCCAAATCTCGAAATGCATATGACTTTCTTATGAAGAGACATTTTACGTTAAGACCCGTCTTAAACTTACATTTGTTTTCCCCAAGTGAGCATCCATACGTTGTCGAACTCGATGAGGCCTTCTGGCAAATGACAGGTCATAGCAAGTAATGGCCATTGTTTATTATATATGTGAATATATTTCACTTCTTGTGAAAAGAGGGCACGGGTGGCCCTGTCCTCTAAGGCGCTGCAATTTGCTGTGCAGAGTTGCGTCCCATGTGTACGCACACAAGTGGTTTTTTTCCTTTTTTCAAGGTTTCTCAACACCATGCCCGTGCTTGTGAGTTCTAAAAACAGGTAAAACTGAAATACTGAACTCACTTACTCATTCTAGTGAAAAGGCTCACGTTAGGTTTAACAAAGTTGAAATAGAAACAAAACCATCATCATAGTCATAAGAAACACACGATATCAATTCAGCATCTCTCACATTTACTTCATTGTGCCACTGATACAGTGAGGCTTCTATGAATCTTAATCATTTAAATTCCAACTTCATAACTGATGCGATAATATGTCACGTTTAAATGTACACACACACCCATACATAGAATGATAGCATTTGCTTTACATATATGCAGGTATTGGAATTTGTATCATGACTCTCAGCTGCAACTGCATCCCATACCTCAGCATGTTGTTAGCCTGGGCCCTCTACTACTTCTACAGCTCCTTCTCCACCGTCCTGCCCTGGACCACCTGTGGCAACTCATGGAACACACCCCAGTGTGTGGCTGTTGGTGATTTAAGACGTGGCGCGAACGTATCGGCAGATATAGGTGCAATCAGTATAAACAGATCAGCATCAGCTGTCACAGTCTCGTATGGTGAAACCAATGTATCCCATGACCATGGGTTGATCACGGTACGTGGTCATACAGCAGCAGAGGAATTCTGGCAGTAAGTTTATATCTATTATTGGAACAAAATATTACGTTTTAGACTTACATATGCACGAATCAAAGAATATACACTATTTCTGTGTATGGTTTCGCATTAACATTGAAATCATTCATTTGACTTTGTCAAAGAGAACCATTAACACATGCACCTGATATAGACGGCATCGTACAATCTACTCAGAATTTGGCAGAGATTTCATCTGAATATTGAAAGAGCTTTTTCGCTTTTATTAACATACTGTGCCATGGTCACTGAAGGAGGGTTAATGAACTTTGAATTCTGACGGTCTTTAACCCGAACGTGCAATTTAGTCTTTATGTAATAGTCTATTAATCTATTAATTGTCCTCCTGACAGTTTGAATACAGACCTCTGGCATGTTACTGGATATTTTTTACTGTCATTTTGTCGACAGGTTTGTATATCATAGAAATGTGAATTTAAACTCACTGACTGTTTTAGAAACAAAGTGCTGGGAATCTCCTCCGGACTAGATGATGTTGGGCCTGTTCAGCTTCATCTTCTTGTCTGCTGGTTTATTACATGTGTGTTGATGTTTCTTTGCATCATGAAAGGAATTCGATCTATTGGCAAGGTATAGTTACTAATGAGAACCAACATTTATCTATCGTATCTCTTTAGTAAAAAGGGGGCACGGGTGGCCCAGTCGTCTAATGCGCCCGCCGCGATTCGCTGTGCAGAGTTGCGTCCCTTGCGCACGCCAGAAATGATTGTAGGTTCGAATCCCAGTTCCCCCGATTATGTTTCTAGGTTTGTCAGCACCATACCCGTGCTCGTGGGTTTAGCCGAAGTGGTAAACATCTGAGACCTGCATCACTTCTGGCTTTCCTCCAATATTAAGCTGACACACCGCGATATACTGGAATACTGTTAAAAGTGGCGTTTAACCCAACTCGCTAACTCGCTAAGAGTAAGACATATCCCTTGTGGTGTTCCATACTTTCACACAATGTGTGAAGCTCGATCATGTCCGCCTCCGTAGTGTGCTTGACTATTGCTGAGAGCGGAGTAAACCCATACTTGTTCGTCATGTTCGTCTTGAATAATGGAAAACCTCAATACAAGTGGTATAGATATGACACAATATTAAGATAGTAGAGCTATTTCAACGAGGGTGTGTAACTAGTGGTTAAAGCATTAGTATGTCACGCCCAATCTCCGGGTTCGATTTCCAACTTGGGAATAATCTGTGAAGCCCCTTGTCTGGTGCAAACAAACATGTTGAGTAACTACAGTATTTGGTCAAAGACGTTTGCTTTCTTATGTTTAAATCTGAAACTGCATTGCAAATAGTGCGAGATTTCACGAGAATTCACAAATGTAGAGAGGCAATTTAAGATGTAGCTGGTGACAGTGTGATTAAGCATGCAAACTTTTGTCAAAAAAAACCATACAGGTTTGTAGCTTTGACAAATAGTTCAGCTGCTCTCTGTAAATGTTTAAGGGGCAGTCGGGTAGCCTAGTGGTTAATCGTCCAGACTCGATTATTGACAGACCGCCGTCATATAGCTGGAATATTGCTGAGTGCGGCGTAAAACAACAAACCAACAAATATGTTTAGGGACCCACGTACAGCCATGTAACAAAAATGTATATGTATCAACAGGTTGTCTATGTGACGACGTTGATGCCCTACATATTGTTGCCGGTCCTGCTGGTGAGGGCGTGCATGCAGCCGGGTTCAATGGAAGGGATTATGTATTACATTACTCCAGATTTTAACCGTCTTCAACACTCACAGGTAAGTAGTTATCAAGTTATGACAAGGTGAGAAGTCATTTCATGTGCAGAACTGGACGGACATATGCTACCTGCCGTCTCAAACATTTCCAACAATGGAAAAAAAGTTGTGATAGATATTTATTTTGCATCTCTTGATTATTCCTCGTTTCATTTGAAATTAATGTTCATGTGGTGGTTTTGTTTATTTGTTGTTTAACGCCGCATTCAGCAATATTCCAGGTATATGACGGCGGTCTGTAAATGATCCATGTGGTGGTCATACTGTTTATTGATACATGTATTTATATGCTGTGCAAGTGTATCGTAAAGTTACTTGTGTTATTTCGATGTATTTCCTCCTTCCTCTCGGATACACGTCTGTGAATGTCGTCATGGTAACAAGAGCTGCACATCCCACGGTTCTATTTCCACAGGTGTGGTTGGAAGGACTTCTTCAAGTGTTCTTCTCTGTGGGTCCTGCGTGGGGCACTATTATCACCTTGACAAGCCACAACTCTCCCCATAACAACATTGTCAGGTTGGGTAACTCTTCTGAACGCTGAATACCCGTGAAGATCCGGTTTAGAATAGGTCTTCAGTAACCAATTCTTGCTGTAAACGGCGACTATGCTTGTCGTAAGAGGCGACCAACGGGATCAGGTGGTCAGGCTCGCTGACTTGGTTGATGCATGTCGTCGTATCCCGATTGCGTGTAAGGATTCGCATTATGTCAATCACTGGATTGTCCGGTCCAGACTCGATTATTTATAGACCTCTGTCATATATCTGGAATATTGCTGATGCGGCGTTAAACAACAAATAAACAAACAAATCACACAAAGTAGCTCTTTTGGAAAATCTAACATTGTATTATACTGTATGTACTTATCTGAGAAACGTGCTATGCTGTTTCAGTCAATTATGGAACATGTCTGTGTATTGTTCAAGCTGATCATGATCCATTCAAATTTATATGACTAATAAATGTTTAACGTATGGTGGCTGTTTGTAGTTTGCTAAAATTTGATGTTGGGTGTTACACGTTTGCAGAGATTCTTTCCTAATCCCTCTGATAGCGGAGTTGACAAGTGTGTTTTCCGGGTTTGTGGTATTTGCGACTGTGGGTTTCCTGGCTCATGACCTAGGACGACCGGTAGCTGATGTCATCACCTCAGGTGAGTTAGGAATCAGAGTCTGTCCTCAACCCCATGTATCCTCATCATGTAATTATTCCAATATACGCCCTTTTGAAGATGCGGGATAGAATACATGTATGTCTTCAGCAACCCATGCTTTCCGTAAAAAGGCGACTAACGGGATCGGGTAGTCAGGCCCACTGACTTGGTTGGTGCATCGTATCCTTTAAAATGGTATCTTCAATGCATGGGAATAACAGTAAATTGAATTATACAAACAATTCTTCAACTGGTTTCACATTTTATGGTGCACGCATTCAGGACATTACACATCAACAAAATCCAAGACATCTTGTGCAGGTTGTTCGGGAAAACGTATCAAGTTATGGATGCATTGTACATAGTTTTGACAATACTAAAGTGCGTTTGGGAAGCAAAATCAAATTAAAATGCAGCAAAGGCCACATTCTTGATTGGTATTCATCTCCTTATGTAGAAGGTGGGAAATTATTAGTCAATTTCAAGGATACTTAGCATCAGAGATGTTCCCATCACAGTTCAACAGATTTACCGAGGGCACAGAATTGGTTATTGCATGTCATCGCATCCCAATTATGTGGATCGATGCTCAGGATGCCAATCACTGCATTGTCTGGTTCAGACTCGATTATTCACAGACCGCCGTCATTATAGCTGGAATATTGCTGAGTGCGGCCTTAAACAGCAAACAAAATATTCCAATATGGCCCCAAAACAAGTAAACGCTATATTACGATTATAACATAAACGACAGAGCATAATCACTCTCCAAGATCTGTTATGTAATCTTCATATTGAAATATTGTCCAGGGATTATGATCGTAATATTTCAATGAACAGGGGTATGTAACATTGAACCTCATGAATACACAGTCACTAATACCAACGTTCAATCAACAGATTCATTTCTGATTAGGTCTGATAGGAGTTGATTGGCTCATACCATTTCCGCACTACATTTATGCATACACATTCATACAATCTGGACATGTAATATATGACGTGACGTGATATAATGTGAGCGAATGAGTTTGGTGTTACACCGCTTTTAGCAATATTCCAACAATATCACGGCAGGGGACACCAGACATGGGCTTCACGCAATGTGCCCATGTGGGGAATCAAACCCGTGTCTTCAGCGTGACGAGCGAACCCTTTTACCACTAGGCTATCCCACCGCCCCGATATAACGTGATATGACATGATATGATATGTTTGATACGACTGATAGGATGTCTGTACAGGTCCTGGCATTGGGTTCATCGTGTACCCAGAGGCAGTGTCGCTGCTGCCAGCCTCCCAGCTGTGGTCCCTGCTCTTCTTCCTGGTGGTCCTCATGATGGGCATCGATTCAATGGTGATTCAATTTGCTGTGAAATTATGTTTGTTTGTTTGTTGTTTAACGCCGCACTCAGCAATATTCCAGCTATATGACGGCGGTATGAAAATAATCGAGTCTGGACCAGACAATGCAGTGATTGATATCATGAGCATCGATCCAAATGGGATTGTGAAATGATGACATTGAGATTTCTTGAGAACTTCCTTCAGTGTCCTCTGTATAATTCCTGCATTTTTACCATTAATGTCCCGGACCTTTTCGCCATCATAACGTCAGTATCGTCATCTCTCCCATCACTGACGCATCGCAGTACATCTCTCGCTCATAGCAGTTATTTGATTGGGCGTCTATGTTTTGCCTTAAACCTTTCGAATCGGACACAAAATGAAACAATGACACCGAATGGGTTCACGGCATTTATTGTTATAAATAATGTTGAGGATGTTTTAGAGATCAGTATCAAATACTTTGCCACGTAGACTGTATTTAAGTATGCTCATGCTATATTGGAACAGTTTGCAAATATCGAGGCTACCGTTGCGTGTATAGAAGATATTTGGCCACGCCGGCTTCACATGAAACACCTCCAGACTGTTGTGGCTGCCGTGTTCTTGGGAGCTGTGTTTCTCGTCGGGCTTCCTTTCACCACAAGTGTGAGTATCGCGATCAGTGAGTAGGTGACGCCTTTCTGTGGCCCACGCACGTACTCGTGTGCATGCTGATCACATGCATAAGCATGAGTTTGTTTGTTTGTTTGCTTGCTTGTTTGTTTGTTGTTTAACCAATTCAGCAATATTCAAGCTACATGACGGCGGTCTGTAAATAATCTAGTCTGGACCAGACAATCAAGTGTTTGATATCATGAGCATCGATTCAATGACATGCATCAACCAAGTCAGCGATACTGACCACCCGATCCCGTTAATCGCCTCTTACGACAAGTAAATTCTCTAACCCGGATCTTCACGGATCTTTTTGGTTTGTTGTTTAACGCCGCACTCAGCAACATATGACGGCGGTCAAAATAATCGAGTCTGGACCAGACAATCCAGTAATATATCATGATATCA
Organism: Haliotis cracherodii; assembly: GCF_022045235.1. NCBI lineage: Eukaryota > Metazoa > Mollusca > Gastropoda > Lepetellida > Haliotidae > Haliotis > Haliotis cracherodii. The sequence goes on along the minus strand of NW_027266265.1, from coordinate 2,132,994 downwards.
TGAGCAATATATCGATCGACGCAATTGGTATCGATGACATGTATCAACCAAGTTCGCGAGCCTGACCATCCTGAATGGATTGCTGAAAACTTATTCTACCCCGGATCTTTACGGGTCAGTATACATAAGTAATATATATATGATATTTAAGGCACTTCCCCAAAGGAGGAGTGAATGTCATCACCTTGAACAGCGTTCTCAACAATACTTCAGATTTAACATGTCACCATCTTCTAAGACGAGTGTGATACATCGAATTCGATGGAGAATCTGTCTGCATTATTGGAATTCGTTCACAATACCGTATCATACTGTTTCATCTGGGGGTTTGCACGTGCAATATTAGATACTATTTTATTTAAATTCAAAATATCACTGATTTTTTGCTTATTATTCCAGGCAGGAGTGTACATATTCCAGTTATGCGATTGGTATGTTGGTGCCGTTGGCTGTTTTGTCGTCGGAACGATGGAATGTCTTGTTGTGGGCTGGTGCTATGGTAGGTTGGGTATGCGTGTACCCTGAGATGAGTTTCGTTGGATCAGTGAACCCGCGCGGTTTCTCAGCTTATGTCCCTTGGGTATGCCAGAAACATATGATTGCGGGTTCGAATACCGGGTTCGATTCCCCGATTACGTTTGTAGGTTTGCCCGTGGGTTTCACTTAAGTGGTCTGAGAGACTACACTCCGGCCTTTCCTCCACATTAAGCTGACATGCCGTGACATGACTAGAATACTTCATAGCGGCGTTACACCCAGGTCACTCACTCACAGGGGCGGTCGGGTAGCCTGGTGGTTAAAGCGTTCGCTCGTCACGCCGAAGACCCGGGTTCGAATCCCGACATGGGTACAATGTGTGAAGCCCATTTCTGGTATCCCCCGCCTCGATATTGCTGGAATATTGCTAAAAGCGGCGTAAAACCAAACTCACTCACACACTCACATATGCCATAACAGTAGTTTAGTTACTGGTAAATTACTGCGTGTCAGCTTCAGGTAGCAGAAAAGTCAAAAGCGGTGCTGAAACTTTGGTGATAAATCCACGATGGCATCATGATACCCATCTTCCCGAGGCAAGAGAGTTAACGCACTATGAAAGTCTTGTTTTAACCCTTGCCGAACTAGGCTGGCATTATGGAGTTACATTTTGGCTGGACTAACGAGTTTGTACATAGTCCAATCAAAATCGCGCAACGAAATCGAAACGCTATTCGTAAACTGTCATGCAGATTTTAGTCCATTACAGGATTTGCAAAGCATGTGCACAGCCAACTCGGTGTCAACAGATATTTTTCAAATCTTTTCATGTTTTTAATCAAGGTGCTGACGTGGTTTGATGCACTTCGCTACTTAAGAACCGCTTTATCACAATATAGATCTTTATTATCGATAAGATTGTCTTGACTGGGCGCCACCATTTTGTTTGAAGCAAATGCAAGTGATATTAGAGGTGAAAACTGATTGGTCCATCGGCGAGGCATAGAAGGGAGATAACTCGTAATAGCCACTGGTGGCTCTGCGATCGAGCCCAGGAATTCCAGTCTAGTTCGGCAAGGGTGGAAACTGGACTTTTAAAGTCAGTTAACTCACTTGTCTCGGGCAGATGCATGGCACCAAACCAAGGGTCATTCATAATCAAGGCAAATCAAAGACAGAATCAAGATACAATTTGGTTCGACTTCGGGGCGTTATCCACTAAAAGAAACTGCAGCACTAATCCCTTATAGAAATATAAGACAAATATACTAAAAAGATGTAAAGTAATCATGATACTCTTTTGTACATACGTGCTTGTCCACTGTATCTTATCTTGTAATAAAATCCATAAACATGCTGCTTCAGACTGCACAAGCGCTATCAGCAGAAAGCACGTTTCGTAACAGTTATTTCCACTGTATATTGAAATATGTATTAAGATGTATATTGTTGAAGTGTTTAGTTATTGTCGGTACTATGTTTACCAGGTGTCAAGCGTTTCGATGTTGACGTGGAGGTAATGATTGGAAAACGACTACCAATTGTTTTAAAACTGTTGTGTTTCGTAATCATACCAGTCTTTCTGTTGGTAAGTCAATTTCTCGCTCGCCTGTTCTTTTCCCGCTCGCCTCGGTTCAACTTTCATGTCTTCGGGTTTCATTTCTAACTACCATTTCTCCAACTGTGTTTGACCGTAATCAGGGAAGTAATGTTTGAGGCACGCGGTAAATGACCAAGTTATTTGAAACAGCCGCCTTCTCTCGTACATATTTCTTCCGGTTCGCTACAGTTTGACTGTTGCAGTTCTTTTCGCCTCTTGCCTTAATTGGCAGGTCCAATGAACAGTGTTTTAATCCCACTCTCCGTTGATTGGCTACTGACTGTGTAGGCGTGTCAAGTTATGTGCATAAATTAAACGATCACCTGATTCATGTCACGCCACTGTATGTATTCCTACACCTGAAATGTTTATCAATGTCGTCATTTTTATATATGCAACTGTTTTGGGTTAAACTATTGTAGATAAAACATGTTTTACGTTGTCGAATTTAATTATAAGCATTGACTGTGTATTATTTTCGGTTCATTGAGGTATGAATCGAAAAACCGATGTACTACGCGGATTCATACAGTTTGCACATCAGTTTTTCGATTCATACCTCAATGAACCGAAAAAAACCACAGTCAATCCTTAAATAACATGTGTATACGTAAACCACTTCAGGTCCTGTCCTAAATTGACTGTCATTGTTACCCCTGTAGATCCGGGATAGAATGGGTCTTCTGCAACCCATTCTTGTCGTGAGAGGCGACTAACGTGATAGGGATATCAGGCTCGCCGACTTGGTATGTCATCGTATTCCAATTGCGTGGATCGATGCTCATGATGTCCGTCACTGGATTGTCTGGTCCAAACTAGATTATTTACAGACCGCCGCATATAGATGGAATACTGCTGGATGCGGCGTTAAACAACAAACAAACACACAAACAATCAAACAAACAGCCATTGTTGCGGCAGGTGGCTATGGGGGTGACCATTGTGTCGTACAAACCACCAACTTACGGGAGGTATGACTACCCGCATTTCGCCGTCATCATTGGTTGGTGCATCGCCGTGTCATCGGTAGTACCCCTTCCCATCACCATGGTGATACAGATCCTCAAGAAAACAGGCTCGTTGGCTCAGGTATGTACCCACATTTTATAAATGTTACACTGTTCTGTGATTGGCCGTTTCTCGACCACAAAGTCAATATGCAATGACACATGACGAAGATCGAACTTATATCCAAGTTTTTGTATAACAATAGATGATTTCATGAAGTAGTAAGATTTAAGACATAACGTTGAACTTTATCAAATCCAATGTATTCCATTTTCTAGCGTACTAAGTCCGCCATGACACCCAGCCGCGCGTGGAGAGGATTCAGACGCCGATATGGTATTGATGAGAGGACAGACTGTACCATGAAGGAAAACGCTAGATTTATTTTCAAGCGATAGTTCGAGATATGTTGGCTGGTCTCTCGTAACGACAAAGGGCATACATTTAATCAAACATTCACACCATTTTAATCACAGATCAGCTCTATCTGCCTGTAATAATCCCCTTTTCAGCTTTAAGGTACTGGAGTGTTCCTTTATGTAATAATTTATTTCTAACCATGTTTCTACTGTCTTTTACAACTGTCGTCCCTATTAAGATCATTTCGAAAGTCCATAGTCATAGAGTCCCTTGAAGTCAGTCTGATGAATAAAAGCGCACTTATTCGGACAACAAAGGCATGTGTGATTATTTCAATAGCATATACTGTAACTGTATTTGTTGCTTTGTTCATTTGCAAGGAAGACACTTATTTCAGTGGGGGTAGGGGTGTGTGTGTGTGTGGGGGGGGGGTGTATGGGCGACAAAACACATTTCCATAATCATAATAAAGTGACAACAACTTCTCCACAATCATAAAAAATATCTGCTAAAAGTGGAGTACATTGTGCGATTCTGGCTGTATTATAAGCCTGTGTTTATGGATCACTATCAAATAGTGATGGTGCTAAGTGTTCACGAAAAGGTGAGGGTATCCTGCTCCACCGGTGGCACCTGTCACAAACACATGCAAGGGCACGTCAATTATTCACTTTCTACGACACGGGAAGTCAGAATAGGATATTGTATCGGACATCAATTCAGTCACTGATGCGTCACTGAAAACGGGAGCGGGTTGTCAGACTCGCTGACTTGGTTGATGCATGTCCTTGTATCCCAATAGTGTGGGTCGATGCTCATGATATCAATCACTGTACCAGACTCGATTATTTACATACCGCCGTCATATAGCTGGAATTTTGCTGAGTGCAGCATTAAACAAACAAACAAACACTGAATCATTCAACATGTGCATGCAGCTGTAGTGTTCTTGAATGGACCTGGAAAAATCCTAGGGCAATCAATTACATGACTGGGAATTAATTAATCACACTTGTCAATATACCTCTCAAACGATAAATGCCCATATATCAAAATAAGCCACCAGCTTAACTGTATCACAACGCATTACGCGAGGATCATCGTGTAGAATATATCAATTGTACACACGTATCACGTACAAGAGGATAATATACCAACCATCCTGAGTCTACAGCTATATCCGGCGAGAGGTATACCGTAGTTTTGTATCAAGCTCCCACGAAAAAGGTAAATATGTTCGTGGGCTCTCTGTATGAAAATGAAAAGTTTCAGCCTATTTCTTTATTTTTTATTTTTTTGTGCTTGATGCATTTGCTAAAACGAAGGGGTAATTGAATCATATGCTGCATGTAGTCTAATTAGTTCTAAAAACTGTCGGGATAATTTAAAACGCCATCAATTGAAATTTAATTGTGGTTGGGTGTCAAAATATTTATTTCTTCGTAATCTACTGGTAAAAATATTTTGTGCTGTAGCAACTGAACTGTCAATCTATTTGTACGAAACTTATGATGTACGTTTTTATAGACACCCGGTTTATCTTCACAGAGAATGTCAATGAAGCAAAAGAGTTGCGAAGAAATATTTCTTTTTGCGTTTTTCAATCGGCGAAACTCTTCCTGTCTGTCATTTGTGTTATGATTATTCAAGACGCAGCCCCTGGATATGGACAATACTCTGATAACTTTTTTTTATTGATTTACAGAAATATGGCCAACGCAGGAGCTGGGAATCTTCTGGTCTTCCTCGTCGTGATACTACAGATCCATACCGCACGCTCAGGTATGTCCCTTCACCATGCTTGGTTTAGCTGGAGGGGCGGTCGGGTAGCCTGGTGGTATAGCGTTCGCTCGTCACGGCGAAGACCCGGGTTCGATTCCCGACATGGGTACAATGTGTAAAGCCCATTTCTGGTGTCCCCCGCCGTGATATTGCTGGAATATTGCTAAAAGCGGCGTAAAACCATACTCACTCACTAACTCACTGGTTTAGCTGGAAGACTGTCCTTGCATATGTGTCTGCCACTACAGCGTTACCGCCACCCGTGACAATAGGTCTTCCGCAACCCATGCTTGCCGTAACCAGGCGACTATATTTGTTGCAAGAGGCGACTAACAGGATCAGATGGTCAGGCTCGCATGCCACCGTACCCACTGGAGTGTTGGGTCCAGACTCGATTATTTTCATACAGACCGCCGTCATATAGCTGGAACATTGTTGAGTGCGGCGTTAAACAACAAATTGACCAGTGCTAGTAGGAGGGTAGGATATGCCAACCCTTTTAAGAAATACCTGGTGGAATCGCTGATTATTAGTGATCCATTCACATAATTTCCACTGCTATTGCCTTTTGCGCCCGATGACGGATAATCGAGACTGTTTCTGACATTGATGCTTTATGTTGTCCTTACAACTCAACATGAATACAATCATATCTTAAATAATTAATCAATGTTTACAGTGAGTGAGTGAGTTGGGTTTAACGCCGCTTTTAACAGTATTCCAGTTATATCACCGCGTGTCAGCTTAACATGGGAGGAAAGCCCGAAGTGATGCAGGTCTCAGACGTTTACCACTTCGGTGAAGCCCACGAGCACGGATCTGGTGCTGACAAACCTAGAAACATAATCGGGGCGAACCGGGATTCGAACCCACAATCATAGGTTTCTGGCGTGCCCAAGTCCTCTGCACCTTTGCTGGTAGCTGGGCCATTTCCCGAGAAAAGTGAAATCTTTCACTACAACCCACTTTGACCCTGAACCGTCTCTGTGGTGTATTAGATAGAGAGCCCACCCGAAGTGAGTGTGTAAGTATGGTTTTACAACGCTTTTGGCAATAATCCAGCAATGTCACGGCGGGGGATACCAGAAATGGGCTTTACACATTGTACCCATGAGGGGAATCGAACCCGGGTCTCTGACGTAACGAGCGAACATTCTAACCACTAGACCACCCACCGCCCCGCCTGCCAGGAGAGCCGAAGGTCAGAGCTCGATCCCGCGGTATACCAAAAGACGTTAAAACGTGGAGATGGATGTTTTCCTGTCTGGTGCTCGGCATAAGTACATAACACAAGGACTTGTCGGCTGGGTACACTGTGTCCGAGTAGGGTATCCTTGTTAAAATGCGGCAAGGTATCTCAGTTGCTGGCTCTATAAAACCGGTGTTAGGGTAAACCCTATTTCATGTTTTTTTCTTGTTTAACGCCGCACTAAACAATATTCAAGCTATATGACGGCCACTTCACGTCTCCTTCCTGTACATGAAGGAAACTTAAGGAATTGTTGATGACCCAGGTAAAGTAAACTTTCTTCACGGTTTACTTCACAAACGAGGATACATGACATACTGGTTCTTGTATTGCAGCCTCCCTGTTCAATCTTGAGGTTAACTTCGCAAGTGGAACTATCATTGAAGGCCAAGGTGAAGTTAATGTCACAATCAGTAGGGGAGGTGGCACCGAGGAATCAAATGTCACCTATACCGTAGCAAGCCCCACGGATCCCGTTCCCGTCCTCGTCGGGACGTTTTCTGCAGCGTTTGCAGAAAATGTGACAGAAGTTGTTGTCTCGGTTGAAATTATCAACGACACGGTAAGCACATTTTGAAAGATTGACGAATGAGCACAACATAATCACAGCAAAAAAGGTAATGTATTCAAACATGCATTAAAGTATCAATTAACCTTTAATATCATTTAGAGTTTACTGTCATGTCAACTTTAACTATGATATCATTATAATGTTTACTGTCATGTCAATTTTAATCTTTTGTATCAAATTGTGTTCTATCTCGTAAGAGTTAAAGGTACAAGTGATTATAAAACATAGCCCATATGTCGTGTCACTATTATATTACTGTGACCCTTGAAGATCCGAAGTATAGAATAAGTCTTCAGCAACCCATGCTTCCCGTAAAAGGCGACTAACGGGATCGGGTTGTGAGGCTCGCTGATTTGGTTGATGCATCGCACGTAACCCAGTAGTGTAGATCGATGGTCATGATGTCAATCTCTGAATTGTCAGGTCCAGACTTGATTATTTACAGACCGCCGTTTTTTAGCTGGAATATTGCTTAGTGCGGCATTAAACAACAAACAATATTATATTATATGTAAAGACAATCCAATAGTTCTCGTACATTTTACTGGTCTCACAATTTGCGTTGTTATTAACTTGTGAAAGTAGTAGGAGACCCGTGAAGATCCGGGTTAGAATAGGCCGTCAGCAACCCTCGCGTGCCGTAAAAGGCGACTATGCTTGTTGTGAAAAGCCACTAACGGGATCGGGTGGTCAGGCTCGCTGACTTGATTAATGCATGTCACCGTATCCCAATTACGTGGATTGATGCTCATGATGTCACTGGATTGTCTGGTCCAGATTCGAATATTTTAAGACCGCCGTCATATAGCTGGAATATTGCTGAGTGCGGCGTTTATGTGTGATACGGCAACACACGCATCTAACTCTCATCATGTTCTTCAAAAACTAAATCACAAGGATCCGGATACATGATATGCTGACAAGATGTTCCTGAGCTCCTATGTTGAGTTATATTTAGCGACATTTTATGGGTATTGTTGCTGGAAAATACTATTCACCACATACAGGCGTTGTGTTTTAATGAAATGCCAATGTCACTAAATTTTATATAAACGATAGCGTTTTTATTGGTGTGCTCAATACCATTCAGGTCGCAGAGGTATCTCAAGCGTTCACTGTTACTATTGAGAGCGCATCTTCTGGAACCATAGGCACCTTCGATTCCCTTACCTTCAGCATCGCAGACGATGATCAAGGTAAGTGGTTGCTTGAGCTGGAGCTTGAGCTTGGGCCAAAACAAAGTAAGTGTGTGTTCGTGGGAGAAACAACCTCTACAATCGCTAAACTGGTCAGGTATTGCGCCACAAGAGCTAAGCCAATGACAGCTATCGGTGTTTACAGGAACCGTGAAGATCCGGGCAAGTAAGGTCTTCAGCAACCCATGCTCGCCGTAAAAGGCGACTATGCTCGTCGTAAGAGGTAGGATCGGGTGGTCATGCTCGCTGACTTGGTTGATGCATCGCATCGTAACCCAGTAGTGTAGATCGATGGTTATGATGTCAATCTCTGAATTGTCAGTTCCAGACTCGATTATTTCCAGACCGCCGTCTTTTAGCTGGAATATTGCTTAGCGCGGCATTAAACAACAAACAAACAAACAAACGGAGCAAGAAAGGGTTAATGTCACCTCAGAGAAAATGAATTCATCAGCTCCTATAATATAAATATAGCAAGCCTTACACGATATATTCCTGTTGAATAGAGCAATACATTTCTGACACAAACACAACATATGGGCACCCAGATTGCCGCAAACACTTTTATCAATGATAAATGTCAACAACTGCGAATACGTCATAGTTTTATGACACAAACAGGCACATTGATATTTAATATCGAGGCACATGTAAATTTAATTTTGCATATCTCGTATACAAAATGATGAGCGGCGCCTTGAATTTCGCCTCCAGATGTGGGAGCGTTTTACGAACAGTTGTTTTAGATGAATCAAACTTAGATTTAACTGGAATAAAGCATTATGTGAATTCCCATGTGGTAACCCCTTGCAGTTCCAGGGGATTGGTCGGCCTGGGTGGAGGGTACGTGCGGAGGATCATGTGACAGTCGTTTCAGAACAGACACACGGACAAGAACCTGTAGTAACTTTGGAGATCCCCTCAGAGTGAACTGCATAACGTCGGACAGCAGAACAGTGTCCTGTCCGACAGACTGCACGACGACAACCACAGAGCTACCTACGACAACAGCGGAGGTCTCGACAACAACAACGAAGGTCTCGACAACAACAACGAAGGTCTCGACAACAACAACGGAGGTCTCGACCTCAACAACGAGTCCTTCAACTACAGAACCTAGCAATACAACCACTGCTATATCGACAGCGACACCTGATCTAAATACGACAACCGCTGAACCAGGTAACATTGTCCAAACAATACTTACTAGGGGTATTCCCCTACTTGTGACTTTTGACATTACCAATGACCCACAACAACTTGGACGTGATTAATCCGTTCACACTTGCTGTTAACATCTCCAATTAACATCATCGGTATATACTGATCTTGTCACCTTATATCGACAACCCCACGTTACAATTGCTCCCAAAAGCCATCGCGTGAAGATCCGGCCAAGGATTTGTCTTCCCGTGCTTGTCGTTTGAGGCGACTGACGGAGTCGGTTGCTAAGATTCACTGACTTGATTGATGTATGTCATCATATCCCAATACGGTGTCGACCCGTGAAGATTCCGGGGTAGAATAGGTCGTCAGCAACCGATGCTGCCGTAAAAGGTGACTATGCTTGTCGTAAAAGGCGACTAACGGGATCGGGTGGTCAGGCTCGCTGACTTGGTTGATGCATGCCATCGATCCCAATTGCGTGGGTCGATGTTCATGATGTCAATCACTGGATTGTCCAGACTCGATTAATTACAGACCGCCGTCATATAGCTGGAATATTGCTGACTGTGGCGTTAAACAACAAACCAAACTGAAAACAATACGATGACAGTCACTGGATTGTTTGGTCCAGACTCGATTATTTACAGACAGCCATGACGTCATATAGCTTTTGCTTAGTGCGGCGTTAAACATGATGTAAACAAACAAACAAAATTCACTGAATCCAGGTATTCAACATACTCCTCCTCACCACAAATGCAAATACACTATGCCAGCCGATATATTTTGATGCACTGTCCTGAATATAGAAATTGTACATCTTGAAGCATTTACACAAAGTACCCAACTTCCCGATCTCTGTCCTTAGTATGTGTATACATAACTTATGATCGTAAAATGCTTGTTCTACTTTGGATATTATGTCAGTAAGACGATTCATGGTGCGTATTGTATTATTCAGAATGCGATGCCAACTGGACAGAGTGGTCCTGCTGGGCCGTATCCCGACCGTGCTCCGTGACGTGTGGGGTGGGTTCCCTGTATCAGATGCGACGCCGCACATGTAGCGTAAACAACGGCTGTGCCGGACAACCACTTGAGATGAGAACAGCCAAGTGTCTGATGCCTGATTGTAAAGGTAACAAGTTTACTTTGATATATTGATAAACGTTTTAGCTTGGTCTGTCTCAAACTGTTCCTACAGTCTTCGAGAAGGATGAGGTATTGACGGAGTATCATAATATGCGACCATTGCTAGGCTGCTAAGTTCATACGTTTTGAGCAAGCAGACATACAACGTTGAGGGTGTAGGCCAAGAATCAAAGTTCATCCGTAGAATAGGTCGTCAGCCACCCATGCTTTCCGTATCAGGCGACTATCCTTGTAGTAAGAAGCGACTAACGGGATCGGGTGGTCAGGCTCGCTGACTTGGTTGATGCATGTCATCGATCCCAAATGCGTGGATCGATGCTCATGATATCAATCACTGGATTGTCTTGTCCTGACTCTATTATTTACAGACCGCCGTCATATAGCTGGACTATTGCTGAGTGCGGCATTAAACTAAATACATACTTGAATCAGCACACACAAACACGTTGCATGTACAGACAGTACACACCAATCTTTATTCATTGTATCACGATATCTATGCATAGATTAGTTTCTGATGAACAATCGCATGATGTACCAAATTTGTGGACATTTGGATTGTCGTAGAAACAGTTATCTAAATATTTGGCTCTTAACTCATACACTGGGCATACACATAAAGTGTGGCGTTAAACAACAAACAAATAAACAAACAAACATATACAATTCATCTATAATATTGATCTTCAATACAGTTTTACAAATCCTACTGTGCCTGTGCATAAATCATGTGAGCTACCAGTAAATCGAGAAAGAGGTATTATATATCTATACCTATTGAATTGCAAACTCTTTGCTTTGAGGATTTCTTGTGATTATTTCAGACTGTTAGACAAGCTTCCAGACAAGTGCACAGTGAGTCAACCAAACGAAACGCCTACTGGCTTCATCGAACATTTAACACATGTTGCCTTTGCCAGTTTGTATCTACCATAATAGTATTTTATATATCTTGAAGAGTGAGTATGGTTTTACGCCTCTTTTAGCAATATTCCAGCAATATCACGGCGGGGGACACCAGAAATGGGCTTCACACATTGTACCCATGTTGGGAATCGAGCCCGGGTCTTCGGCGTGATGATCGAACGCTTTAACCATTAGGCTGCCCGACCGCCCCTATATCGTGAAGAATATTGCCATAAGAACTGGTTCAAAGACAATTATTGCTGTTTCAAGCTGCGTCTCGTTGTTAAAGTGTCTGCTTTTTGAAGTATTACAACGTTAAAACTTCAAGGGAAAGTTTTATATATACTCAATGTGTCATTTCCTCTTTCAGGATCTCGGTCAACTGGAGGTCAAGGTCGTTCTGTAATGCATTGATCAATAAAAACCGCATACATCCCTATATTGTTATTGAAGTCTTCTTGTGTGTTTGCGTTGGAGAATACCTGGGGATCCATACACATGAACGCAGGCGTAACGTACTTGTACCATTGAACATTTAATCTAATCAAGAGTCTGTACCCTCGAGGCGGCATGTTTAGGAATGTTGTCATCTGTCGCATCTCGCTTGATGCATACCCTCGACCAATTCGCTACCTTCGTTTAGAGGCTGGTTTGAATAACACGACGAAAAATACGCAAGACCAATCAAATACATTGTTTTTCATGACAGATTTGTCGGAATTCTTGCAACCTCACACCCCTTGGCTCTCAGGAACATATCATTTCCAGGTTAAACGTCATTTGTACGAGTCTTGTAATCCGCTTAACTGCGTCAGGGAAGGAGACCACAATTTGTGCCGAACTCGGGGTTCAGGAGAGGCATTTTGATTGGTTGTTGATACCAAGGTCATGAGCGGGAGAAATTAATGATAAGATGGGTGAAATTGGGTTTGACGTCGCGTCCAAGATTATTGCACTTATATAGCGATGTGTGTATGTGTGTGTGTGTGTGTGTGTGTGTGTCTGCTTGTACTGGTCCGGACTGATGCCGATTTATAGTGCCAGCACACTGAGATACGATGCCGCAGTTTAACGTGAATACCCCACTCAGACACATTTTACTGACTCCAAGCCGACCAGTCCTTGTTTTAACCCTTTAATGCCGAGCGCCAGACATGGTAACAACAAGTACCATCTTTTAACGTCTTATAGTATGACGCGGCGGATGCTCTACCACTGGACCACGGAGGCAGTCTAATTAAAGGGAAACGGAACCGGCGACATCACCACTACAAACAGCTACAGTGGTGAATGGCTCCACGGTACTGATCATAGAAGAATGGAGGATCCATCTGCTGCAGATTGTGTTACAATTCCATGCTGCAGATATGCCCGAGGTTCACTTGTACAATACACACTGACACACTGACACCCATGTTTGCCGTAAAAAGCGACTATGCTTGTCGTAAGAGGCGACTAACGGAATCGGTTGGTCAAGTTGACTGACTTGGTTGATGCATGTCATTGTATCCCAATTGCGTGGCTCGATGCTCATGATATCAAGCACTGGTCAAGACTCGATGATTTACTGACCGCCGTCATATAAGTTAAATATTGCTGAGTGCGGCGTTAGTTGTCACCCAAAGTCTGTGGCTGAGTTGGTAAGACCGCTGACTTTGTGGCTGTGGGGGTTATATATGGTTTTAGGTTTATTCGGTTTAAGCATAAACGGAAAAAACAATACTTTGTTCAGCCAACCAAATGACATGGAATCACTTGCAACTTATTTTTGTGAAAATTTAGAAGTGGAGTTTACTTTGCTTTCCGATTTAAACACAGAGACCATGGAGTGAATGAGATGGGTTTAACGCCGCTTTTAACAGTATTCCAGTTATATCGCGGCTTGTCAGCTTTATGTTGATGGAAAGCCCGAAGTGATGTAGGTCTTAGACGTTTACCACTTCGGTGAAACATGAGCACGGGTATGTTGCTTACAAACCTAGAAACATAAACGGGGCGAACTGGGATTCGAACACACAATCATAGGTTTCTGGAGTGCCCAAGGGATTTGATTCTGCAAAGCGAATCGCGGCGCCTTAGACAACTGTACCACTCGTGTCCCCTAAGTTCATTTGTTTAAAATGTCGGGGATTATGTGGCTCTTCTTATTGAACTTGAGTGTTTATGTTCCGTGCAATCGCTAAGGTTTCCCCCAAGAAAGCCTATAAAATATAATTTTGTCTCGGTAATGTTGGACGTGGAATGCTGCTGATTTCACACGAGTGTAGATACTTCATTTAGCTGGAGATGACACAGATATTTATCAAAAGATTTTATCGACAAAAATATTTGTCCCAGAAAATTCATGAAAAAAATAATTATGCTTAAGTTTGTTGAAAAAAGTAATAGTGTACCATTGTTGCAATATTTTATTTTTTTAAATATTAAGGCTCATAGTTTTAAGTACAATTATATCTGGTTTTGCAGCTGAGGTTGAAACAAATATCTTGTTTCCATACGAAATCCCCGAACCTCGGAAAATGAATATACTATTTTAAAACTAACGTGAATTGAAATTTTCTAAGGTTATTTTGAGGTTATTTTAAGCACATGTTTGAATTATTTTACTAATGTAACTACAATTGCTAAAATCTGGAGGAAGGTATTGGGGTATATCTTTTAGAAACCCCGAGGGGGACTCACTCACTCACAAAAGGTTGAATTAACGTACGACAATAACGGGAGTATGACCATCCAAACTACGATATCAGCTGGCAACAAAACAAAGTTCTCCATACGAACATCAAACACTGGAAAAAAGTTAACTGCAAGAAACTACTAAAATACTAAGAAAGAAGCCAGCCATTCACAGGGGCAATGCCAATGATCACGAGAGGAACACAATCATAAATCACTGAAACTTAGTGCAACATTTAGTTTTCATAAATGATCAGATTCATTGCAATGGTGAAATGTACACTGCTTAATATGTTATAAATATCCTGGTAGAGAATGTAGTCAAGAGTGTTGTGACACACACGATCACATTCAGGCAAGTGCATGTGTCTATAGATTTGGTAATTCGGGGCGCAGATCAATAATTAACTGTACGTAAACATGATAGATTAATAACCAAAATTAAATTATCACGTTGAGGGGCAAATAGCTACCAGTGTCTCAGGGCGAAAATGGTGACACTTTGTAGTTTCCACTTTTTTGTTATGTTTGGTAGGGGACTCAGGATGTCTTTTCAGAACACGCTTCTTAACATATATCACTAATTATAACAGGATATTGGAAATGGATATACGCGGGCTGGCTGAAAAGTACTAAGCCTAACTGTGAAAGACCTGTACCAAGTCGATGGTTTTCATATATTTCCCCACATAGTCTCCTTCCAGGTTTAAACACTTTTGCCAGCGATGCTGCAAGGCCTGGATGCCGGTCAAGAAGAAATTTTCTTCAGCCACCGTAAAAAAGACGTCATCATTACTAGGAAAATGGCGACCGGCTGGTTCCTTTTTCATTTTGGGAAACAGGTGGAAGTCTGACGGGGCCAAATCGGGTGAATAAGCGGGATGGTCAATGAGTTCGAAGCCACAATCACAAATCGCTGACATGGCAACCACCGATTTGTGAACAGGAGCATTGTGGAACAGGACTCCTTTAGTGAGCATTCCCCGTCGCTTAGCTTTGATAGCTTCACGCATCTGTCTCAGTTGGACAGCATAATATCTTCTATTGATAGTCTTGAATTTTTCAAGATAGTCAATCAGCAGAATACCCTTGGAATCCAAAAAGACTGAAGCCATCACCTTTCCAGCAGAAGGAACCGACTGGGGGCTGATGATTCCGGATGCTTCCATTGTTTAGACTGAATTTTCGTTTCTGGTTGAAAGTGATGAATCCAAGTCTCATCCGTGGTTACAAATCGGGCTAAAAATCATCGGTATCTGCTTCAAAACGGCATAAATTGTCAGGACTCTGACACGTTTCTGATCCGCTGTCAAGAGCTATGGCACCAATCTTACAGGAACTTTTGTCATCCCCAACTCATTGGTGATAATGTGCTCAACCCTCTCATGAAAGATGCCCACAGCACTGGCAATAGGTCGACTGGTCAATCGTCGATCAGCCATCACCATGTCATGCACCCGGGTAATATTTTCTGGAATGGTTGCTGTTGAAGGCCTTCCTGGACGCGGGTCATCGTCCCTAAAGTGGAGACCATGTCAGCATGTATCTGTGTTGGAGTTAGCCCTTTCAGTTGCAGGTTACTTGATGGCTGCCCTATAGCCAGTTTTGTCCATTTCTGGTGATTTCAATGGGTAGGTTCACAAGATGGTCTGGTACAAAGACAATAATAACACTACAGTTGCAGTTCTTATGTCTGTGATTCATTAAATGATTGTACTTGTTGGTGGCAAAAGTTTGTTTCAATCCGATTGAGATATCCCACTAAGGCTTAGAACTACGATGACATGCTGCAACTACCTGACCACCCGATCCCGTTAGTGGCCTCTTACGACAAGCATAGTCGCCTTTTACGGCAAGCATGGGTTGCTGAAGACCTACTCTACCCCGGATCTTCACGGGTCACAGAAGTAATACACGTACTCTACGCGCTTCATTGTATTACTCCTGGAGTAGAAACACCCACTGATACCTTTACACAAACAAAAGCGTCAAAAACCTTTAGATCATCATAATAACCTGATATTGCTTACGTTACAGAAACGTGAATGTAGGCGTACAAAGTTTAAGCCATGTAAAATATGTGAATTATCATATTGATCCAAGTGCGTCACTAATCCCAGTATCTAATCATACATTATCCTCTAATCTGTGCACACCTGCCTACATTGATTTATAGGAACATTTATCATACAGAGATAAGTCTGCGATTGATAATGAGAATATTAAGATGTACTGCACGTTTGTATTGTAGAGACACTGCAGCAGAAGAGAAGGTAGGACATTCTTATTATAAAGCGCCTGTTACATGTGTCTGTGCCAAAACACACAGTTACAAGGAGAGGAAGTATTACCATAGAATAACTTGTTAGATCATGTAGAGTTGAATGTTATGAGAACAGATTTGATCTTGTTGACAATTACATTGAGCTATTTCACATTAAACCACGGTATCTGTCCTGTTCCAGCGATGACAGGTGTACTTCAACCATGGATAAGCCGGGTGGTAGTGTTGCTTGTGCTGAATCAAGCTCTGTTCGTCCAGTCACGTGAGTACTGTAAAACAAGAATTTAATGCGACATGAAAATAATGCGAGCTGTTGATTCTAGACATAAATGCGCATTTTAAAAATGCGAGTGCCCATACCCTTTCCTAAAAATATATGCGCTGTATTTATGTTCTGTGTTATTTCAATTAATGTACAAGCACTCACATGTTGAACCTGGGCATACACTTCCTTCACAATATATCATAAGCATAAGCATTCTTCGTAGAGCATGATGCTCATATAAATGGAGTTGTGGACTTCATTTCAGATGAGGAACATACGAACCATGTGTTTGCAAATTGTTCATACAATGCTCATCGTTGTCATAAAGTGTCTTTATAAGAGGGACTCGAGTGTCCTCGTCTTGTGGGGCGCCGCAACTTGCCGATAAGATTGCATATTAGCATAGCATTTCAGAATCTGACGACCATAATTCGAATCTCAACGTGACCACAAGTCTTGGTTTTTAATGTGCTTTTACGTTGCAGCACCGGAGTGTTTGCCTGTGCCCTCACTCGGTGTTTAACCAGGTGGAACTGCACGATGCAGACACTGATAAAAGTGGTTTGTTTTAAATTTTCACAATATCAAGGAATAATATAAGCACTGTATATAAAGCAGTGCTTCAAACCACTTATAACACTAACTGTGACACTGCCAGTTGTACGACCCGTGAAGATCCGGGGTAGCGTAGGTCTTCAGCAACCCATGCTTGCCATAAAAGGCGACTGTGCTTGTCGTAAGAGGCGACTAACGGGATCGGGTGGTCAGGCTCGCTGACTTGGTTGATGCATGTCATCGATCTCAATTGCATGGATCGATGCATGGATCAAAAACCAAAGATAATAATCTTGATGAAACTGGGGTAGGGCATTAAAGTCAAGGAGATACAATTTCTTTATTTTTACATTCACGCATGTTTATCAATTACATAGTATTCTTTATTGAAATAGTTTCATCGATGCTCATGATATCTGTAGGTGATACACTTTGGCCATTGACACTCAATTCTGTACACTGTCTTGAATGGTTTATTTTAAACTTCATACATTCATTGATTCATACATTCTTGATTCAGTCTTGAAACATTGTGACTGATATTTCGTATTATGTCTCTCCTTCAAATTCCTTTAGTGGCCCCTTTAATTGTAGGGCCTATTGTTGACAGGTACAAGAAATTTTATGGGCCCATTACACCCTACACAAGTTCGTTTCATATTCTGTTTACATCCACCTGCTTGTCCATGCACTGACTAAAACCCGGATAATTAACCAGGACAAACCAAAGAAAGTAGAGAACTTAAATGAAGCTCTCAAACATGACTTATCCTCACAAGTGGTAGCCTACATTCCCGGCCCCTTAAATGTGAAACATTTAACATTATAACTCCATGTTAAGTTAAAATCATTCCTTCACATTCAATGTTCAACTGCTCATGTTTTCATTTCCATCTCAAATCGTGGTCTTTTGTTTCATCACATTCATGCATCATAAACTGATTCAAGTAGACACACTTTGCTTATTGGCCTTAGTTTTCACGCAATCTCATTAAAATCACATCTTATTTCTCGCTACCGCTAAACAAAGATCTGAGGACATCCCATTACGGATCACATTAGACCGTCCTTGCGCGAACTTTGACCGACCGATAGAAGGACTGACAAGTCAACATTAGCCAATCAGAAAGCAGCTTTCTCGTGCTTTACGGCACTAATTTCAAATTGGCCTCTACGCTCCGAAACATATTTTGACAAATTCTCTATTACAAATTTGAAATCTGAGAAAAAGAACATTCTGGAATGGCTTATAGATGGTCTACATTGTATGGATTCAGTCGTTAAACGCGTAACCAGCGTTCGGAATACCCTGTGTTGAAGTTTTCGAGGTTGCATTATCAGAATTCACATTCCAAATGTCACTTTCATGATCTGGAAAGCGACGCTTTGATTGACCAAATGAAAGGTCGTTCTGACGTGACCCCTAATTGGATGTCCTCAGAACTTTGTTTGGCGACAGAACTAAGGTCTGATTTTAATTAGATTAGTTTTCACTTCAACCGATCGAACTAGACCATCGTTGCCCAGGAACACATTTGTGATTCTCGCAAAAGGCCACACACATCTTGGAGCATTTTCATTCACAAGTAGCACTATGTCTCCCCCTTGAGATTCACTGTAGATTGTAGCCACTTTTGACGGGTGGGCAAATGGTGGTTTTCCAGGTGTGACTCTGTCCTCTGGTAGATTTGCCATTTTCTGATAGGAGCGTTCCTTGTAATTGTTTGCACTTGACACTGACTTTCAGTACTTTCCTGATTGTTCTGCGAGCACTGATAACCCAGAAACCTTTGTCTTACATGTGACAGAACATGCTCAGTCCCTGAATGACCTAATTGTTCATGATAACAACGAATATATGGACAATATCTTGTCCTTTGGGTAGGATCATCTGATGTTTGGATTCTTCAGACATTAGAGCAGTATTCAAACGCCCTCCTACACATAGCATTCAACCTTGATTCAAGAACGGTTCAAGTAAGTAAATTGGGCTTGATTTTGTAATAGACGGTCATTTAGAAGACATTCCACTTCAAGCTGAAATGCAACCTTCTGAGTGTACCTAACAATTGCAGTTCTAGCTTGTTTCATCTCGGAAACAAGAGGTTCCATGGCAATCCTTTCTTCAGAATTTCCCTCTCGGACGCGTTTTAACAAGCAGCGATTTAGTGTCAGCATCCACGCAACCATTTTCTTGAGGTGGTACTAAGAGGAATATTGGCTAAGGAGTCGATCTGTAGTGGATGGTTCAACGCTATCAGAACTTGCACAGTTGACCTTCACTTTCTTAACTTCCAAATCCTCTCCTGACACAGGAAGTACTGTTGGTGTTTTTTTGCCAAGTATCTTTATTCTCCCAGAGGAAGCTCGGTCCCTGCAACCAGTTTTCCTTTGCAAGTAGTTCATTAGCATAAAGTCCACGAGATGCGTCATCAACAGGATTGAGTGATGATGGGACATTTCTCCAACTTTGTGGTGAAGAACCTTCACGAATTTGTGTCACTCTGTTGGCGACAAAAGTTTGGTATCTTTGTAAAGCATTTTTAATGTAGTGTAGTACTATCATGCTGTCTTTCCAAAATGTAGATTGCTCGGTTTCCATTCGGAAAGTTTTCATGACATTTGATCAAGTTTTACACTCCCTGTGCACAGCCGCACAGAGTTCAAGTCTTTGTATCGTGATACTTTTGATTGGCGCTAATCTTGACTTCCCCATCAGAAAGGAGCAATGAATTCTTCCACATGAATCAACAATCCTGACATACGATACGGCACCATATCCTGCTATTGAAGCAACCACAAAATGGTGTAATTCAGCAGACATCATTTCACAAGTCATCCGGAATCACACATCTTGGGACAGTGACGTCTTCAGTATGACGCAGCTTAGACAGTCAGTTTGACCACCTTTCATGGCTGATTGATTCCAAAGCTGTGTCCATCCTTTTCAGAGTCGACATTCATCTTTGCCTTAAGATCAGTGGTGACAAAAACCCTTTTGAATCATAGATAGAGGCATAGCACCACTGCCATCCAACTTCAAAGTATTTGCCAAGTCTTTGGAACAAAAGGTATTTGTGCTTCCTGGGTCTAACAAAGCATAAGTCTTAATTACTTCATGTTCACTACATCCTTTAAC
Source organism: Haliotis cracherodii (assembly GCF_022045235.1). Classification (NCBI taxonomy): domain Eukaryota; kingdom Metazoa; phylum Mollusca; class Gastropoda; order Lepetellida; family Haliotidae; genus Haliotis; species Haliotis cracherodii. Next base: position 2,112,607 of record NW_027266265.1, on the reverse strand, counting down.
ACAGACAGGAACTATGGGGAGAGCTATTCTTGTTCCTCCGGCCCCATTGACTCCATACACTGAACTTGCCTGAATCTTGTTCTCTGCATGCTCACTGCAATTTGAGGAATATAACGTGGGATTCGTATCCTGGCTGCCTGGCATCGGTTCTTTAACAGATTTCAAAGATGTCTTTGAACTGTCATGGAGCAAACTGGAATGCTTCCGGTTATGTTGTTTACATTTGCTATTGTCACACATACTGTCACTCATACATCGAGATGACAAATGTCTTGATGAGAAACAATTAAAGCACAACTGCTGTCTTATTGTAAACTCCAGTCTCTTCTGTAAAGTCATCTTCTTGAAATTAGGACACTGATAAAGAGGATGACTGCCACGACATCATTTACAAGCTTTCTGTGGCTGTTCATGAAGGCTTCTGTTTTTCTGAGTAATGTTCCCTTGTGCAATAAAATTGAAAGCCAACTTACACTTGAAGCTTGTCCTTTGTAGAGGTGGTTTCTCTGTAGAATTCTTTACATTGATTCCAAACACCGGGTCATCCAGTTCTTCAGCAACAATTTCTATAAATTCAGCAAGATGCTCAATTCCTGGATACTGACCAATGCGCTTTAAAACATTTACAGCTTCGTTTCTCCATCTGCCTTGAATGAGGAAGGGAAGCTTCTCTACAATCTTTCTCATTCTCAATTGATTGTCGATTTCGCCTAGCCTGCTCATTGCTGTAAGTGAAACCACACAGCTTCTAACAGAATCTGCGTATCTTCTCAGTCCAGCACTGTCATTAGGTTTGGAGTTGGGGACTTCTGTCACCTTCTCCACCCATGCTTTAGCCGAATCTCTCCAACAGTAACTTTCTGGCTTGAAAGTAACCAATCTCTGGATTCATGATTGCACAGCACTCTATAACCTCTTGAGCATGCCCAGTGCAGTACTGTAAAAGCCTATCCAGTTTAGCACTATTGCTGACATTTTCTCAATTGATTTCACAGCTCCTTCAATGTCTGTAGAACTGGCATTTTTATTTACAATGAGACCATTTATCTGATTTTCACTGACCAAAACCCGGATGATTAACCAGGACAAACCAAAGAAAGTTGAGAACTTAAATGAAGCTCTCATAAAAGAACTAAAGTGACTTATCCTCACAAGTGGTAGCCTACAAAATCAATCACTTGATTTTCAGGTTCAGCCTCGATTATTTACAGACCGCCGTCATAAAGCTGGGATATTGCTGAATGCTGAATAAACAACAAACAAACAATTTCTGTCGGACAGAAAAGCATAACGTCTGGTGTCCCTTCCCCTTTAAACATTCCAAGAATAGCAGCCCCTTAAACATATGTGAGTGAATGAGTTTAACGCCACTTTTAACAGTATTCCCGTTACATCGCAGCGTGCCAGCTTAATGTGGGATGAAAGCCCGAAGTGATGCAAGGCTCAGACGTTTACCACTTCGGTGAAACCCATGAGCACGGGAATGGTGCTGGCAAACCTAGAAACAGAATCGGGGCGAACCGGGATTCGAACCCACAATCATAGGTTTCTGGCGTGCCCAAGTTACGCAACTCTGCACAGCGAATTGCGGTGCCTTGCTCCCTACGCCTTAAACGACTGGGCTATCCGTGCTCCCCACGCCTTAGACGACTGGGCCGTCCGTGCTCCACACGCCTTAGACGATTTGGCCGTCCGTGCCCCCCACGCCTTAGAAAACTGAATCACACCTCCCATCATCCTGATTAGATTGTGTACATGTTTAGAATCTCATGTGACTCCTCTGCATGTATGGATCATAAGCATTATTCTATACTTGCACAGGTATGTGAAATTAGGAACGTGTTTAGAATCTGAAACATATTTTAACACGACGTATACCATTTATATCTTTACAGTGGTATTCCCAACATCAACATTTTATACGATGACTGGCTCAAGCTTTATCAGCGAAGGTAGCGGCTCTCTAGTCGTCACAGTCTCGCGATTCGGGATTTCTTTCGCAGACCCTGCCACAATTTATTACACCATTGACGCTGCCATGCCTCCGAGTATGGACATCGTTGAAACATCTGTGACAACAGGCGTCAACTTAACGGAAGTCTTCGGAGCCACGATCACAATGATCACTATCACCGTACCTATCAGTGACGACTCGGTGAGATCATTGTGAACAGCAGTAATGTAACTGTAGTAATCGTCAAATCGTAGTGGAGAAGTAATTAAAACCATATTAGCAGCGGACGTACTTTAAAATAGCTCCACGTCACCAAGGTCACAAGCATGTCAACATTGATATTCCCATATTTTCTGCTTTGATACGGAGGTAAGCTGGCACTCAACCTAATTATTTGAGAAATAATGTCATGATGAAGAGAAACGCACGTACTAAACTTCTGCTACCTAAGTGTGGCAATCTCAGAGTTGACAGCCAAATATGCAATTTGAGAGAATTTGAAAGCATGGTCAATACAATATAATACATAAAGGTTTTTCAAACATAAACAACAGAAAATATGTGTTGAATCCCACAACTAGACTAAACAACTACCATGTTTCATTAACATTTATGAAAAAAATGGCCGAGGAATGACTGTAATTTTTTTTTCTAAATTCTGATCTTAGGCAGCCATATTTAAATCCGGATTCCTACATCTTGAACACGTTGTCATCATTGGTGGGTCCAGCATGTGACCTTTCAGCTTCATTGGTCCAGTGGTTTCTAAACGATGTTTACAGTGTGAGGACCTGCATTGTGAGAGATTTAGGAGCAGGTCAAATTGCCGAGGTGAAATTGAGATATATATTTAAAATACAGCAAAAACTGCATTTTCGATAATTTAGTTGCATGTCAAAATCAGATCGCGAAAATGGGACAGGTGTTGAACCACGCTATTGACAACGCATGCACCAAATTAGATTACGTTTTGAAAAAAAATGGCTGAATGGACTTAAGATCTTAACATTAGAACGTTTAGCATGGTCGAAGTGCAAAGGTAAAATCAAGGTCAAAATATTATACATCATACACAAATATATTTGTCTCACTACGAACTACACATGTACGAAATTTTATTACATTTGGATTTTCCTTTCCTTTAATCACACAAACTCTCCGCTTAAAGCATAATTCATTGTACAATTCCAACTACAATCATAAGCATGTGTTTGTGTATCACTATCAATTCTACCATGACATTGATGAATGCTTGATTCTGATTGGTTAAGAAGAGGTTTCCTTTTTGCTACGGACACCCCTTTCAAATATATTAATCCTTTTCACGCAAAAACTTGGGCTTGAAAACAATGATAGCCGACATATCGATTCATAAAAAGGCTGCCGATTGATCACCCCTGTATGAACTGTAAAACGGGTCTCAAATACAAGCCAGGTCTCTAAAACATGCCGAGTCAACAACTCTCGCGAAATTAATAGACAGCCTAGCGTGTATTAGAGGAAATATGGTTGTTTTAAATCGGATGTTTTTGGCGTTCTGGGCCGCAACCCTGCAATCGATGACATTACAAGATTTAACGAAGGCATATCTTTTCCATACAAATAAAATAGTTATGAAACTGTTAGGGACATTCGATGGCGACCAGAATCGGAACAGGCCATTTCCTCATTGAAACAACCGACAATGAAAGTAAAATATAACCTTATAAAAATTGTTTGAAAAACAACATGTTGTTTTACAAACAAAATTGTGATCGATATTCATTGCCATCTCCGTCTACCACCACCGTAATGATTTGGCAGGAGGGGATTTAAAAGTCCATCAGAAAACACTCCCAGATTCTCTAGCTCCCTTCAAAAGGCGAACATAATGTACTTACATCACTGAAGTCAAAACACACTTGATGATAGCAACTTATCAAACTTGATGAGGTTCCTTTCAGAACAAGCACAATTAAGACAATTATACACGAACCACTGTTTCTGAGCCACAACTGTCACACTATTTCTCTTTCACACGCGTGCGTGAATCCGTGAAAACTTCAGATTGACGGGTCAAATCATGCAGATTCCTGGTATTAAAATAGCCGGCTTGTCTGCAGCCTTAAAAGCGTCTTGTCTGCAGCCTAAAAAACGGCTGTTCAGTCATATTCAGGTTCCATTGGTAATCACATTGTACCAGCAGGCTCATTCCCAGTGAATCTACAGGTTAATGTTGAACCACATCATAGATCGGGGTTGTCATCTTGCTTCGTAACCTGTCTGCCGAGGCACGGAAAATGTAAACATTGACAGCCATTTTGACAGTTTTGAAGTGTAAGTAACTGTGGTGCAGGTCAAGTTCTCCCACATCCGAGTTCGGGGTGGGGTATTTTTATTTTTATCATTTACTGGGGGTAATTGCTTACTAACTAATATGACTTACACATGCAAAACAAATAGTTCAATGTGAATTCATAAGGTTTGTTGTAGAAATATATTCGTTTAGCATATAAAACCTTTTTTCTACTACCTGTCATCCCTACAATGGAAATGGCATGTTCGATTTCAAACTAAGAAATAACTTCTCTCTCTGATTCCCCAGAAATGACTTAGTGAGTCCAAACAGTGCACGGTAGTTTGGTAGAAATTAAAACATCTGTCTTTGGATTAAGTTTGGAGGGTTATTTGTCAACTTCTTTTTGAAAACTGTGTGTTAAATATTTAACTACCTGTGAAGATCCTGGGTAGAATAGGTCATCAGCAACCCATGCTTGCTGTAAAAGGTTGCTTGAGGTTAAGAGGCTTCTAACGGGTTCGGGTGGTCAGGATTGGTTGATGCATGTCAACGTATCCCATATGCGTGAATCGATGCTCATGATGTCAATCACTGGATTGTCTGGTCCAGACTCGATTATTTACAGACTGCCGTCATATAGCTGGAATAGTGTCGAGTGCGGCGTTAAACAATAAACGATCAAACAAACAAATCATGTGGCCTCGTTTTGGAACGTTCTAAGATTAAGGACTCTTGTGCCATGTGTTGTTACGGGTTGAAAGAGAACATTGTTTTCAAAGCGTTGTGCCGACATGGAAGAATGTAGATAAATCTACTTGTGTTTAAATTTGGTGAAGTCCCAGTGTAGAGTAGATACCTCTTATTTATACATTTGAAACCTCGAACTAAAGCGCTCGGTTTCAAATTAAAATAAAATTTATCTATCTACTCTACGGTGGGGTGAATCTACTCTTCAGTGGGACGACATCAAATTGCAAAACACAGTAACTTTCTCCTAACTAGTGATAGTAACAGAAGTCAAAATTGTAAATTGTTCTAAATATAAAACGTCAACGTCATGGAATAACCAGTCTCGATTATCCACCGAAACAGATTCCATTTGGCGTAAGAGGCAAAATGGCGGTGAAAATTATTTGAAAATCAGTGATGACATCAGGTATTGGAAAGGGTACGCCTGTCGTGTCTTACCGGTATCACCCGCCACTCAAGGCAACATATTCCGATTATCATGTCATGAAGGGATGATAGTAAAGGTTGACATTGGGATACTTACGAGAACTTGTTAAAAAATTACAATTTGCTAAATTATATGTAACCAACAAGGGAATGTAATGCTTACTCCACGATGATGAAGATGTATATATGCGTGCACAACGTTAACACAGCGCACAATGGCAGTAGTCATGAAATGTAATTTGAAAAGATATACACAAGATTAAATTTTATGTCTCTTGTGCAAGTGCTCCACTTGTAAAATATCGGTAAAACCTTTGTCGAAAACACCTGTTGTCATTGCTGATTTTCGGTGGTCCATTCATATACTTTTCACAGCTATTTTGCCCTTTACGCCAAATGGAATGTGTTTCGGCGGATAATCAAATCTGGTTATTCTCTTGTATTAACATTTTATATTTAATATTCTATATTTTATAAGAATTTACATGAAACTGACATGTGTCAGCGAAAACGATAATTAGTGTTGATGCAGTGCAGCGGATATAATTAAATTGCCATTTGCAAAATATAACAGATTGCAAGGAAGATCAGTTATACGCAATGTTATAACAACGTTGGTATTTGTGTCAGATTTTCGAAGGAACGGAGTCCTTTCACATTAGGATCCTGACCACAAGTACCGGCGACCCTGGGCCCGACGACACATTCACGTTTACCGTCATTGACGACGACGGAAGTAAGTAAGGCAACATTCCAGGATATGTTTCTCGTCAGCATTGCGACACGCATTGCGTGGATACATGTCTTTATGTAACATTGATGGTTGCTCGGACATCCTTGGCCTTAAAAGCTTCGGGTTAGAATAGGTCTTCAGCAACCCATGTTTGCCGTAAAAGGCGACTAACGGGGTCGCTGAATTGGTTGATGCATGTCATCTTATCCCAATTGCGTAGATCGATGCTCGTGATGTCATTACTCGATTGTCTGGTTCAGACTTTATTATTTACAGACCGCCGTTATATAACTGTAATATTGCTGAGTGCGGCGTTAAACAACATACAAACAAACATCCTGGATTTCAACCCTGAACCCGTTCGTGGTACCCTTGACCTGCCGCATTGTATCGGACATTCTCCCCAAACCAGGCTGACATGCCGTGATCTAGCTGAAATACTGTTCAAAGCGGCGTTGAATAAATTGAATGTCCCTCTCAGTGAATTGTGTGTGTTTGGTGTGTAGGAATCACGGAGTGGTCGGAGTGGGTGCTCGGGGGTTGTGGGGGTACATGTGGGACGGAGCAGAGGACGGATACTAGGACAAGGATGTGTGACACCGAGCATCAGGAAAATCTCCGTTCGTGTTTGCCATTCAACAGTACTGAAGAAAGAACAGTCAACTGTGCCTCGCCTCGGTGTACAACCACAACAGCCCCAACCACAACGTCACCCCCTACAACCACAACGCCTCCAACAACTACAACATCCCCAACAACCACAACGCCTCCAACAACCACATCCCCCCCAACAACCACAACGCCTCCAACAACCACAACACCCCCAACAACCACAGCGCCTCCAACAACCACAACGCCTCCAACAACCACAGCGCCCCCAACAACCACAGCGCCTCCAACAACCACAACACCCCCAACAACCACAATGCCTCCAACAACCACAGCGCCCCCTACAACCACAACACCCCCAACAACCACAACGCCTCCAACAACCACAATGCCTCCAACAACCACAACACCCCCAACAACCACAATGCCTCCAACAACCACAATGCCCCCAACAACCACAACACCCCCAACAACCACAACGCCTCCAACAACCACAGCGCCCCCTACAATCACAATGTCTCCAACAACCACAACACCCCCAACAACCACAATGCCTCCAACAACCACAACGCCTCCAACAACCACAGCGCCCCCTACAACCACAACACCCCCATCAACCACAACACCCCCAACAACCACAACACCCCCAACAACCACAACGCCTCCAACAACCACAAGACCTCCAACAACCACAACTCCCCCAACAACCACAACGCCTCCAACAACCACAACACCCCCAACAACCACAACGCCTCCAACAATCACAACGTCACCCCCAACAACCACAACGTCTCCAACAACCACAACGTCACCCCCAACAACCACAACGCCTCCAACAACCACAACGCCTCCAACAACACCAACGACACCGGCCCATACTTGGACCACATGGTCAACGCCCCCAACATGGACCACATGGTCAACGCCTCCAACATGGACCACATGGTCAACGCCCCCAACATGGACCACATGGTCAACGCCCCCAACATGGACCACGTGGTCAACGCCCCCAACATGGACCACATGGTCAACGCCCCCAACATGGACCACATGGTCAACGCCCCCAACATGGACCACGTGGTCAAGGCCACCAACATGGACCACGTGGTCAACGCCCCAAACATGGACTGCATGGACCACTCCGCCAAAGAGCTGGACACCATGGACTAATCCCCAGCCTGGTAATTTACAGAATTTCTGTTGCCGAATTACACTCCCAATATACGTCACCCCCCTCCATATCATCTTACAGTGAAACTCAGGTTGTGTTCGCTAAGACGTGCATATATTGAAAGCATATTACTACACATCGACAGTCTCTATTCTCCGTATTCTTTGTTCTTGAAGCCACGATGTGACCTTGAGTGCTTCTAATTCACTTGATACCCGTGGAGATCCGGGTAGAATAGGTCTTCAGCAACCCAGGCTTGCCGTAAAAGGCGACTATGCTTGTAAAAGGCGACTAACGGGATCGGGTGGTCAGACTCGCTGACTTGGTTGATGCATGTCATCGATCCCAAATGCGTGGATCGATGCTCATGATATCAATCACTGGATTGTCTGGTCCAGACTCGATTATTTACAGACTGCCGTCATATAGCTGGAATATTGCTGAGTGCGGCGTTTAACAACAAACCAACCAACCAACCAATCTAATTCGTCCAGGAGCCGCTGTTCACTTTGGCGCGCCAGAACCTATGATTGTGGGTTCGAATCCGGGTTCGCCCCAATTATGTGTTTAGGTTTGTGAGCACCATACCCGTGCTCGTGGGTTTCACCGAAGTGGTAAACGTCTGATACCTGCATCACTTCGGGCTTTCCTATCACATTAAGCTGACAGGGCGTGATATAACTGGAAAACTGGTAGAAGCAGCGTTAAGCCCAACTCATTCACTCACTCTAATTAACTAGGCTTCTGTTTATTGTGTTTTATATTTGTCCTCGTAACCATAGTTACATGTGCATAATTACTCGGCCATATGAGCGTGCGTGTAGCAGAGGTACCCACGGTCCCGTGTATGGAGGCCTAACTTTGGTTGTTGATGGCCAATGGCCTGTTTATATATTGTGTTTTTAAGTAATAGTTTCCTCATTAAAATTATGATGTGATTAAAAATGTGATGTGATATACTGCCTTGTTCCCTCTGTCCTTCCAAGTACCTTTTCTATGTGCTTTAATTGTTTAACATGTTTAACATGGCTGAAATACTGCCGATGTGACTCAAACTTTTAACACTCACTAATACAATTAAGGTATTAACTATGCGTAATAGGAGGATTATATTTTATATATTCAAGTGGAAAAATGTATCTGTGTTTCATATAAAAGGTGTACATGTTAAGTTATAGATAATAACATCGCTTCCAGTTGTCCATATCCATCAGCGCGTTTTGTCCTCTTATTACTTTTGTTGTCCTTACATGTACATATATATATGCTCTCTGCCTCATAACATTCATTCACCTGATAAAGGAGTAAGCATATACCCCAAAACGTTGTGTTTCGCCATAATAAAGAAGTTGACATCCATAAATTCTCTTCCCTAACAACGTAATATTTGGTCTTTGGTCTGATCTATGATTTACCGTTACCAATTCATTGACAAAACCCAATATCTAGTAACAGGAGATAGAGCGCCCCGCCCTAAAAGAGAGGTGTTGTGACAACTCAATGAACAATATCGGATGTGACCATTATTCAAATTTATATAGGCAGCAACGGTGCAGTGAAGACACCAGGTGATTGAAAACAACCTTGGTGATGTTGTTCCAAATGTCGATCCAAGATTGGTCCAACTTAACAAGGGTTACCGACTGGTTCTGGTCCTATCGTAGACGTTCCCAGACATGTCCTATGGGGGAGAGGTCTGGAGAAACAGCCGTCCATGGCAGTACAGCAATGTTATTCTGCCTCTAAAGGTTCTCCTGGACGCCTGTAGACCTTGTACGGCCATCAGAGCTGTCCAAATGAAACCTGGAATCATCTGTGAATAGTTTCCTGTCACATTCCTGTCTTCTGAAACTCCAATGCTGTCTACACCAAGACAGGCGTGCCTCACGTTGTCGTGGAAGCACAGTTGGGTGTCGCTGGATGTCGGGCCCGATGTCGTGCTCCCTCAACCGGTTGCATTCGGTTCTGCCACTCATTGGTCTCAACCCAGGAATTGTTAAGCTGTTAATGTGGCAGTTTGGTATCGATTCCGTAGATGCCCCATCCGATATTGTTGTCCTGTTTGACGTGACGTCATACGTGAACGACCGGCCGGTGGCAAGTCATGAGTGTTGCCTTGCTGTAGATAACGTCTCCAAAGATATACTAATGTGTTTCGATAAACATTAAATAGGCCAGTTCGTTTTGTGCCATTTCTTTTTGCAGCATGCCCACGCTGTGGCATTTCGTAAACGTTATTTACGATTAAACAAAGGCGTTATATGAGAACCTGATAGGTACACAACACAAACATAGAAATTGTGCGCCGTGCATTGCCAATCATACATGAATATGTATTTAATTTAAGAATAAATTTATATTTTGAGTGAACTTTTATGAAACACAGTTACCATTTTCGATTATCAGATCTGTACGTATTGGTACACTAAGAACATCTAAAAATTCGAATGGTTCACCGCTATCACCTGGCTATTTACAACATTGCCAGAATATTACATGTTGTGTGTTTCTACTAATTTTAGAGTGGTCTCGCTGGTCAGCACTCGGTCCTTGCTCCACTACATGTGGACAAGGCTGTGTTTCCCGTCAAAGGTCAAGGCCATGTCCAAGTAATGCCCCAACCTGCGACGTGCGGCAAGTTGAAACAGAGTCACTTGAATGCAATGTTGGCATTTGTCCAGGTATGTAGTTTATTACAGGGTATCCATGACATTTGTCGGGGTATGTCCTCTATTACAGAGTAGCCATGGCACTTGTCGGGGCATGTCCTCTACTACAGGGTAGCCATGGCACTTGTCGGGGCATGTCCTCTACTACAGGGTAGCCATGACACATAACAATTGTCTAGGTATATAGTCTTTAGCATGGTAGCCCTACCACCTGTCCAGGTATGAAGTCTTTAGCATGGTAGCCCTAACAATTGTCCAGGTATAAAGTCTTTAGCATGGTAGTCCTACCAATTGTCCAGGTATATAGTCTTTAGCATGGTAGCTCTACCGCCTGTCCAGGTACATAGTCTGTAGCATGGTAGCCATAGCTACTGTCCAGGTATGTAGTCTTTTGCATGGTAGTCCTACCAATTGTCCAGGTGTGTAGTCTTTAGCATGGTAGCCCTACCGCCTGTCCAGGTATAAAGTCTTTAGCATGGTAGCCCTACCGCCTGTCCAGGTATAAAGTCTTTAGCATGGTAGCCCTACCAATTGTCCAGGTACATAGTCTGTAGCATGGTAGCCATAGCTACTGTCCAGGTATGTAGTCTTTTGCATGGTAATCCTACCAATTGACCAGGTGTGTAGTCTTTAGCATGGAAGCCATACCTACTGTCCAGGTATAAAGTCTTTAGCATGGTAGTCCTACTAACTGTCCAGGTATAAAGTCTTTAGCATGGTAGCCCTTCCAATTGTCCAGGTATAGTCTTTAGTATGGTAGTCCTACCAATTGTCCAGGTGTGTAGTCTTTAGTATGGTAGCCCTACCGCCTGTCCTGGGTGCAATTGTACAAAACAACCTTAGCGCTACGACTGTCATAAGTCTATGTTAAGGTATCGGAGTTACGATCACCTTAGCGCTAAGATCGCTTTGTACAACGGCACCCAGGTATATAGTCTTTAGCATGGTAGCCCTACCAATTGTTCAGGTATGTAGTCTTTAGTATGGTAGTCCTACCAATTGTCCAGGTGTGTAGTATTTAGTATGGTAGCCCTACCAATTGTCCAGGTGTGTAGTCTTTAGTATGGTAGTCCTACCAATTGTCCAGGTGTGTAGTCTTTAGTATGGTAGCCCTACCAATTGTCCAGGTGTATAGTCTTTAGCATGGTAGCCCTACCAATTGTCCAGGTGTGTAGTCTTTAGTATGGCAGTCCTACCAATTGTCCAGGTGTATAGTCTTTAGTATGGCAGTCCTACCAATTGTCCAGGTGTATAGTCTTTAGCATGGCAGTCCTACTAATTGTCCAGGTGTGTAGTCTTTAGTATGGTAGTCCTACCAACTGTCCAGGTGTATAGTCTTTAGTATGGTAGCCCTACCAATTGTCCAGGTGTATAGTCTTTAGCATGGCAGTCCTACCAATTGTCCAGGTGTGTGGTCTTTAGCATGGTAGCCCACCGCCTGTCCAGGCATAAAGTCTTTAGCATGGCAGTCCTACCAATTGTCCAGGTGTGTAGTCTTTAGCATGGTAGCCCTACCAATTGTCCAGGTATATAGTCTTTAGCATGGTAGTCCTACCAATTGTCCAGGTATATTGTCTTTAGCATGGTAGTCCTACCAATTGTCCAGGTGTATAGTCTTTAGTATGGCAGTCCTACCAATTGTCCAGGTGTATAGTCTATTGATATAAGATAGTTCTGAGGAGCACCGTGACGGTATTCGGTTTACATCAGAGTGATACACATACACAACAAATATAGTGTAAATAAGAACAATAAGATGTTTACATCAGAGGAACAATAATATGTCATAAAGAGAATGTCACAGATAAAAGTAAGTTAAACGGCTCACGTCATAAAAAAATGAAATTGTAAAACTGATGATGTACAAGAGGAAACAGTTTCCTCCAGGCTAATTTAAAAGGGAAATGCTAATAGGAATAAAAGGCGTCTTAGATCTTTTGGATTTAAGTTTGAGAACAAGTACAGCACGTCTGGATGGACAAAGCGTATAACAAGAATATATAAAAAGGTAGGAAGATCATCAAACTTTTACCAGCTAAGCTAGAAACCTGGTTATTATACAGCTAATCTATGCATTCGAACCGATATCATCAAGTTTTCTTCCCATATTAATTAGTTTCTTGAGTTTGTAAGGATAAGATATATGGATGAACAACTTCTTTATTACAATTAGGAGCGACGTTTCAGTGTAGGTTAGAGGAGAAGCCTGTTATGTTCACAGATGGGTAGAACACATTGGCCGGTGAAGCCTGTGAAATAAACAAAAGAGTGAAGCCAGTAATATAAACAACAAAAGGGTTTCTTGAGTTTGGTTTTCTTCAAGGATCCATACCTGCACTGAATACAGGCGCTTAAAACGAGCTGAATACAATGACACAATAGACCATCCCACATTAAAACGTCTCAGTTGTCTTAAAACATAAAGGCAGGATTGCCTCTCATTATAAATAGCTGAAATTTCTTTCGTGAAAATGTTAGCTTGTTGTAGATGATTGTCGCTCTGTTCCAACTTCCATCGTGTCTCGTTTCAAGGCGTCATGTGAAGTTGAACAAAAGTATTCTGAAATAAAATAATGCGTCTTTGAATACACTCTTCAAAACAAGAAACGCACAGGTAGATTTTTAGGAAATTTATTGTACCTAATGAAGTTGATATATTTAATTTGATATCATATATACAAATATGAAATTTTGGAGCTCGATAATCATACGTTGTTGTTATACAAAGGCATTGACAACTGTTCATTATCATGTCACATAAGGCCACAAGTTTGCGCTGAACTCAGTATATCGTGTGACCGCCCCGGGCAGCAATCACGGCTCTACATCTCCTCGGCACTGACTGGATAAGTGTAAGAATTCTGTCCTGCGGAATACTGCGCCATTCTGCTTGTAACGCGTTGGCCAGTTGTTGGAGTGTCTGCAGTGTGTTCTGACGTTGACGTACACCCAGAGGTGTTCGATTTTGTTGAGATCTGGAGATCTCGACGGCCAGGGCAAGGGGTTGATGTTGGCATTATGCAGGTAGTCTACCGTAACACGAGTTGTGTGCGGTGCAGTGTTGTCCTGTTGAAACAGCGCTCTCTCTGGCGGTCAATGATTGGAAGAAGGTGAGGTTGAAGAATTCTGATTCATATAGTGATTTGCTGTCAAATTTCCCTGAACCACAAGCAAGTCAGATCTCGTGGTGTAGGATATGTCCCCCGACACCATGACACTACCGCCCAAAGGCGGCAAATGGTGGTCTAGTGGACGTTGAAGTTGCGTGGAACAGAAGACTGCCATCCCCCTCTTTGGATTCGTCCCATGGCGATGTTCTGATCGGCAGCGCTGGGTCTCGGCATTTTCGAACGTGAAAAACGTTGACAATTGAATGACAAATTATTGGCTTATGCCTGCCTTATTATAGCCACTACGTGCATGTTTTTGCTTTACTGTTTACCTCCTTGACATTTTTGAACAAATGTGAAAACAATGCCGGTTAAGAAATTGCAAATCGACAATGGCGGCGTTTTGACGCAGCGTTTGTCGAATATAAGGCCACCGACATTTTCCAATAACAAGTATCCAATTTATGTACAGTTTATATACCGGAGTTTTGTGTAGTCAGGGTCAATGAACAACATACTACCTGTGCGTTTCTTTTTTTTTGAAGAGTGTATGTATTCATGATGACATCTTATAAGATGAAACACTTCAACATCTTCAGAATGGGGAGCTTGGCATGAATGGCAAGATGACGGTTGTTGTTCGGTAACCTGTGGTGTGGGCGTGATTAAGAGGGAGCGACGTCGAGTCTGTGGCACAATGAACAGTTCAAATGGCACTTGTGAGGGCAGTGGTGTGGGACTTGACACACAATCGTGTTTCCAAGTCGCTTGTTAACCAGCATACCAACGAGGGCCTTGTGAAGGTAAATTGGCATGTTTGGTTGTTTGTTGTTTAACGCCAGAGAGAGAGAGAGAGAGAGAGAGAGAGGGGGGGGGGGGGGGGGGGGGAGAGAGAGAGCTCTGGCCTTACGTTTCTTTATTCTTTCATGGGCGAACACCCCTCATCTTTATTTGCATACACAAACCATCCTCATTCTCAGTCTTGAGAAGGATGAGTGACTTAAAGTGATAAGATGAGATATCATAACGGTGTTAAGTGCCCAAGTCTGATATAATAGACCAAACAAATTTGGCAAAACTTTTCTTCACCTTCGTTGTTCGTACGTTAAAACCTTGATTCTATCCATAACGTACCATGAGCACAAGTTCCATGCTCTGTGGCCTGTGGCTCACTGTGGTCAACGTGATTTAACATCGAATATTTCGTTACAGATGTCCGAGTTCTGCCAGCCAAGTACCCTTTTCTGGTGTACAACGTAAATGAAACATCAGCAGACATAAATATATAAGATATGATACTTTGTTTTGTTTTGTTTTGATTTTTCGTTTAGTGCTCGACTTGCGTTTTCCATTGATATACATGTCAAAGAAATGCGGACATCCTGTTAATGAGTGAGAAATGGGCTTCAAATAGTTTTCTTTGTGGTTGTAGATTCCCTGATCCTCCTCTAATGTTTGTTTGTTTGTTTGTTTAACGCCGCACTCGGCAATATTCCAATCTTATGACGACGTTCTGTAAATAATCGAATCTTGACCAGACAATCCAGTGATTGACATCATGAGCATCGTTCCACGAAATTGGGATACGATGACATGCTTCAACCAAGTCAGCGAGTCTGAACACCCGATCCCGCTAGTCGCCTCTTACCACAAGCATAGTCGCCTTTTACGGCAAGCATGGGTTGCTGAAGACCTATTCTACCCCGAATCTTCACGGGTCCGTAAATATTGTGACGTGACACACATCAATATGTGTGTTTTCGACCACTCGTTTCGATGTGTAGCTTACTGTTATTAACTATTCGTGATGTTTTTTGTTGTTTAACTCCGCACTCAGCAATGTTCCTGCTCTTTGACGGCGGTCTGTAAATAATCGCGTCTCGACTAGACACTCCAGTGATTGACATCGCGAGCATTGATCTACATAACTGGAGTACGATGACATGCTTCAACAATGGATTGGTGAGCACCATTTCTTACCCGGACCTTTACGGGGGTGTATTTAGTTGGAACGACATTAACATGTGCATGGTAGTGAACTCTCGATAAGACACAGAAACATATTTCGAACGTAAAATTTACAATACCTCCTGAACATTTGACCCGTGTAGATCCGGGGTAGAAAAGGTCTTCTGCAGCCAATACTTGCCATATAGCTGGAATATTGCTGAGTGCGGCGTTATACAACAAACCAACCAACCAAACAGCCTGAATCTCTATCCACTAGTTCTTACGACAGGGCGTGGGGTGCTCGTCCATTTGATGGTGCAACGCTTTGATTCAAGGGAGACAACTCAGCGTGTCATATTTCTAAAGTATGACTAGAGTTGTCTCCCTTCGTGGACACGCAAGCAGACCGCAAACAAGACAACTGTGAAAATGGCAGCTTTGGAAAAAAAATATATATATCTGATTACACAATCAAGGAATCAGATCAGCATTGACCATTACAGAGATAACAGACATTCCACTTCCAAATGTGTACCTTGTTTGTAAACATATTCAAAGTGGAGATGGAATTGAGCACAAAAAAGGGAGCAGATAGGCCAATGAAATGGACTGTTGGAGACGACTCGGTAGATAGGCCTCTCAACACAGACGCATGAGCATAGAAAAAATAATGCCATGTATGTTTTCAGACCATATGTTGTTTTTCGCTTACTCTATCTTTCAGCACCACCAGCAGTTGACAACCCCCCACAAAGCATAAGACTGACACGTAGAGCAGGTCAATTAGAGTAAAGTACGGTTATAAAGAACTCAAAGGGACAACTAATTTTAGTTCGTTATAACCGTAGTTCGTTATAAGCATATATACAGCATAACAACAGCAAATACTGGGGACCAAAAAGTAAGTTCGTTTTATCCGTCAGTTCGTTATATCCGTCAGTTCGTTATAAGCGTGTTCGTTATAACCGTAGTTTACTGTAGTTTGGTCTTTGCATCCACAGAGGGACGGACAGTTAGTAGGGCTGGATACAAGGTCAGATAGCCGCTAAATAACCTTTATGGACACATCACATTTTCAAATGACTTGCATGCGACATTACAGATAAGTTTATCTGTCATTTATTGGTCTTGTTTTTATGTCACCTTTAGTGCAGTGCTGTATTATATGTTGGACCATGGGGGAAGTCTGTATTTGGGGGCAATGTTTGTTGATGAGCTATTCTCACAAGCATCCCTTTGCTATGTTTCTGTGGCTATGGTTTGGGGTTGGTCCAGCGGCCTGCTGGAGGGGATGTTCCGACGGTTTGTCGGGTTTTTGCTTGATTTAGCACGGTGGCTTGCCGAGTGTTGTCGATAGGGGCTGGGAGGGGAGTTGCTCATCGATGGTTACCCTCGTCGGTGCTTTATTTTGACGCTCAGATATTTTATTTGCTAGGTTTCAAAATTTTGCACATACCTCAATGAACCGATAAAAATACACTGTCAATGCTTATAATTAAATTTGACAACGAAAATATATTTTATCTACAACAGTTTAACCAAAAGCAGTTGTAAATATAAAAGCAGACAAAAATGACGAGGTTGATAAACATTCCCGATGTAGGAATACATATTGTGGCATTACATGAATCAGATGATTGTTTAATTTATGCACATAACTTGACACGCCTACAAAGACAGAAGCTAATCAGTGGTGAGTAAGATCAAAGCAATCTTCATAGTACATGTCCATCAAGGCAAGAGGCGAGGAGAACTGCAACAGTCAGACTGTAACGAGCCGGAACAAATATGTCGCGGCTATTTCAAATGGCATGGTCAGTTACGGCCAGATTCAAACATTAGGTCCCTGAGAAGGGGAACACACAGTTTGAAAAATGCTATTTAGAAATGAAACCCGTAGACATGAAAGTTGTGGAACCGAGGCGATTGGGAAAAAACGTTCGCTGTTTCATTCCATCTCGCCTTCGGTCTCAGAGGGTTGTTTGCACAATGAATATGCATGACTTTCGCTAAATATCCTGTGCATGACGATACACGTGAGCAGAAAGGGAATTCCATCGATTTTAATATTTGCATTCCCCGACATAAATAATAGTTCCAGAAATAATGTGGTCCGCTTCAGTGGGCGCGGCTTAATTTTTACTTTCATTGGGAAATGAATGCAATATCACATGACGATTCAGCTAATCAGAATGCAGGAATTTCAATAAACAACGAAAATTTAATATTTCAAATGTAAAACCTAGAAACGTAAATTTTCCCTAGATAACTAGCAGACCGCTTTTGGAAGTGAAAGAATACATGCTGGTCAAGTAACAAAAATGGCGCTTTGCGAAACGAAGAGTCTCGATTGACGAGTTAAATAAAAAATTAACAATTTATAACGAAACATTTTCGAGAGAATAACAAACAAGAAGTGATATTAACTCCATAAATGACAATATGTCATTATTTTGCCTTGTCAATGGGGAAATAAAAGTAAAAAGGACGTCAGCATTTTGTGTACAAGCTTGACACTTACGATAAAGGGAGACAATTTAAGGGGAGTTAACTCTTGTATGACAATAGTTTCGGCAAAGTGTGATGATCATTGCAGTGGAATATAAAGAGTTATGTTCACTGCAATGAAAATATCACTTTTCTCAAATACAAAAAACACTGAAGTATGTGATAAGAAGACCTAGGACGTCTGCAAATGATTATGCCCTAAAAACAGCGTAACCTTGAAATTATTGTCTCGCAAGGATGACTTCTGTTACAAAGCACCAACTGCCTATTAGTCTTTGCTTGGGACATAAAATCCCGCCAGTATGCTTATTTATTGCATTTTCGTTGCGTTTTGGTTGATTAAGCCTGGAATTACTCTTCATGAGGTAATTTACTGTTGTTTACATATTTAGCATACAGACAGTGAGTGAGTGAGTGAGTGAGTGAGTGAGTGAGTGGGGGGTGAGCAGTTTTTCAGAGCGTGTCAGTTCGTTTTTTGGAAGAAAGGAGCAAAACGATATCCATGACGTTTTCCTCAATGGTAAACTGCGAACACAGTACATATTGCTACATATGCCATGTGGGGGTTCCCGTGAAGATCCGGGGTAAAAAAGGTCTTCAGCAACCCATGCTTGCCGTAAAGGGGCGAATATGCTTGTCGTAAGAGGCGACTAACGGGATCGGGTGGTCATTCTCGCTGACTTGGTTGATGCATGTCATCGTATCCCAATTGCGTGGATCGAAGCTCATGATGTCAATCACTGTCTTGTCCAGACTCGATTATTTACAGACCGCCGTCATATTGCTGGAATATTGCTGAGTGCGGCGTTAAACAAAAAACAAACAAACATCAAAGGAGAATCAGGACCTCTACGACTACAACGAAAACCATTTAAAGCCCATTTCTTGTGTAATGCGCCGCGAACTCAGACTCACTCACTCAATCATTACCAGAATCACAAGGGCTCAGATGTTACTCACCAACAACGAAACCTCATTTACGTCACAATGTATATTTGTCATGGTATGATTAGAAAATGTGAATACATAGCAGTCCGCTTTGCCAAATGTGATTTATCGGAGTTACCTCCCTTGGACCTCAAAGTCATCTTGATAAAACTCGGCTTCATATTTAAAGTCAATAACAGCGGCAAAACCAGTTCCATTATCATAGGAAAAAGCTAAAAGCAGAGTTCATTGAGCGACTACATTATGAGCATGTGTTTATGATTCATAATCACATACTGATGATAAAAGATGTTCGCAAAACGGTGAGCTACCCTGCCCCACCTGTGACACCCGTTATTAAACAGTTGTCTTCATACAGCCTGGTGGACATAGGACGTGCAAGCACAACTGCATACATTGATGGAGAGTGAGTGAGTGAGTGAGTATGGCTGTACGCCGCTTTTAGCAATATTCCAGCAATATCACGGCGGGGGACACCAGAAATGGGCTTCACACATTGTACCCATGGAGGGAATCGAACCCAGGTCTTCGGCGTGACGAGCGAACGCTTTAACCACTAGGCTACCCGACCGCCCCTTTTGATGGAGAGAGCGCATAACACCCTCAACGAGGAGTGTTCTTTTCAACAAACACCAATCCGGGGTTGAATAGGTCTTCAGCAACCCATGCTTGCCATAAAAGACAACTATAGTTGATGCATGTCATCGATCCGAATTGCGTGGATCGATGCTCATAATATCAATCACTGGATTATCTGGTTCAGGTTTGATTATTTACAGACCGCCGTCATATAGCTGGAATATTGCTGAGTGCAGCGTTAAACAAACAAACAAACAAGCAAATCAACAAACACCTATTTGTTGTGCAGATTGTGAGAGTGGCGGATCCTACTGGTGGAATTGGCCATGCTTACACTGTAAGCGAACACCTGGTGTCATTATCAGTCATTACTGATTTTCAGTGATCCATTCATATTATTTTCACCGCTATTTTACCTTTTGTTCCCAGTGGAATTTGTTTCGTCGGATAATAGAGACTGGTTATTCACTGGCGTTGATGTTTTATATTTATTTAGAAATGAAAGCAATAATTGTAAAACATGTCAAACATGTCAATAAATATGCAGCAGAAATATCAGATATGGAGCCAAATTCTTGACTTGGGTTGTTAATCCCTGGCTCGTGTCAAATGTGCATGTACAATGAAAGTTCCCCCGGACTTGTTAGCAACTTTTTCTTTCAGTAATGTAGAAACTGTAAATACTAAATTTTACACTGCCGATAATAATTTCCAAACTATGATTTCACAAAGCCTTCCCCATGGCTCCAGTGGCCGAAATGGTATCTTCGTTTAACTAAGTCTAAAACAATACTATAGTGTGAGGTTTCTGTTCAGATCGTTCTTGAGTTTCTGACAATCTGCTGATTATTTTGAGTGTATGCCCCAAACCAGAATACAGGATACAAGGCCGTAGAAAACAAATAGTTCCTACTACATCAAGTAACATTACCTGACCCACCTTACATATTAACTGCGCCCTTGACAAGACTTGGGGAGTATGTGTGCACCACCTCCACACACACATATATACACGTACACACGCACGCACACATGCACGCACGCACGCACTCCACCACCAGCGCCCCCTCAGGCTTGACTAATTACAAAGGACTGGTGAAATATTCACGACAAAAACATTGCACATCAAAAGTTTTGTGACTGTTTTTATTTAATCATAGGCATTACAAAGCATAATGTCATGCAATAATTCGTAGCGTGACTAAATTAAATGACAAACTATTTGAGGCTCAGTACTTATCAATCAACCGTCGTTAGTTCTATTGGTTTTAACATCCGTAGATTTACATATTTCAGCAATGCCTATTCCTAGCGGACACGACCACCTCAGGAGAGTGGAAGGCCCGGGGCTCGATCCCTGGCCGCGTCATACCAAAATACGTTAAAAGATGGTACTTGTTGTTACCCTGCCTGGAGCTCGGCATTAAGGGACTAAAACAAGGACTTGTTCGGCTCGGAGTCAGTATACTGTGTCCGAGTGGGGTATTCATGTTAAACTGTGGCATAGTATCACAGTGTGTTAGCACTATGAAACAGACATTAGTCAAGCATTAGCACAAGCAGCCACACACACACACACACACACACACACACACACACACACATACACACACATATGCGTGTATGCACGTCGCTATATATTGCAATAATCTTGAACGCGACGTTACGCCTCGCCGACCACGGAACGGACACATCATTCAGCTACATTGTACATGTTCTATGGGCTTTTATGGAGCAAGCATCTATCTGTTAGCCACACAAACAACTGACATCCGGGTCACCTCCTCATCTGAAGACTACACCTCCAACACTTCAAATACCAACCTTAAAAAATAAGCAAAGCAGATTTTCACTATATATGCTAATAATGTATACTAAACCTTGCAATACAAAAGTTGCCACAATGTACCTCAGGGGGTATTTTCTTGAACCACAGAACTGTATAATCTTCATGTATAAAAACCCCATTGTATATATATTCGTCCGGTTTACGTAGGCTGCGACAGTTCAGTTTCATTTCCACCAAATAAATAAAATTACCTGATGATAAAAAACATTATAGCAGCTTCCCTCCTTATCGTGTTGAGGAAAATCTTTTAAAATATCCTGTTAAATATTGTATGGGTTTTTTTAACTTTGGGGAGATAATGTAATATAAATTGACACACCAACCAAGTGTTATTGATTGAAATATTGTTTGTCATATTTGCTGCAGAATATTAAGGTTTGTAGTTATTATAACTCTATGAGGTGAGAGGTAATTCCAATAATAAGACTGTTGATACAGTAGAGCACCTTCCCGACGCAGCAGAATTAACTGTGGAAACTGGACCTTCATTGTCAGTTACCTCCCTTTCCACGGGAAGATGCCAGAAGTGGGGCATAAAGAACGCCATTCACACCCTCGCACACCTTGTCTTGTCTCCCGTGTTACCCGTGTTACCAGAAATCAGTAAACACAGAAACATTATGCACGAGTCTAGTTGCTTCTGAGATTGATCAGTTGTGGTCATTCAGAAGTAGTCGAGTAATGTCCAGACAATGAATAAACTTCAAAGAGTTTGAAATTGAAATTGTTATGTTGTGATATACTTCAGCGTTCACTGAACACGAACTCAATTACACCACATATAACAAGCTAAGCCAGGAACATATCGTGATGTAAATACGTTATGATATATCTAAATAAATACTTTAGAATGGTCTGAAACAAAAACTGCCGTGTCACATATGGTGGTAGAAGAAGTAAGTGAATATACGTGTCGACTGAATACACAAACATACAACATTTTACAATACTTAAAGCAAATTGATAATTTCCTAAACTTTTGGTAGTGTTCCTCCACTCTGGGACGATAAGATCTGCATTTGAGCTTTACTTTTCAGTAAGAAAATTGCATAAAAAACCCTTAAAACAATATATACCACAAAAGCAATACATTAGACTGTGGGATTATGCATTTTAGTTCAAATACAAGGGTACTTTTTAGTCTATTAAGAAATGTTTAGATCATTGGACACAGAGCAAGATTCGCCTGCACATTATTAGTTTCGAAGTTCATAAAATGAGTTCCGTCAGACATAACCATTTGTAGCTTGTTGAGGCACTTGTCACAATAATAGAAGTCCATGTCTGCACAATTCTTTTTCTGTTAACACTTAAACACCTTAATCTGACCTTTAAACGAGTTACATACATACACACTCCCTCGACCAGCTACACAAAGCCCACGTGGCTTGTCCACACCGTCTTGTGCTGTTAGTATCTTCTCAACAAACTGCCCTGCCTCAGTCAGGTGGACAACATTGTGGAGATCAAACTCTGTGACCAGGATGTCACCAGTGGCGGTGCAGATGACACCTTGGGGACCGTGTCGTGAGCTGATTCCAGTCGGGGTGTAGGTGAACACCACATCTCCATCGGGTTTCAGACACAAGACACTCATGGATCCAGAGTCAGACACTAAAATGTTTCCTGTGTTTGTAGCAGACAGGAAATACGGGTATTTTAAGATGTTTTTACCATGGTGTGATGGACTGATTGACCTCAACACGTTCCCGGTAACATCCAGGATTTCAACACAGGGTGGCGACTTAGTACATACTGCTAGGGTTGACGGTGCCAGAGCAGTTATACCTCGGTACTCTTTGCTTGTAGGGATTGTTGACAGCAGCACCAAGTCTGGGCTCGCTTCTACTATTACAATCTGCTTGATTTTCGGGACAGTCACAGCTATGTGGTTGTATTTCAGCTTAGTCAGACTCCACGGATCACTATCAAGGGTGAGTTTACTGTAAGATGGTTTGTTGTTGCTTATGTAGAAGGACTTAACACTCTTGTTGCTATAGTCTGTAGTGATTACTGTGTCAGTCCCATTTACAACCATCATTATCACGTCAATGGGCAGAGCTTTGTTTGCATCCTCTTCTACTCCGACGTTTAGGGTTTCCAGTAACATAGGAGCAGCCGCCAGGTCCATGACGTTGCTGGCGTCCTGTATTTCAGACACAGCCTTCAGATCCACCAAGGTACTGGTATCCTGTAATTCAGGCGTAGCTTTCAGATCCACCAAGGTACTGATGTCTTCTATTTCAGGAGAAGCCTTCAGGTCCAGCACGGTACTGATGTCCGCTATTTCAGGAGAAGCCTTCTGATCCAACACGGTACTGATGTCCAGTATTTCAGGAGAAGCTTTCAGGTCCAGCATGGAAGTTGTGTCCTGTGTTTCAGGCGTAGCCGTCAGGTCCAGCACTTTACTGGTGTCCAGTATTTCAGGAGAAGCCTTCAGGTCCAGCACTTTACTGGTGTCCTGTGTTTCAGGACTAATCTTCAGGTCCAGCACTTTACTGGTGTCCAGTATTTCATGAGAAGCCATCAGGTCCAGCACACCCTCATACAGGACGTCTATTTCACCCAGTTGAAGGTCGTCCAGTTCTCTACTCAGCTTGTCCGTGTCCTGTCTGAACATGATCCTGGCTATTCTTCCCTTCTCCTTCAGTTCTGTGAATCCGACAGCCTCCACATCACCGGCCTCACATGCCTGATACATCTCGTACACATCCATGTCAGACTCAGATTGTAGAACCTGGTCTATCAGCTCCGCCTGTTGTTGGCACTTCTCCAGTGACATCTCATATGAGGTAATATCTTCTTGAAATTGCCTAACATGTTTGTCTGATATCGATTTTAGTTCCTCAATGAGTAGCCTTTCCTTGCGCTTGATCATTTCGATTACTTTGTTACTTAATGACCGAATGTCTGACTCAAGTTGTAAATACCTCACTGTCTCTCCATTTGCTATGAATTTCTTTCTTCGCAATTCAGTTTTTATTTCATCTTCCCTCCGTGATAACCTATTTTTAAACTTGGTCAGCTGTGACTTGACTGTCAACATCTCCGACTCGATGGTGACAACAGAGGCACATTTACTGTGGTAGGCCGTGCAACATGTTTCACAAACAGCTTTGTTGCAAGTTTTACATGTGAACCTGGCAGTTTTCTCCTTGTATTCTTCACAAATGATCTTCCCTCGTCCCTTTGTCGCGACTGGTTCTCGAGTTTCCTTTGGTGTCTCAATGTTGCTCGTTTCTGAAAGGTAGCAGTTGTGTTAGTGCTCTTTATCGGGTTCTTGAATATAATTTCTCTTAAAATGTAGCATGACTTTAAATTCCACAATATGTAGCTCAGGACGTTTGATCATGATAATGTATCATCGATCAACTTATCAGGCTACGTTTCAGCTGCATTTCAGCTTCCTGGGGATTATACAACACTCGATGTCTGGTAGGTATTACAAGGATTTGTAGAATATTAAAATCCATTCACTGCTGAACAGCAACAAATTCAAACAAAAGCATATGTTTTATACAACATGTGGTTCAGGGTGTGGCAGGACCGAAGCCAGAGAAACTGTCAGGAATCATGCTTGCCGAGCAAGGTCACCAATCTCCCTCCTCTCTATCGCTAGCATCGTCTACCTAAGTTTTACACGTGAGTGGCGGGTGCAACCGGTAGATCAGTACATGCTTACCCTCGTGTCATCTCTGACTTCCATTCATGTAATTTGCATCGCCTTTTTTACATTAATGCCCAACGGAATCTGTTTCAGCAGATAATCGAGACTGGTTATTATCTGGCCTTTTACATTCAGATGCGCTCCCAAACTGTTCTAATACAATGACGTCGCAGTGACCAGCTATTCTGCATTGGTGGTATGAAATGTAAGTTATTTAGAGATTATGAAAAACCATTAATGGATCTGTGATACATAACTACAAGTTTACTATCCGCTGACTATTTTTTTGATAAGCTCTACGTGTGTGTGGTCATAATGTGATGACTTATTCAGCAACACATGCAACGACTAAGCACTTCAACTTGGACCTTGGCATTGTGATACCCGTGAAGATTCGGGGTAGAATAGGCCTTTAGCAACCTACACTTGACATAAAAGGCGACTACGCTTGCCATAAAAGGCGACTATGCTTGTCGTAATATGACCCTGCCGTCATTTAGCTGGAATATTGCAGAGTGCAGCTTAAACAACAAACAAAATAAAACATGATTCGTTCAGACTCGATTACATACAGACCGCCGTCATATAGCTGGAGTGAGTGAGTGAGTGAGTATGTTTTTACGCCGCTTTTAGCAATATTCCAGCAATATCACGGCGGGGGTCACTAGAAATGGGCTTCACACATTGTACCCATGTCGGGAATCGAACCCGGGTCTTCGGCGTGACTAACGAACGCTTTAACCACTAGGCTACCCGACCGCCCCCATATAGCTGGAATATTGCTGAGTACGGCGTTATACAACAAACAAAATAAAACATGATTCGTTCAGACTCGATTACATACAGACCGCCGTCATATAGCTGGAATATTGCTGAGTACGGCGTTATACAACAAACAAAATAAAACATGATTCATTTCTGGAAAGGATACTGTGGTGAGGTGCATGTGGTCATCTACGGTTCATTGGGACATGATTGATATTAAGTTGCAAAATATCAGTCGTTTGAGACAAAAACGAAACTAAAAAATTCACGTTAATGAAAATGGTCGTCGCAGATTGTTATAGGAAGACATTGACATACTGACACGATCCTATCGTTGTCATCGTCACATCGAAACACTTCTCTCTCATAAATAGTCAACAATTTGAAACAAAATAGTCTTACCTTTGGAGCACGTGTTCAAGAGGCTCTGACTGACAAAGCGAGGCTTCGCGTCATCCGCCGACCCCTCCACTGATCTCTCAACGGCAGACA
Organism: Haliotis cracherodii; assembly: GCF_022045235.1. Lineage (NCBI taxonomy): Eukaryota > Metazoa > Mollusca > Gastropoda > Lepetellida > Haliotidae > Haliotis > Haliotis cracherodii. The sequence continues at coordinate 2,086,149 of NW_027266265.1, read as the reverse complement.
CTGTCGTCATCTTGTTGCAGAACGGACACAGGAGAGACTTTGCACTGATGGCCTCTGGTCTAGTTTCGGTGTAATCGACAACACATTTTCGACAGACATTGTGAAAACAGGCAAGCTTGCATGGACTCTGGAACACTTGCAAGCATAGGTTGCATGTCAGAAATTGTTCCCCTGACTTGAGGGAAGCCATTTGAAAAGAAGATCGACGTGAAGGGGAATGCACAACACACATGGTTAACAATGTAAGCAAACATTGCATAACGATCCGATTGGGTCATGACACTCATCCTTACAGGCAATCATTAGAAATTTGGGTTACTTTTAAATGCTAGTGAAGATATGGATGTGATATTTCCCGAATACCCAGTACACAGTTTACACTGTGCCGCTTTACCTCAGCTGGTGAAACTGCCGGCTGTGATAAATATCAGTTAATTAAACGATGTTGTGCGAATAAATATGTAAGTCGAGGGTATCATGTTGTGAAGATGAATTCCATATATGATATTACTGTCGCACTTTTTCAAACATCAGAAACACATTTATTGCAAATACGTAGGTGTATACTCTCATTTCTATCTTGCGAAGTCATAAAGCCGACTTAATTAAAATAGTTGCTTATTCTGAAATTTGATGTGTATGCATCTGAACAGGATATGCTTTGGTATGTTTGGTGGGAGGCCTTACACTGAATAGTCTCCCTGACACGGATGACTTACAAAGGGCATGTGATTACAGGAGGCACAGCTGTGTTTTGGGTTTATGTCTTCGCCCATGAAAAAAACTAAAATACTAAAGCGGCGTGAAACACAAATAAATGTGTTTAAGTTTGCACAATATCAAGGCATGGTAGCGCTTGTTATATACTGAGTTAAATTAAAAACTTCACATTTTTAAAAGTAATCTCATATATGATATACAACGGACAAATGTATCAGAGAAGGTAATTTTTAATCATTAATGTCCAAAGAGGAATTTTAATAAACGGTGGTAACCATAATTTGTTCCAAACAGCTACGGTATTCGGTAATAACATCAACAGTTTAAATCATAAGTCCCAAGCACGAGAATCTGATGGCACACAAGTTCAGTAGCGTGTACGGCCACCATGTGCATTGACAACTGCCACACAACGCCTCCGCATGGACCTTGTGATACTTGTGAACACATGATTGGGAAGACGACGCCATTGTTGCTGCAAAATGGTGCCAAGATCTTGCAAATTCTGTGGTTTGTTCTGGAGAGTGCGCAGACTTCTGCCAAGAGCATCCCAGACGTGTTCGATGGGATTGAGGTCGGGATACCTTGAAGGCCAGTCCATGACGTTGACTCTCGCATTCTGAAGGAACTTCCTTGTCAAAATTGCTGTGTAGGGTCTGGAATTGTCGTGTTGGAAGATCAAACCGGGTCCATGTGCTGTCATATAAGGCAGAAGTTCTGGTGGCAGTACCTGGTCGCGGTAAGCAGCAGCGTTGAGGTTGCCACGGATGACGAGAAGCCTGGAACGTGCATTGCCACAGAAAGCACCCCACACCATGACACTTCCGCCTCGAAATCTGTCAACTTTATGTACACAACACCGGGCGTAACATTGGTATATGATGCAGTGACAGAGATTGCTTTCAAAAGTTAATTATAACACTAATAGTTATAAGAGGGTAATATACTGAACCGCAAAAGAAACGTCACCATGGAAAGACAAAATGAGAAACCTTATTTGTCCAAACACTGTAAACATATTTTCAGACAAATTAAAAAGTTGAAACTTGGCCACACTGATCATCAAGGTTGAAATTAAAGTGTCAAATGTTCTTAATGTGAAACACAACACTAATCTCTGAGAAAATGGCATCACAAGTCAGTATCTCGTATGTCCGCCAGGTGCATTGATAAACTGCCGTCGATACATGGAATGGATGATGCGGTTGATGAAGGCCATAGGCACTTGAGCCCACACTCTGAGGAACACCTGATGCAGTTCAGCTGCAGTTGTCGGCCTTGGTCGGACGTCATTCAGCCGTCTTTGAATCTCGTCCCACATGTGCTCAATGAGGGCAGGCCGCAGCATGGTTCTGATGCCATTCTGCTGGAGGAAGTCTCTTGTTGCTCTCCCAGTGTATGGCACAGGGCCGACCCTCTGTGCAAGACAAATATCACCCCACACCATGATGCTCGGACCACCCCACGAGTCTCTCTCAACATCACAAGCATCCGAATAATGTTCCCCAAGGCATCGCCAGACTCTCTGCCGTTTGCTGTTGAGATACAGTAACGGCTCTCGTCTGAGAAGAGGACTCTTCTCCACTGCTGGTGGCGCCAATGCCAGTGCTGTGTTGCCCACTGAAGACGGTCCCGGCGATGACGTTGTGTCAGAATGGGACCTCGGTGTGGCCTGTGACAGTGTAGGTGTCTGCTCGTCAATCGTCGACGCACGGTGTCCGCACTAATGTGTCGCAGGTGTGTCCCCATGGTCATAACAAAGCGATGTTGAAGATGCTGTCGCACAATCTGACGATCATGACGTCGGGGAGTGACCCTTGGTCTTCTACTACGTGGTCGATCATCTGTAGTGTTGGTGGTCTTGTACCGTTGCTGGAGCCTGTATGTTGTCCTTACGTGGACTTGGCTCATTGCCGGGTGGTTTGTTCAGTTTGCAATCGTCCAAGGGCTTGGTGTCGCTGATTTCTTGTCCATCTTGGCATGTGGTAGCAATTCAATAACGAATGCATGTTATCCGATCTGGGTGGATTTTTATAGGGCAAGAAATGGGGGAACGCATGTGCATTACAACTTGTACGGAACTCACGTGCATCGGGTTACCATGGCCGTTGCCGTGATGCGTTTGGGCGATCGGTTTTATTGTCATCTGCTTTGTTTATTTATCATCAAATTTCGATTTTCCGGACAAGGTAATGTTGGTAATTTTGGAAACTTTGAAATAAAATTACCCACATATTTAAATGACAACTTTTCATGCAGTGTTACTTGGGGTGACGTTTCTTTTGCGGTTCAGTATATATACTTGAACCATAATCGGGGCAAACCAGGATTCGAACCCGCGATTATAAGGGACTCAACCCTGCACAGCAAATTGCGGTGCTTTAGACAACTGAGCAACTCGTGCCTCCCTCAAGGCATAGTTAACGCATGGTGTCTGATGCAGTGTTTGAGACCGCTTTAAACAGCGATTTATAGCACTTGTAGTTACAAGAATATATCTTCTTGATTGGAGGAAGTCCAATCTGGAACAGGACGAAACCGAGGATGATAACCCTGACGACACTGGGATTTATTCAACTTAGGAGGATCAGGTTGGAGATACATTTCCCCAAAACGTAGAGTTAAGACGCTTTCAATCATTGTTCCATGATACGTTCTTAGAGGAATATGTCCTCACACTCACCACACACAGACACCACTCACAGGCATCAAACACACTCATTACACACAGGCATTACACATAGGCATCACACACTGTATCTCTCACACTCATCACACACAAACATCACTAATAGGCGTCACACACACCAATCACTCACTCAACACATTCATGCATCACACACAGACACCACTCACAGGCATCAAACACACTCATTACACACAGGCATTACACATAGGCATCACACACTGTATCTCACACACTCATCACACACAAACATAACTAATAGGCGTCACACACACCAATCACTCACTCAACACATTCATGCATCACACACAGGCATCACTCACACTCATCACACACAAACATCACTCATAGGCGTCACACACAACAATCACACACACTCAACACACTCATGCATCACACACAGGCATCATTCACACTGATCATACACACTCATAACACACACTCATCACTCACACTCACACTCAACACAAAGATTCATAACTCACAGGTATCACTCACTGGCATCACACACAAACAGGCATCACACAGGCATCACTCACAATTATCACACATTCATCACTCACACTCATCACCAACAATCATCACTCACACTCATCACACACAGGCATCACTCACACTCTTCGATCACTCTTCACACACAGACATAACACACAGGAATCCCACACAGGCATCACTCACACTCATCACACACAGGCATCACACATACTCACCACACACATGCATCACACACACTCATCACTCACACTCACCACACACAGTCATCACCGACACTCGTCACTGATTCATCGCTCACAGGCATCACACACACTCATCACTCACACTCACTATACACAGTCATCACCGACACTCGTCACTCACAGGCATCACACACATACATCACTCACAGGCATCACACACAGTCATCACACACATACATCACACACAGGCATCACACACATACATCACACACATGCATCACACACAGGCATCACTCACAGGCATCACACACAGTCATCACACACATACATCACTCACAGGCATCACACACATACATCACTCACAGGCATCACACACAGTCATCACACACATACATCACACACATGCATCACTCACATACATCACACACATGCATCACACACAGGCATCACTCACAGGCATCACACACATGCATCACACACATGCATCACACACATGCATCACACACAGGCATCACTCACATGCATCACACACAGGCATCACTCACATGCATCACACACATGCATCACACACATGCATCACACACATGCATCACACACATGCATCACACACAGGCATCACTCACATACATCACACACATGCATCACACACATGCATCACACACATGCATCACACACATGCATCACACACATGCATCACACACATGCATCACTCACAGGCATCACACACAGTCATCACACACATACATCACACACAGGCATCACACACATACATCACACACATGCATCACACACAGGCATCACTCACAGGCATCACACACAGTCATCACACACATACATCACTCACAGGCATCACACACATACATCACTCACAGGCATCACACACAGTCATCACACACATACATCACACACATGCATCACACACATACATCACACACATGCATCACACACAGGCATCACTCACAGGCATCACACACATGCATCTAACACATGCATCACACACATGCATCACACACAGGCATCACTCACATGCATCACACACAGGCATCACTCACAGGCATCACACACATGCATCACACACATGCATCACACACATGCATCACACACAGGCATCACTCACACTTATCCCTGACTCATCACTCACAGGCAACACTCACAGGCATCACATACAGACAACACAAAAGGCATCACACACACTTATCACTCATAGTCATCAGATACAGGCATCACACACAATCATCACACACAGGCATCACTCACATTTATTACTCATATTGATTACGCACACTGATCACACTTATCACACAAAGGCAGCACACACAAGAAGCACACACAGGCATCACTCACACTTATCAGAGACTCATCACTCACATTCATCGGCCACACACATCACACGCAGACATCACTCATGCATCACACACTCATCACTCACACTCACCCCCTCACACTCATCACTCTAATTCATCACTCTAACTCATCACACACAACACACACAAGCATAACACACTCATCACTCACACTCATCACTCATGGTCATCAGACACAGGTACTACACACACTCATCACTCACAGGCATCACTCACAGTCATCACTCGAAGTATTACACACAGGCATCACTATTGATTGCACACACTGATCACTCAAACTCATGACTCACAGACATCACACACAGTCAGTACTCACACTCATCACACACAGGCATCACACACAGACAGTACTCACACCCATCACACACAGCCATCACACACAGACAGTACTCATACTCATCACACACAGGCATCACACACACTCTTCGATCACTCTTCACACACAGACATAACACACAGGCATCACTCACACTCATCACACACAGGCATTACACTCAGGCATCACTCATCACTCATCACTCACAGGCATCGAACACAGGCATCACGTACTCAGAACACACAATCACTTACACTCATCACTCATATTGATTAAACACACAGATCAGACACACTCATGACTCACATGCATCACACACAGTCATCACTCACACTCATCAAACACGGGCATCGAACACAGGCATCACTCATAGTCATCACACACATGCACCACTCACACTCATCACTCACACTCATCATTCACACACACGCAATACATACACTCATCACTGACTGATCACTCATCGGTCAAGCACAGGCATCACACACGGGCATCACACACATGCACCACTCACACATGCACCACTCACAGTCATCACTCACACTCGTCACTCACAATCATTCACACACACGCAATACATACACTCATCACTGACTGATCACTCATCGGTCAAACACAGGCATCACACACGGGCATCACACACATGCACCCCTCACACATGCACCACTCACACTCGTCACTCACAATCATCACACACACTCATCACACACAGGCATCACGCACACACTCATCACACACGGCATCCAACACAGGCATCTCACACACTCTTCACACACTCTGATCACACACAATCATCAACAGAGGCATCAGTCACAACATGACATGGGTCTCGTCAACGGCAGGTAAAGAGTCGGGGAACAAACACACACCCCAGCGCGCACATAGGTGAACCCCGCTTATTATTAGAGCAATAATACTCTGAGCTTTACACAAATCCGGTCTGACGAGTATAGATAGTAACTTTGAACAAAACCAACGATAAGCTCCAATGCACAATGTCAATGTGAAGTCAACATTACATAAAAGACCTCGCTCATCACGCATACCCTCACATCATGCGTAGCTGGTTGTGAGACCCGGAACAAGAAATAAACAAAATGGTGGTGGATGTGTGTTCACTGTGTATAAACATATTGCTGTTCTGTCACGTGTATGCCTCGGAGCCCACCATTCCTCAAGGTATGTGTTTTTCTATCGTAAATGTTGGTTATGTCGGTCGCCATTTTAGAAGGTGCACACTATCGGGTGGTCAACAGCGCATTTATACACTGCCTCTGGTACCCGTTTACATAACATCAGTGATCATCATCGGATGCGATTATTAACAGACCAAACTGATCTTGTTCTGACAACATGACACAATAAATGATAGAAACACACTAACAGCATGACACAAAATATGATAGAAAAACACTGACAACATGACACAACAGATGATAGAAAGACACTGACAACATGAGACAAAGGATGATAGAAAGACACTGACAACATGACACCACATATGATAGAAAGACACTGACAACATGACAGCACAGATGATAGAAAGACACTGACAACATGACACAACATATGATAGAAAGACACTGACAACATGAGACAAAGGATGATAGAAAGACACTGACAACATGACACAACAGATAATAGAAACACACTGACAACATGACACAACATATGATAGAAAGACACTGACAACATGACACAACATATGATAGAAAGACACTGACAACATGAGACAAAGGATGATAGAAAGACACTGACAACATGACACCACATATGATAGAAAGACACTGACAACATGACACAACAGATGATAGAAACACACTGACAACATGACAGAACAGATGATAGAAAGACACTGACAACATGAGACAAAGGATGATAGAAAGACACTGACAACATGACACCACATATGATAGAAAGACACTGACAACATGACACAATAAATGATAGAAAGACACTGACAACATGACACAACATATGATAGAAAGACACTGACAACATGAGACAAAGGATGATAGAAAGACACTGACAACATGACACAACAGATGATAGAAAGACACTGACAACATGACACAACAGATGATAGGAACACACTGACAACATGACACAACAGATGATAGAAATACACTGACAACATGACACCACAGATGATAGAAACACACTGACAACATGACACAACGTATGATAGAAACACACTGACAACATGACAGCACAGATGATAGAAACACACTGACAACATGACACCACATATGATAGAAAGACACTTACAACATGACAGAACATATGATAGAAAGACACTGACAACATGACACAACATATGATAGAAAGACACTGACAACATGACAGCACAGATGATAGAAACACACTGACAACATGACAGCACAGATGATAGAAAGACACTGACAACATGACAGCACAGATGATAGAAAGACACTGACAACATGACAGCACAGATGATAGAAAGACACTGACAACATGACAGCACAGATGATAGAAACACACTGACAACATGACAGCACAGATGATAGAAATACACTGACAACATGACAGCACAGATGATAGAAAGACACTGACAACATGACAGCACAGATGATAGAAAGACACTGACAACATGACAACACAGATGATAGAAAGACACTGACAACATGAGACAAAGGATGATAGAAACACACTGACAACATGACAGCACAGATGATAGAAAGACACTGACAACATGACACAGCAGATGATAGAAACACACTGACAAGATTACACAAAGGATGATACAATGCACTGAAAACATGACATTACATGAAAAGAACTACGTCTTTGCAGGTAACTCGATTCACACAAATACGGCTTGTGTCAGAATAAATTTCGTTCATGTAAGTCATTATGCTGATATTTTTTTTTATTGATGTTATATGCAGAGACACCAAAACTGTTTACCTTACAACAGTATCGTCTTGATACACGGCTTTCACTTCTTCCCCAGGCAAAGAAGTTAACTGACTATAAAAGTCAGTTAACTCCCTTACCTCGGGAAGATGGGGATTTCTCTGTACGTGTGTAGTGCTGACCTGTTAGTATGACCCGCATTGCAACACATGGACACAGACAACCAAAACACGTGTCAATGGTTGATTCTTCTTAAATGATTCATAATATTTTTGTTTAAACCAGGGTCACCCAAAGTATGGTTTCTAAGACACGTTGTCCCGTTTCGCTCCAGTAAGATAATTGATATAGGGGAAATAAATAGGGCTTCAGTGTTACAACAAAGCATCGTGTTATTTATCTCTGGTAGAGCGTCGCGGCCGGTTGAGCACGAAGTGACGATATCTGCTTGGTCATGCTGAAGGCGGTAGATAGTTAAGGAGGACTTTTTATACTTAACCCTTAACGATACCCACAAGTAAACGTACGAGTAAACATATATTTAGTGCGGACTTTAACTCTTATGTGACGAGGAGATGCGACTGAGGATGCCTGAGAAATTGATGGGTCAGTTAGCTCCCCGGAAGATCACGAGTGTGCCCCCATCGCCACCCCCACCACATCAACCCACCCACCCACCCCCCACCTCACACCAGACCCCACACCACTCGCGCGTCCTGGTAACTTGATTGTGTTTGGTATCTTAATACACGTCTCTTTCCAGTATGAAAACCAGTAACGCAACTTCTGCAAAGACACATGTGTGTCAGGCAGGCCATACGAAGGGAATATTACACATTTGACATACATTATCACAATCACCACACTCCTTATCTCGAAGCTGGGAACATTGAAATACTGATACCGTGAAACACACATGACGTTATGGTCATGGTAGAATGCTTTGAAACATTGATATTGGTGTGACACTGACAGCCTGCTTGTCTCGAATTAAGGTTTTGTTCCATGGTCCACATCATCCTGTCGTTTGTTCACTACTTTTATACCCTTGACGCCTTATTTCATCAGAAAGTCAAGACTGATTGTTCTCTGGCGTTGACGTGTTGAATTAACGAGGCTTCACTGAATAAACACAGCAATATTGTTTATCATCTTACGTGTTCATTTTAATATGCAAATCGCACACTTCAATACAGCAGACGTATCTCGGTACGACAGGAGCTTGAAAATAGTGAAACCCAAATTGTTCATGTGACCAGGATGATGATCATAGATCATGATCAGTGCAATGTTCATAACATGTCAAATGACTTTCGATCACGAGATACATCTTGTTATTTCTCTCGATGACACATTGTGCATGACTTTTGTCTCTAGTTGCGATGGACGAGCGGTGTCATAGGAGTTTGGACGTTGTGGAAGCGTTTGTGTTAACACTGACGGAAAAGCTGTCCTACCAGCCAGGAATGGATTGTCAACTCACTCTGCAAGCCAGGGCTGGACATCGCATTATGCTACGTTTCCTATATTTACAAATTCACACAAATGACACGATAAAAGAATGTGAGGATTTTGTGGCAATCAATTATGGACGAAGCATTCTTTTTTCCCGTGAGTATTTCTATAATATCATAAAGAATTGAGGTCAATACCCAGTCACAGAAGCAAACATGTACATTATCCTAGAAGGGACGTTGTCGCGTTGTCGCATCGTGGCGCTGACAAAAGCAAAAAGTGTCAAAATTAACCAAAGCGCCACAATGCGACAACGCGACACTTTGGCCATTTGCCGTATTGTCGCATTGTCGCGTTGTCGGACTTTGAATAATACTTTGGTTTCCTGCTATCTTCGAGTACAGCCCGAATTTATATTGTTTCCTTGTTTGATTCCTGGACATTTGTCTCTGTTCTCCGAAATGTTTTACTTGTATTTTGTGATATCTTGCCTGTGTATTACTGTACATGTATGATAAAAAGTTGATACATGATCTGGTCACAATGTGGCTGACATACTGCTGATACGACTTAAAATCTCAACTCACTCATTATTCTACCAACATAATGTTAAATTCTGGATTCCGATAATAAAGTCAGCTGTAGCGTATCGCCGCAGACAAAACATTTAGTTGACGACTCGTGTCTGGGAAGAATATTTATTTGAACGTATTGCGCAGAATTTTGGAACAGAAAACGCTTCAGGTCGTTCTGTAGAACTGTATATAAGACACCGCACTTATGTAAAGTCACTCGTTATATATCAAAGGAAGATGGCTCATGTTACGAGATCGTTTTCCAAGATTGTCTCAACTGCCTGTGTAGATAACTCGTAGAGTCTATTCACAAGTGTAGATATTTTGTCGAATCCTGGAATATGATCATTTGTATTGATATAGTTTGGCTTTTTATTTGTATGTTCGTCGCTTAACGCCGCACTCGGCAATGCTCGAGCTATATGACGACGGTGTGTACATAATCGAGTCTAGGCCAGACAATCCAGTGATTGACATCATGGGCATCGATCCACGCGATTGTGATACGATGACATGCATCAAGTCAGCGAGCCTGACCACCATCGAACGCGGTCGTTCACGGAAGAGATTTAATTTACATAGATCAACATAAGAACCCATCTAAGGAAAATTTGGTGTACTTTTATATACATTTCGGAATATTGTCTACTGACACTGAAAACTGACATAACATTGATCGTGAATGATGCCTGAATTTCCTTTAAATGTAAAACTCAAACCATACCAAATCGCACAAAGCTTTCATTATTAGCATCAACTGTGTGATGATTTTTATAATGACACAAACTCTGTGTGAGACCGCATCATGTGTTTCATTTTTAGATCTATGAATAAAGATTCAGCGTGACACAACACTTTATGACAATAGTCAACTTTCCCCTCACGTCGCGCAATATTCAGGCCGCTCCAGACTTGTTGTTCACATCTTCTGAGATGCGATCGAGCATGCTCTTTCTACCACGATTTCAAAGGACGTCATGCGACTATTGCTCAGAACTTGCTTGATTAAGGCTACTACATTCAACGCCTCGGGAAAGCTTTCAAAACATTTTATGGCAGACATGTGAAGGATATGACGCATCGTTGACAAAATGTCCGATGCAGTTCCCTATTTTGACCTGTACCATATGTTCACGATGGGACAGGATACGCTCACCTTTTCCAGAGGTACCTGGTATCATTACTGTTTGAGAGTCATGATATAGTCGGAATCGTACAATCGACTCTGCTTTATGCAGATATTTCTTTTGGATGTGGAAAGGGTTTTGTTGCTTACGCTGAATTTATTGAGAGATTTTCAATTGGAAACATGTTACAGATTTAACCCCGGTCATATGCCGCACGAAGCCAACGGGATCAATGGTCACTGCAAACACAACTGCGTCCATCCACTTCCACAGCAATGCATATGGTGAAGATAGTGGTTTTCAACTTCTCGTAACACCTTTCCATACAGGTTAGTAGATCAGTGTATTTATATATAGTATAATTCATTATCACCCAAACAATCATGTTTTAGAGCTACAAATCAAAGAGATTATTTATAACACAGGATGCGAGATTCAGTAAACCAATCCATTGAAGATTAGGTAAGAATTAATCTTCAGCAACCTATGATTGTCGTAAGAGGCGACTAACGGAATCGGGTGATCAGGCTCGCTAACTGGGTTGATGTTTGTTATCCTGCCCCAGGTATAAAATAGATGCTCGTGATATCAATCACTGGACTGTCTGGTCCAGACTCGATTATTTACAGACCGCCGTCATATTCCTGGAATATTGTTTGAGGGCGGCGTTAAATGACAAACAAACAAGTCAATAACAATGTGAAATGTGTATCTCAATAATGCAGAAAATCCTACGGAATTGTACTAATAAATTCATTATCAAGTATATGTGCATATTAATTCTCTCCACATAAATCTTGTTTTTTGTCTTTATTTTGCCTTATGATAAATAAACAAATACAAATAGATATCGATACAAGATGCATTATTCAGTTTTGATAATTCGTTCTATCGGAAATCACTATTACAACCTATGGATGTTTTCAGACGATAAGTGTTATTCTGATTGATCACATCTTCTTTGTCGTTGTGTTCGTCAGGAAGTTGTTACAGCAGTGAGTTCAGATGTAACAACGGCAGATGTATACAAGGCAACATGTACTGCAACAAGTACAACAACTGTGGGGACAACAGCGACTCCTGCAATAGTTCGGACGTAAATTACAGTGCAACTATCTACATGTCTGCCGCCATCATCCTGTGTGTAGTTCTGTTAATCGTCATCGTCAGTATGTGCTTCTGCTGCGCCAAGTCGTCCAGGAAACGACGCAGGAGAAGGGTATAAACTTTGGACTCTTTTATATCCTATATTTGTATCATTAACCCCCTGTAGCCATACACCACGTGTCACTATCTAATAGTTTACGAGGCTCGGGTGTAGAGTTGTGTCCCTTAGAGTGCCCGGATCTTGTGATCATGGGTTCGAATCCTGATTCGCCCTGATTTTGTTTCTTGGTGTGTTAGCCCCATGCGCGTGTTCGTGGGTTCACCAACTGTTAAACATCTAAGATCTGCATCACTTCTGTTTTTTTCTTCCCACACCAAGTTGACATAATTGAAATACTGTTAACAGATGCCTTACCATATACACACACATACACACACACACATACATACACACATACATACACATGCAGACACACATACACACACAGACACGCAGACACAGACATGCAGACACACAGACTCACACAGACACACACAGAGAGACACCCACATACACTTATATTCTTGCACTTTCACCAGGTGATGTTTTTTGCGTTTTTCTTTTCAGAGAAGGAGGTCAGCGAGACATTCACGTCAACATGCCCGGGAATTGTGCGAAGCATATGATAACCCAGTCGGACCCTTCTCCCTCAACGACCTTCCCCCGTACCTAGATATACCCTCCTATCCTCCCCCAGCTTACTCCACTCTACCCCGGACACACGCCCAGTCCCGGGGCACCGACATCACGACAGAGACTGCTTTTGATAGGACCCCTGTTGAAAATCCTAACGACGGGACAAGAATACTCCGAGATATACATGTGGAGGAGACGAGCACATCTACGCCCGAGCATGGGACAATTGCATTTGACACGAGTGCAGCTGACGACACATCTGAGACTGGTTCATCTGGAGACACACCTGTGAGGAGTACACCTGGAGACACACCTGAGAGGAGAACACCTGGCGACACACCTGTGAAGGGTATACCTGGAGACACACCTGAGAGGAGAACACCTGGAGACACACCTGTGAAGGGTACACCTGGAGACACACCTGAGAGGATTACACCTGGAGACACACCTGTGAGGAGTACACCTGGAGACACACATGTGAGGAGTACACCTGGAGACACACCTGAGAGGAGTACACCTGGAGACACACCTAAGAGGAGTACACCTGGAGACACACCTGAGAGGAGTACACCTGGAGACACACCTGTGAGGAGTACACCTGGAGACATCACTGAGAGTACACCCGAGGGTACACCTTGAGACACCCCTCAGTATAAAATGAATACACCTGCTGTACCAGAACACCCGCCTTAATGAGAAGATGCAGTGCAATCGATTATATTTTTATCTTTATTCTTGACTTTTTAACAAGATGAGTGTGAGTGAGTGAGTTAAAATTTACATCGCATCGGCAATATTTCAGCCATATAACGATGGGAACTAGGTATTAGATTTAAAATATCTGTCGAATGGACAGTAAAATAGTAAGGTATATCAGTTTTTAATAAAACAAACCAGATCATATTTTTTAAACCATATAGCTATAATAGATTACTTCCTATCAGTTAAAACAAGGCTATAGACCACTAATAACCAAAGTTAGACCACCTTACTGGAGATCATGGGGACTCACAGTACCTATGCTTCCTGCATGACTCCCCTGCAGGATTTATGCATTCGCTTTGGCTACCAGTAGCTGTGCCGTATGCTCGCCAATATTAAAAAAAGACGATACAATCTTAGTTCTTAAACACAAGTTTATATTACTTACCTTGATCGAGAATGGATTTACGCGTCACTAGCAGGAGGACAATATTTTAACGCTACTTTAACCAATTGGGGAACGTAAGCGTGTGGGGGGGCCATTTCCATGGTCTGGGAGGGAAGAAGACACCTCCATGGTCAATGGTTCAAATTGATTTTGAACCCTTAAAGGGCCTTCGTCTTTCTCTTCAACTTTTTTTCGCTGTTTTTGTAGGTGTACATCACCCTGGTCTGTCGCTTATGGTGGTTCAGGTGTTGAGTTATCTGTTTGACAGGCGGAAGATGTTGGAGGTACTTCCTCCAGTAATATTTGCATGCCAAGATATTTCTGTTTAACAGAATATAAAAGCTGTTGCAGGTCTGGTAACAGAAACTGGATCAGGAGAAGAAACTGCAGCTGAATATGTAACAGATGGATTTGGATTTGATTGAACAGGAACTTCACCGATGCAGTTAGCACATTTGATGTCGATGGTGCAATCAGTGCCCTCATGAGCTCCATCGCAACGGGAACAATTCGTTTTGCCATGGCAAGATTTTGCACCATGTCCAAACTTTTGGCATTTAAAACAACGGAGTGGATTTGGTACATATACCCCCACTCCGATGTTGCAGTTTCCGGCTTTAATAGATTTTGGAAGAGCTGTCAGTCCAAAAGTAAACAAGTAAGTGTTGGTGTTTATAATGTCTGAACCTTGTTTCCGAGTAAGCCGTTGCACAACAGTGACACTTTGAGCTTTCAACTCGGCAGCAATTTCTTCCTCAGACATGTCAGAAAGACAAGCGTGACCAATCCCTGACGATGCCTCTACAAGAGTTCAGTGTCTTGTGCTCTGAGACAACAGCCTGGGTGTTTACAAACTGCTGTAGACCCAGCAGATTGACAGATGGCTGTCTCCTTACTATTTCCACTAAAAGAGAACCAACTCTGAGTCGAGTGACATTTTAACGTCTCTTCATGCATCTTGGATGCCCTTCGAGACAACAAAAGGATTGAATTTCAATGGACTTCCGTCCGAGGGTTCTATAACCAAGAATTTTGGCCAGGAATCAGACAATATTGGAGAACGTCTTCTTTTATTTGCTTTTACAGAACCAGAGTGCAATGTAATATAGACTTGATAGCTAAGAGATCTGAAAGAAGAAATGCCAGGCTGGTTCGACCTTTGACATTTGTCTCGAGAGAACCCAGAATACAGAGGTCCATATCACCAGATTGGCCCATGAGCCACCACCTTCCTGGCACAGGACTCTAGGCAATGATATTGTAAACATGTTCACTTGTAAAAAGACACTTGGTGAAATAGATTAATACACAGTTTCCATGCACAGGGCATGGCGTGACCAGTCGATTGATAGATTCAGGCCAATTCTACCACCCGTCTAGGTGAAGTTAGGGTCAAAGTGGTGTGCTGGGCAAATAGAACATCGGTTCCTGGCTCCAGTGCCCTCAACCACCAGACTCCCGTCCCCCAACGACACAGGGGCGCAACCCACGGCAAACGGGTTGCCCAATTTGGTCGGCTTTACGACAAGCAATGGGGTGCTGAGGACACATTCTTCCCCAGGTCCACGCGGGAGAAAAGCTATTGGCGTTAACCAGCACTCACCACGGGGAGGTTGCTCTTCACGAGTGCCTTTAAACAAGATGAAGTCAGATTTTCAAATGTTATTCTACTTATCAACAATAACGTAACAACATGACAATTGCAATATTATTTAAACATTAACATGTGCAAAGCTTATATCTTTTTATTATTTTGATATGCATATATATTTATTTGTTTGCATTAAGTATTTATTTTATAAATAAGATGTTTCATTTGTATTCACGTCTTTATTGTCCACTGAGAAATCAGTAGCTCTGTTCAGTCAGTAATACAGCTACATCACCACGGCCTGTGAGTTCAGATCTGGACCAGGCATACCATTGATTTCAACCAGAAGCAATGGTACAGCCTTCGCGGTCCGATGACATGCAATCACCCTGGGCATCGTGCCTGACAACCCGATCTATTGCAGTCGACAGTTATACGGAACACTTTGAGTTACTGTTGTAGGAATATTGCGCATGAATAGCAACGTGCTTGCACGTGTGTGTGCGTGGCTGTTAGTCCGGACTTATGAAGTTATAGTTGTGCTAGTCCACTGACATACCATGCCGCAATTTAACATGGACATCCAGTGCAGACATAGTTTATTGACTCCGAGGTGACCAGTTCTTGTTTTTGGTAGGGTAACAAGTACAATCTGTTAACGTCTCTTGGAATGACGGACGCGTCCACGCAGCCGCCATACAGACACCCCCAACATACAGACACACACATACACACACGCACACACACACACACGCACACAAGTGTATGTTGTATTGAGTGAAATACTCTTGAACGCGACGTTAAACCCTATTTCATGTAACACTGTTGTTTTCATTTCTGTCTGAAATAATAACGTTATACCAGCTTCAATCATGCTCAATGCACGATGACGACCTTTATGCCAATTCTTGGCATAGTGCATTCCGTTTCACTCTCAGTGAGTGAGTTAAAATGTAACGTCGCATCGGCATTATTTCAGCCATATAGCGACGAGACCAAGTTAATATATTTACAATTTAGTTATTAATGTAAAGTTTTATTTAAAAACAAGTTGTGAAACATAGTTGAGAATAATATATGTAGAAACAATGTATGAAACATATTTGAGCATAACAATATTATATATTCAGTTTATATAGGCCACCAGTAACCAAAGCTAGGCCACCTCCCTGAGGATCATGGGGACTTACAGTACCTCTGCTTCCTGCATGATACCCCAGCAGGATTTACGTCATCACTTTTGCCACTGGTGGCTGTGAACAATACCAGCCAATATTAAAAAATACTCAGCAATGAGTTAAAAACATTGGTTGTTGATAGTTACATCGATTATGATAGGATTACGTGTCACACAGGGGGACAATAATGTTAAAGATACTTTAACCCCCTGGACAGAGCCTTCAATAAAGTCAGTAGATAATAGCATAACACCAAATGTAAAAATAATCATTTAATTATTTACATACATATTCAACATTTATTACACAGACCAATTTCTTTCAAATAGCTGATAATAAGATACCCTCTGACACAGGAAAAGAGATCTTTCAGATTTAAAGCTTCCTACTTGGGTGTCCAACCGCTGTAGCATGAGATCCATAGTATAACTGTTAATAGTTGGTTTGCAATCGCTATACGGGATAAGTAGTGGAGATAATGGTTTGTCAATAGCTGCTTTAGCTGCAGCATCGGCTTTAAAGTTACCTATGATGCCTACATGACTTAGCAACCAGCAAAAGACGATGTTACATTTGCCAGTAGAAAGATCATTGAAAAGTTCTAAAATGTCAAGGATTATGGGATGATTTGTGGAGACACTTTTCAGTGCCTGAAGGCAAGATAATGAATCAGAAAGATGATGAAATTTTTAGATTGGGTTTGATGTTTGATATAAGTCAAAGCTGTAAAGATAGCTTGGCCTCAGCAGTAAAAATTGAACTAGAATCTGGGATTCGTGAGGAGGCAGTTCTGGATCCAATGATGGTGGCATCAGCCACTTTGCCACCATCCTTGGACGTGTCTGAACAAATGGACCTGTGAGAATTGTATTTGGAGCGTAATTGGTTTTATGATTGTTGATAAACCAAAGGATTTGTTTCGGACTTTTTGAGCTGAGTGAGGGTAAGGTCTTCCTCTGGCTTCACAATCTGCCAGGGAGGAGAAGACAGAAGACGGTAAGTTGATATAATATGTAACCTGGCAAATGGATTGAGTTTGATTGGTTCTTTGTCTTAAGGTTCTATTACCAAGAAACGTACCCAATAGTCGGATCGAGTGGACAAAGTATTTTCAACAGTGTCTATATGTCGTCTTTTTGAACCAGGGTGAATAATTCTGCACCCCTTTTCCCCACCCACCATGGAGTGTCTACAAGGACAGTCTGATGCTGCAACGGATTTCCAAGCTGCAAAGACCGGGGATAAAGGGGTGGTATACTCGACACGATGAGCTATAGTATTCCACCATAGCTATAGTATTCCACCAAATTAAAGGTCAGACTGGAGTACAGAATTCGGAGGTCAGCATCACTAGACAGGCCCATGAGACACTGTCTTCTGGGCATAGGGCTCTAAGCAAGTTTTATACATTGATAGATATGAAATAGACATTTAGAATACATTTATGTTTAAATACCAAAAGTGTGCGTGAAATATTTTATGCACAGGGCATGACATGACCAGAAGATTGATAGAATCGGGCACATTCTACCGGCCGTCTAGGCAAAGTTAGGGTCGAAGTGGTGTGTTGGACTAAGGAGCACTATTGCCGGCTCTGTCGCCCTCAACCACCAGAATCCCTTCCTCTGCCGACAAGGGTCGCAGCCCACGGCAAACAGGCTGCCCTATTCGGTCGTCTTTTAAGACCAGCATTTGGGTGCTGAGGACACATTCTTGTTTATCTTCCCCGGGTCCCCACGGGGATTTACCCTGAGAACAGACGTATGTGTGCTATCACGTTTTTATGGGTACAAATGAAAACCTAACTGTACATTACAAATGTGCTTGTTGTTCTTTGCACGTGCTCAGAAAAAAAACGTTCTGGCAACTTTTTTTTCTGAAAAGTCTCTGTTCAGTGTTCGAACATACAAACGATGCATGGAACGTTCCTAAATATACTCAATAACAAAAGTTTCTGTGACACCAATATTTGTGTGTATTTTTCAAACAAGTAAAGTTTGCTTTCCAATATTATTGTAGGTGTATGGAATCAAGTCACAAAAACGCAACTGCTACACTGCATTTCACTACCCAAGAATAGGTATATAAACATGTTCGTTAACGGGATTCCGTGTGCATTGTTTAGCATCTTGCTGAAAACAACCACTCAGAAACAACATTCCGAAATGCCACGGCTGTCCGAAAATGAGCGTCTGCGAGCCATAGGTATGCTTGAAGCAGGATCGAGTCAACGTGATGTTGCAAGACAATTTAATGTCCACAGAAACACCATTTGGTGTTTACGGCAACATTGGCAACAGACGAATGCAGTCAGAGGCCATCCTCAGAGTGGCAGGCTGGACGTCCATGCAGTGGGGACAAGTTCTATTCACTGACGAGTTTCGTTTTCACCTCAGCCACAGCGATGGACGGATTCGAGTGTACCGATATCGATGTGAACGTAACGTCAATTATTGTGTCATGGAAGAAGGTCGGTTCGGGGGCGGCAGCGTTATGGTATGAGGTGGGATTACAGCAAGACAGAGGACGCGTTTGATAGTGGAAGATGGAAATTTTAATGGACAGCGCTACTGCGACGAGATCATCGGCCCTGTTGTTCTACCGTTTTTGCGTCGTCATGGCCCAGGCATTACCTTTCAACATGACAACGCCCGGCCTCATATTGCTCGACTTGTTCAGGCTTCTCTTCAACAAAACAACGTGAATGTCATCCCCTGGCCGGATCTCTCACCAATCAAGCTCATGTGGGATGAGATGGATCGGCGCCTTCGACGTCAACCACGTGTTCCGCAGACACTCCAGGAACTTCGAAACATGCTCCAGCAGATATGGACAGATATACCACAGGACTTTGTGCGACGCCTGGTCCATTCCATGAGACGAAGATGTGTTGCTTGCATCGCAACCAGAGGTGGACGCTATTGATTTGTAAATTGACATGTTCATGATTTTTTTATGAAATCACGTATTTTCTGAAGTCATTATGGCAAATTAAACCATTTGAACACTTACAGGAGTCTTTTATCTGTTGCAAACCGAAATTGTTTCAGATTTGGTATAAAACATAACTTTGCATTAAATCTTTACAATGTCACAGGAATTTTTGTTGTTAAGTATATATGTGTGTCTTTGTTATGCAAGAGCCATGCGCAGTTTTAAATATGGTTTTATGCACATCTGCACTTGCAAACGTCACAAATGTTCAGTCCTATAGGCAGGTATTCTCATTTTGTCGGCTCAAGCGTAGAGTTCTATTCAACTGCGCAATTACACAGCCTGTCATGAAAACCTTTTTTTATTATTATTTTTGATTTATGTCATTGGTCTAATGCACATCATTCATTGCAAAGAGTCCCTAGCTTTGTTGGCTGTTCAATAAAGTCTGCAAGCGAGCTCCCCTTTCAATGGGTTATTATCATGAACATTATTCTTGTCAGTAAGGATAAGAACTTTATGGATGAACAACTTCTTTATTACAAGAATATTGTAATAAAGAAGTTGTTCATCCATAAATTTCTTATCCTTACTTAGTACTCCAACTTCTAAATGCCTATCAAACAAGTTATTATTCTTGTCCTCAATAGTCAATGCAGCCTAACATTCGCAACAGGCAGGGAGCATCCATAATCCAGTTATTGCACGCAAGCCAACTTTACTACGATATCAACAATGAAAAACACACAAACCGTGAGGACACAATTTGTCATCGTGTTTTGTATGTTGCTGGACAATTTGCGGATACATTACACATAATCCTTAAAGAGTTAATTGTGTTGTGACACCAAGTACAGTAAACTACGTTTCTAACGAACACGCTTATAACAAACTAAAATTAGTGGTTCCTTTGAGTTCGTTATAACCGTAGTTTACTGTAGTAGCTAACTATAACTCCGCTAATTAAACCGTTCAGGCTAAGGCTAAGGTCACAGATTGGGTGGAGTGAGTGAGGTTGATTTATCTCCGCTTTTAAACAGTATTTCTTTCCTATAACTGCGTATCAAATTTATGAGGGAAACCATAAGTGATACAGATCTAAGACGTGTGCAACGTTCGTAAAACCCACGAGTACGGTGCTGACGAACACATATTTATAATCGTGGTGAATCTGGGATTCGTACCCATGATGAAAGGCTTCTTTTGCAACTTTGCACGGCGACATACGACGCCTAACACGACCAGGCCATCAGTGGAAACCAGGCAGTGTTTCACACGTTATTGTACATAGTAGTCCTACCGTATTAGGCTGTCAGGTAATTCTCTTCAACAATTGTGTGTTATTGTCGGAATTATTGTGTCTATACACATGTTCAGGTTTGTATCAGTTTTATACATACCTCAGTTTGTCGTCGTTGGTGGTTATGTGTTCGAACCAGTGTGGTGACACACTTGAGCCTCATAGCTATTGCTGCTATCGTAACAACCAAACTTTCCTTATAGAATTATATTTTGACCAAATCAGAACGACATAGGCATTATACTTACACTTAAGATTTTTTAATCTTTCATGTTGCTTAGAATATTTAAAATTGTTGGTCGTTTTCTTAGATTTCTTTTCATTTCTGAAAAAAAAAAATCTTATTCCAGTTGTTCGACACTTGGTTCAACCTACCGGCTGTTCAGGATTAAGTCTTTGTTTGTTTGTTTGTTTGTTGTTTAACGCCGCACTCAGCAATATTCCAGATATATGACGGCTGTCTGTAAATAATCTATTCTGGACCAGACAATCCAGTGACTGAGATCATAAACATCGATCCACGCAATTGGATCGATGACGTTAGTCGCCTCTTCCGACAAGCATAGTCGCCTTTAACCTGTTCTATCCATGATCTTCATGAAGTGGAAAGTACTTGACGGACTAGGGACAACGCGTCAAGCTCCCTTGACCTGATCATTACGTAACCATTTATCAATAGATAATCTTTGTCTGGCGACAATGCAGGATCCTGGTCATCTTTCGTTTGTGGGCGAGTGGGTTGGCGAGGGAGCATGGTTTAACGCTGCTTTTAGGAATTTAGTATCAATATGAAAGCCGAGGGCACAGAAGTGGTCTTCCCGCATTGTAATCATGTGAGAAATCCAACCTAATTCCATTTCAAATGATTGAAAATGCCCCGCCCCCTGATCACGGGGGGATGTCGTAGTTATTCATCTGATAACAAAACAACTTCGAAGTGACGAGCGAACGCCTTTACACCTTCGCCATCCAAACGCACCTCATTTGGTCGTTTGTACTTTCAAAGTTTATCTGTTAATGACAATCATAACCCCGACGAGCAGCAGTTTGTTCTGCTTGTGTTGTGTTGAGGACAGCCGCCATATTCAGGACAGGCTGCTCATCGGCGTGACTGGATTATATTTCAGGGCGGATTGCGAACCAGAGGCAACAGATGCATTGAATTTCTATCACGCTTTTTTTTTTTTGGGGGGGGGGGGGGGGGGTGGGGGGGGAACGATGACGAACTATGAAGATATACCAGCAAGCAGTCTCCTGCTTGCTTGAAAACCATACACATTATTTAAAGGGTGTAGTACTTCTCAGGATGGGGATTAACGTCTGAGAAGTTAGACGTTGTCCAAGTGGTGTTAAAACTAACCTGAAATACAAACATGTATGAGGAACGCGATCCGTATACTCTATTGCAGTACCTTGGCATGCATTCAACACAGGTTCTCGGTTGAGATTTCAGTGCACGCTCACGATGACTCGTTTCAGGACATATTAAACAGTGATTATTGCTGTTTTACTACACGACATTCAAACATGATTTGGGGAAATACATGAGTTTGATTGGACAATCAGAGGTATGAAATCACAATAACCACCTCTGATGGAAACAGACGAATTGACGAACACGTCACCGCGGAAGATGATTTCAAAAGAAAAGTACTTCCTTCTCAGTCATTGACGGTAGGCATATTAAATAATTACATGTACAATTGTAAGTTAGAAACTACAATATTGTGCAACAATAAATTTCATGCAGGAAACAAGATAGAAACTAACTGAGAGAGCCTATTGCAAGTTTTGGGGATACAAGAAAGCTTGAACTTTTTCGCGTCTGCACCACTTTGAGCGGTGTAACGTCATAATAGTCACCCGCGATATGAGAACTGAACCATGCAAAGCTTACTTAATCTTTAGGGGTGCCCACTTCATGCTGGCTTACGAAGTGCCTCTGCCACGCACTGTTTATGCCTGTCATATATGCGAGTAAAATGATAACTTTCAAGCGCAATAAAGCCATTGTATCTTTAAAGTCTATTATTGGCGTTTCAACATTGAAATCGACAACACACTAAAAACAAAATCCATGCCGTCTTACTCATTATTGTCGCTAACCTCAAAGTGAGTGAGTGAGTGAATTTGGTTTTACGTTGCTTTTAGCAATATTTCAGCAATAATACGGCGTACCCATTGTACATTGTACCCATGTCGTGATTCGAACCCGGGTCTTCGGCGTGACGAGCGAACGCTTTAACCACTAGGCTACCCGACCGCCCCCCAAAGTGTTAGGTTTAATTTAGTCATGGTAGATAACATCACATAACCATGTGAATGACCTAGTTCAGCTTAGATGGTACCCGGCAAGCAGTTTATATTAGAATTGATTTTTTTTTGCGTTTATAGAGGGTGAGTATGGAATACTGTAAGGGACATTCTCGCGATCTCGCATTCTAGCGATCTCGACCTTTTGAAACGAGGTAAATATGCCCAAAACACGAGAATGCGAGACATATATTTCCCCATGTATTATATATATATCAAATGTAATTTAAAGCATATCTAGACATTCAGAATTAACTGTGTTTTGGGTATATTTTTAGATGCAAGACGTTTAAAATCAAAAGTTATTTCTGAGGGATTCTTTGACGAAGAACTTGAAATCATACGCGCATTCTGTTTGGTTTGTCGTATTTTCGCACATAACATTCACCGATAGGGGGACGAGTCTTCTTGCAGGTTACGGAAAGGGGCGAGTGGTGACGAATGGGTAGAGCAACTTTGCAACCATCCTTGGACCTGTCTGTAAAAATGGACCTGTGAGAATATATTTGGTGCGTAATTGGTTATAAGATTGTTGATATACCAACGGCTTAGTTTCTGACTTTTTTAGCTGTGTTAGAGTGAGGTCTACTTCTGGCATCACCATCTGCCAGGGAGGAGAAGACAGAAGACGGTAAGGTGATATAATATTAGGATCTGTTTTAGCTGCGGTGATATGTGGTTGAATTCTGGTTCCAAGTGGCGGAACCAGGTTTGATAGATGTCGAAATAGGTTTTCAAACTGAGGGTGGAAAACACAATTGTATGCTTGTTTTGATTTATTTGAATGCAATGTAGTAATGTTTTGCAGTGACAGTTTAATGCGGCGCAGTTCGAGTGAAGGTCCATCAGCGGCGTTAAACCCAACCCACTCACTCACTCAAAAACATGCAAGCGTAGGCATACAGATTCTGTCTAGTCCGATGAAGATGTCTCTCCACAAGTGGCCGATTCATGGCCTGGGTTCATCGTCATTTCATCTGCTGATGGCTCTCCTTTAAAGCTCAATCCTTTTGTCATCTCCAAGGGAATCCAAAGTACCTGTGGGGAAGTCAAGATTGTCACACGTCTTCGTTCTGGCTCAATCCTTGTTGAATGTGCACGGAGACAACAATCCGTTAATCAGCTGGGTCTCCAGCAGTTTGTTAACACACAGGTTGTTGTCTCAGTGCACAAGACACTGAATTCTTGCAGAGGTATTGTGAGAGATCGCGATCGCTGTCTGTCAGACATGACAGAAGAGACATGGCAGCTGAATTACAAAACCAAGGCGTCACTGCAGTAAAACGATTTACCAGAAAGACACAGGCAGGTACGATTGTCAACACACAAACTTATCTTTTTACTTTTGCAATGTCAATTCTTCCTAAATCAATGAAAGCTGGTTACTTTAACATCGGAGTGGAGGTTTATGTCCCAAATCCACTCCGATGTTACAAGTGTCAAAAGTTTTGCACTGCTAAGACAAGATGCTTCCGTTGTAGTGGAACTCATGAGAGTTCAGAGTGCACAAATGACATCAAATGTGCAAACTGCGACGGAAAGCACATGTCTTCATCTCAATCCTGTCCTGTATGTGACCATGAAGCAACAATATTAAAAATCAAAGTTACAAACAACATTTCGTACACTGAAGCCAAAACGTTACTTCCATTGCAAACCCCGTCAACCAAAACGTATTCAGCTGCTGTGTCCTCTCCAACTCAAGTAGTGAAAGTATTGACAATCTCTACACAAACCAATATCTCTTGGGTTCAGGATGAACAGAATACCATTGATGAAACCAAAACATCTCACATTGTTCCATCAAAAGTAACATCTGCTTCCCAAACAGAGACTTTGCTAGCGACACCTAAAATACTGAACTGATAGAACCAGAAACAACCGCTAAAATGCAAACAGTTTCAGGTGAAGCCCACTTGTCAAAACATATTAAGAAACAATTGAAGTAGAAAGGCAGGGCACTCCAGCACTTGGAGGTGCCTTCTCCTATAACAACACCTATAGAGGTTCATAATCCTTTTGAGCCCCTGGAGATGGAGGTTAGTCCCTCAGTCCCAGTCCATGGGAATGGACCTCCCTCCCGCTCACGATCTCCAGTTGAGCCATCATGAGTAGCTCTTCTCACATCATCCAATGGAATTGCAGAGGACTGAGGAACAACTTCAATGATTTACAATTATTAATTCAGGATTATAAACCATCAGCACTATGCTTACAAGAGACCTACTTAAAAGATACTGATTTAATTGACATCAGACGGTATGATTCGTATCATTTCTATTCATCTCCAGCTACTAAAGCCACTGGAGGCTCCTCTGCCGTGGCGAGGCAGGGTATTATACATAGCCTTGTTCCTCTTAATACGCCATTTCAAGCTGTTGCTGTTCGGTTAACTTTAAACTTTGTTTTCACGTTATGTTCTCTTTTTGTACCTCTATCTTCGACTCTTCAAATAATTGATCTTCATGCCCTATATATATGACCAGCTCCCCAAGCCCTGTATCATCATGGGAGATCTCAATGGGCATAATCAACTTTGGGGTGGTACTGCTACAAACCATAAAGGGAAAATATTAGAAGACTTTATTTCGAACAATGACTTATGTATTTTTAATGATAACTCTAAAATGTATTTACATCCCGGTACAGGCACATATTCATCTCTTGATATCATTCACAATTTCTGAACTATTACATGAATTTGAATGGTCAGTCCACGACGACCTCTGTCGAAGTGATCATTTCCCGACTATTCTTCAAAATATAACTCCATCTGAAGTTCCTCGCTCAACAAGATGGAACTTCAGTAAAGCTGACTGGTCGTTGTTCTAATTACTCTGTGAAAACAAGTTACATCCTGGTCGTTTTTATTGATGTTCCTTATTCAATACAACTGTTTTCTGATGAACTAAATCACATAGCTGATGAATGTATTCCTAAGTCCTCTGCTAATCCACACATCCGTAAACCATGGTTTAATAATACTTGCAAACAAGCTAGGAAGGCACGGAAGAAAACTGAAAAGTATTTCCGTCACCATCCTATGGTACATAATTTAAATAAATTCAAACTTGTAAATGCTAAAGCACGGCGTACGTTTAAGCAAAATAAACGCATGTCTTGGCAAGCTTATGTTTCAAAAATAAACTCACGTACGCCCATGTCGAAGGTATGGAACATGATTAAAAAAATCAAAGGTAAGGGATCTAAATCTGGTATCCACTATCTTCAAAATGGGAATGAATTATTAACTGATAAAACAGATATTGCTAATAAACTTCCTCATCAAATCATGTTCCTCAATTCCAAAAATATCAAGAACAGCAGGAAAAGAAACCTATTAATTTTAATTCATATAATGGGGAAGATTACAATGAAATATTTTCTATTCATGAACTACATACTGCCCTCGGACAAGCTCAAGATACTGCTACTGGAGCTGATAGCATACATTATCAACTCCTGAAGCACTTACCAGAATCATATTTACTATCTCTGTTAAGTATTTTTGATTAAATCTGGACGACAGGAAGTTTTCCACCTTCATGGCGTGCGGCCATTGTTGTTCCAATACCTAAATCAGGACGTGATCACACAGATCCAGCAAATTATCGTCCAATTTCATTGACAAGCTGCGTTTGCAAAACCATGGAACGCATGATAAACAATCGACTTGTTTGGTACTTAGAAACCAAATTGAATTATCTCATTACCAATATACAATGTAGTTTCCGTAAAAACAGAGGTACTATCGATCATTTAGTTCGTTTAGAATCATTCGTTAAAAATGCCATAATAAACAAACAACATGCAGTGTCTAGTCTTTCCCTCTCGAAAAAGCATGTGACACTACATGGAAACATAGTATTTTAAAAGATTTACATAATTTTGGTTTGCGAGGTCGTTTGCCTCAGTTTATATCCAACTTTTTAACAGACAGACAATTTCAGGTCCGCGTGGGCTCCACCCTGTCTGATCATTATAATCAGGATCAGGGTGTCCCTCAAGCAGTATTTTGTCACATTATTCAGCATAAAGATAAATAGTTTATCAAAAGTTTTAACTGATTCGATCGACGGATCACTTTTAGTGGATGATTTTAACATTTTCTGTCGTGGTAAAAATATGCATACTATTGAAAGGCAACTTCAATTATGTTTAAATAAAATTCATAAATGGTCTCTTGAAAATGGTTTTAAGTTTTCAAAAGCCAAAACAAACTGCATTCATTTTTGTAGAAAGTATAAGCCGCATAAGGACCCTGATATAGTTTTAGATGGTGTTCCTATCAAAGTTTTAAAAGATGCCAAGTTTCTTGGTTGTTATTTTCGACCACCACATGTCCTTTCTGCCACATATAAATTATCTAAAGACTAAATGCCTGAAAGCATTGGATTTATTAAAAGTAGTTACAAATTCCAAATGGGGAGGGGATCAGAAAACCCTCCTCCAACTGTACAGAACACTTATCCGCTCCTAACTTGATTACGGCTCCGTTATCTATGGTGGAGCATGTAAAAGCAATTTGAAAAAACTTGATTCTACTCATCATCAGGGCCTGAGGCTTTGCCTTGGAGCCTTTAGAACTTCTCCTGTTCATAGCCTGTATCTGGAAGCTGATGAACCATCACTTCAACAACGTCGCATAAAGTTATCTTTACAGTACATTTCTAAATTGCATTCTAATAACTCCAATCCAGCCTTTGGTTGTGTTTTTAATCCCCTCTATGAAGAACTCTACAATAAAAAATCATGTCTTACTCCATTCCTTGGAATAAGAACAAAACATCATATTTCAGCTGCTAAAATACATCTTGACAATATAGCTCCCACAGAACTTTTGTCTTCTCTGCCATGGCAATTGGTAATGCCAGAGGTGGATCTAAATTCAAGAAATCGGAAACAAATCAGCTTATTTATCAACAAGAATATAATGAATTAAGAAGCAAATATGATACTTATAAATCTATATTTACAGATGGATCTAAGGATGATGGTGCTGATGCCAGCGCCACCATAATTTGATCCAGGACAATATCTTTAAGACTTCCATTTTTACTGCCGAAACCAAGGCCATATTAACAGCATTAGAATACATAAATAACCAATCCAAACATAAACAATATTATATTATCAGACTCACTTTCGTGTCTTCAGGCAATTAAAAATCAATCTTGTAAACATCCACTTTTACTTGAAATTATTGAATTATTAACTGTTCTTGCTACTGGCCAATGCGACATCGTTTTTTGTTGGTTATCCAGCCATGTTGGTATCATTGGTATCTCAATGCTGCAGCTAAAGCAGCTCTCAACAAATCTGTGACACCACTTCATATTCCATACAGCGATTATAAACCAGTGATCAGATGTTACATCCGAGATCTGATGCAAAAGAATTGGGACACCCAAGCAGGTATCAATAAATTACATGAAATTAAACCAACTATTGGCTACACCTTCTTGGGTTGCCAGTCCATATTTGAAGAGGTCGTAATACGACGATGTCGTATTGGCCATAGCAGGTATACAAATGAATATTTATTGAAAGGTGAGGATCCTCAATTGTGTATCCCTTGTGATGAGAGAATCTCAGTCAAGCATGTCCTGCTTGATTGTATTGATTTTCCCATCACGGGGGATAAATATTTCAAAGAGCGTCATCAATTAAGGATCTTTTTAATAGTATCAATTCTCGATTAATCATTGAATTTTTAAAAGAAACAGAGTTGTTTTAGAAGTTTTGATTGATACGTGTTATAAGATATGACGTTTATAAAATTGGTAGATTAAAATTAGCAATTGAGATTGTTAGTGGCAGTATCCTTGAAGGGGGTTAATGTACTGTAAAATTATTGTCCCCCTGAGAGGATACGTAAGTTCCACATCATTCAAAGTAAATTTAGTACTACCACGATTTTAATCGTAGTATATCTGTTAGGTTTAATTGATGGTTCAACTTGCATACAATCGCCAGCGGCTGAAGGGATGGTGTAAATCCTGCTGGGGTCCATGCAGGAAGCAAAAGTACTGTAAGTCCCCATGGTCCCTAGTGTGGTGATCTACCTTCAGTGGTTGGCGATCAATAGCCCGTTTTTTATCATGTTTTGTGTATTGTAACATCTTTTTATTGTTCCATGCTAGATTTATATTCACATCTGTGATACCCTAGTTTGTTTTACTGTCCTTCGTTGACAGAATGTCTTTTTTTATATATATATATACATTTTTTATATATAAATTGATCTCGACACTATATGGCTGAAATATTGCCGATGTGGCGATAAATCTTAACTCACTCATTTACTATCCTGGTTATCCCCCCCCCACCACCACCACCCCCACCACCACCACCCGACACCCCCCACCCCCCCAGGCTGCCCAATTCGGTCGCCTTTTACGACCAGCAATGGGGAGCTCAGGACACATTCTTGTTTATCTTCCCCGGGTCCCCACGGGGAAAGTTGTTCACGAAGAAAAACACAATAATAACAGAACGCCAACACAAGGTGAAAGGATTTAAATCAATGGTGAGTGACATATCTGTATTTCACGTGAGCTACAACTGCAAATTTGTGATACAAGGCAAAAAAGTGGAAATATCAATCTTCTATATTCTCTCAAGAATACTTATTTAATTATTAACACAATAATATGAAACAATACGAAACAATAGACAACAATACAAAACCAGTGACATTATCCAAAACTGTGGTGCAATACAACCCCCACCCCATTCTATATATCATCAGCCGTTCTGGAAACAGCAATCCGTAAGTAGCCGTGGCCTAATTTTCGGTTCATGGAAACATAAAAACAAATCAAATGCCTGGTTAGCCAATAAAATATCACGTAAAAACTTGCAATTTTTATATTAACCAATTACATGTACAGTGTGGACAAGAGGCTGAATTTCAGTGTCTATCAATGTACATGTTATGCTGACTTGACAGAAAACATCTGACCACCATGCTATTGTACTCTTCAGTCGTCTAAAACAATGTCTAAGCTTTTCACTGGGAGGACTCCCTTAATTATAAATTGCCAAGAAAAAGTTTGTATTCTTAGGATTTAAGAAAAGCAAAAACGTAGTCAGAACTACAAACAACACTTAATCGTATCGTGCAATAGATCAGGTGCAGATCATATGAACACTAACAGTGCCATCACATCCTTTGATATAATTATGAAAACGTTTCAATTGTACAAACTTCCATTTGCCCTGTTCTTCCAATATCTTAAGTTTTCTTCTCAGATCTTCTGATTTTGCATCGTCATCAGAAAACATAGTGGCCCAACCAGTGTTGATGATGTAGCCACCTAGGAGAGGGATAATAGATCAAATATAATTACAGACTTATCACATTGCTGATACCTCAAATGCTATGAGTACTTTGTTTCAGTGCGTGAGTGTGGTTTAACGCCACTCGAACAGAATTTCAGTCATATCACGACTTGTCAACCAAATGTGGGAAGAAAGCCAGAGCTATAGACCTAAACTATAATGGTAAAACCCACGCGAAAAAATCAAGAATCACAATCAGTGCGGTCTGAACCATCCATCATCAATTCCGCCGTAGGAACGCAACTATAGAGCGCGAATTCCGGCGTCTAAGATGGATTTTAAACACTGTAAGGTGTGCTTACGTAGATGTGTTCAATTAAACTCGCCCTGTAAATATAAGCAAGAAAACCCTTTCAAAGCCCATAAAAAAATGTCTGCCAAAAACAGTCGATCGAACGATTATAATTCCCACTATATCATGAGCATATGTTTATAAATCACTATCAAATAGTGATGATACCAGGTGTTTATAAATCACTATCAAATAGTGATGATACCAGGTGTTTATAAATCACTATCAAATAGTGATGATACCAGGTGTTTATAAATCACTATCAAATAGTGATGATACCAGGTGTTTATAAATCACTATCAAATAGTGATGATACCAGGTGTTTATAAATCACTATCAAATAGTGATGATACCAGGTGTTTATAAATCACTATCAAATAGTGATGATACCAGGTGTTTATAAATCACTATCAAATAGTGATGATACCAGGTGTTTATAAATCACTATCAAATAGTGATGATACCAGGTGTTTATAAATCACTATCAAATAGTGATGATACCAGGTGTTTATAAATCACTATCAAATAGTGATGACACCAGGTGTTCGCAGAAAAGGAGAGTGTATCCTGTGAACGTATACCATTGGCATCAAGCACGACACAAGCAAAGGGAAGTCAATTGTTCACCTGAAAGAACAACACGGGAACATAATACAAATCAAAACAGGGAATTGCATACGACATTATTTTGTCACTGATGGGTCAAATTTGGAAAATCCTCCACATGTTTACCATAAAACGTTTGGAAAGTTTTACTGATGTCTTGACAGGTGTAACATCAAACAACTTCTGAGCAAGAGTTGTATGACACAACCAATGCTTGCCGTAACAGGCGACTATGCTTGCCGTAACAGGCGACTATGCTTGCCGTAACAGGCGACTATGCTTGCCGTAACAGGCGACTATGCTTGTTGGGTAGTAAGGTTGATGCGTGTCATCGTATCCCAATTGCGTGGATCGGTGATCATGATCTTTATCATTAGATTGTGTGGTTCAGGCTAAATTATTTACATATCAACGTCTTATAGCTGGAATATTGTAATTGTCAACAAACAAACACTACTGGAAAGTTGAAGCCATCCCTCTTGTCCACCAGTCGTGTGGAGAGTGTTTTGTCAGTCTGAATCTTTATGCACAGATCTAAATATGAAACAGAAGCGGTCTAATTGGCCTTTCCAGTTCAGGTGGGTAAATCAGTGGAAGGTAACTGGCTATTTGACGGTTAATGAACGATATCAGATCATCGATATACTTAAAGCTTAAGTTAAACTTCATGGCCAAAGTATCTTGTTTTGACTTTGCTAATCCGAGCAGAAATTCTGATTCATATGCATAAAGAAACAGATCAGCCAGAAGGGGAGCGCAATTGGTGCCCACTCCTGGGAGGTCTACTTCTTGCCTAATTGTCTTACCCCTAAATGTTACATAGATGTTATCAATGAGGACGTCCAGCATTTCACATATTGTTTTCACACTCAGTAAACATCAGATTGCAGGTGCTTTCATTCTTGACAGTTTGACCTGAACCCCTGTAGATAGATATACAACTCCACCTAAGGTCCCCACGTTTTGTAACAAAAGCTCTATGGTTCATGGAATGAAGTCCATCCTTAAGTTAAGACACACGTGCAAAAAGATGAAAAATGACATGTTTTAACAGAATTGGTCCTGGTTCTTTTCTGAGAATGTGAAAAGTCAAGAAAATCCTTTGAGTTTTCTTTTTCAGAATCCACTTCATATGAATTAGACTTGTCTCGAATACCTTCTGTAAATACATAGAAAGTCCTTCTTCAATGTGTATGAAGAATAATGGTTAATCTTCGAGACAGGGACTTAGTGATACATCTGCTCGACCCAGCAATATATCTCTCTTTTACGGATTATTATGGAGCTTTGGAATCCAGCACAATAGAGGATGATTTTGGGAGTAAACATGTATGATCAAATGCTTACATGTGACAATACAAAACCTGTGGACATTTCTATAACGTGTAAATGGTTAAATAAATATTACGTGTAAACTGTATGATAAGCACTAACCTTTTTTGACAATCCTGATCAGTTCTTCAAATGCTTTGATAGGTAATCTTTGCATTATTTCGATGCTGAATCCACACATCACGATAGCGTCGTATGTATCTGTAAAACATATCTCTTTATCATCCCAAACAAGCTCCCGCAGGAGATATCGCTTGGGTGAGATCAAGCGATATCTACATTTAGATGTAGATATCGCTGCAATGAAATTGCATCACAATGCTTTGCAGATCATTGTGACGTCATTGGTTACTATGGCGTCACAGTCAAATGACTTCACTAAGGACTATGCTAATGAAGCCGTTAGCAGTATTTTTTTTACACTAAGACACTGCATATTACTGTCTACAAACTGAAAAGGTTGGAAGAATGATGTCGATTCATAAACATGATCTCATTCTCGTGTCTTTTGATATCAAATATATCAACAATCATTGATATATTTGATATCAAAAGACACTCGGGTGAGATTCTCTATATATTGGACAGTTTTGTACAAGAATAAATGTAGCAAACGACATGAATGAATCGAGATTTCTCCTTTATCTGAACAATACATTCTGCTGGTCCACACATGTGCTGATAGTTGATTTTGGAATTACAGAAAAATATTATTTTCAAAACGTGGTGATGAATGTTTAAGCATAAAGTACTGTCATTTCTTTTCGAAAGCTGATTGCTTTACTCAAGTCACCTGTATGCTCATCCTAAACCCTTTCCATCCACATAAGACGTCTCTTGTAAAAGTCTAATCACTGATTCCGACTATATCATCACCATCAAGTAGTGATGATACGAGGCACACGATATCATTTCAGAAATGCACCGAATGATCATTAACAAGACATCATATGGTGGCCGAGAGGGGACATCGCTTTCTCGCTTTCTCACTCTATCGCTTTCTCGCACTATCGCTTTCTCGCTTTATCGTTCTATCGCTTTCTCGCGGTTAAGCAATATCCCCTCTTGACCCCTACAGGGGACGCATGTAATATCTGCTGCAATCGGGAGATAATGTTGAACTTTTCTCACTATTTACTTAAAACATAATTTAACTGTACAGACGTAGGTGATTTTAAAACAATCCACCGATTTTTGTGTAAAATGTAATTGATTTATTTATGGCCCTATTCAGTTGTATGTGACCATCACGCCGAAAGCGCGTGGCAGATCATGGCAATACGCTCTAAATAAATCAGGTTAAAATCTAAATATATACTTTTCAAAAGAAGTTAAGAAGACTATGGTTAATTAGTCATGGCTGATTGTTTTGCAAAAATACAATCTTATAATTGTGGTTGTTCTATAACTTGTTTTCGGTAGTATATGATGTTACAGTGTGTCATAAGGTTGTCCGTAAATGTTCTTTTTGACATTTGATGTATGTTTAACTTGAATTGTGTTTCTTGTCTTGTGCAAATCTACAAATATATGTACTTGCATATAGTAATTTAGTAAACACCGCTGTGAGTGAGTGAGTGAGTGAGTGGCGTTACCACATTTGATATGTGTACTTGTGTAAACTACACATATGGAGAGACATAATTAGTGTGGCCACATAGTTAAGGTTGATAACAATATGAAATGCATTACTATGATTATCTATAACATATATTAAATCAGCTACCATTGTGATATGTTATGTATATCTTAAGTATAGGTCTGTCAAAATTGTGTGTGTGTGTGTGTGTGTGTGTGTGTGTGTGTGTGTGTGTGTGTGTGTGTGTGTGTGTGTGTGTGTGTGTGCGACTCATTGTCTGTGTAAAAAGGTAGTAGATAACAACATAACTCACATCAGAACGCACAATTGTTAACCATACAGTTTAAATGGATAGAGAATTATTACATAAATATGTATATTCCTGCCTGAGCCTATACTATAATTGGATTTCTAGTCTCTCCTGGCGGGAAAGTTAAACTTTATTTTACAAGCACTTTAGCTTTAAATTTAATTCCCGAAGACAGTTTGATCGAAAGTCATTATAAGAAACGAGTTGTTTTTAAAAAATATTTACAACGCATTTCATTTCTATTATCCAAGGAATGGGGTTACGGGTTAATGACGCCCTCGAAAGTCCTATATCTGTCTTAAGGTAGAGACATATATCTAATTCATCTGTAATTTGTAAGGGAAACATAACTGTGTACATGTATGCATAATGTACATGCAACTTAATGAACATAATTGTGATCTCGAAATCGGACGAGCACATATTCGGCTTCAATTCCAAATCTAATTACCGAAAAAAATAATTCTTTGGACGTTGCAAACAATACAAACCGGCTAATAAAACTGACATGTATGATCTACTTTTTATCAGTTTTAAGTTTGATGGAGGAATGGGGGGCGGGGGGGGGGGGGGATAATATGAACAAAATGAAAATATGAACAGTGACTATCTGTATTCTTTGAATCCTGCTTCAGAAATATCGCTTTCTCGCTCTATCGCTTTCTCACTTTATCGCTTTCTCGCTCTATCGCTTTCTCACTCTTTCGCTTTCTCTCTTTCTCGCTCTATCGCTTTCTTGCTTTCTCGCTCTATTGCATTCTCACTCTATCGCTTTCTCGCTCTATAGCTTTATCGCTTTCTCGCTCTATCGCTTCCTCTAATGACTAACCATAGTCATATGAAGGAATCGGGTGTTCTTTAACTTCTTTTGAATAGTATGTACTATAAATCTTGAAATTAACGTTCGAGTTAATTATAAATGCAAAAAAATAAGCGTAGACTTAATTACCGTATTCGACGTAATAAGCGCCCAGGGCGCTCTCAAAATTAGAATATTATTTTGGTGAAAAAAAAGTTGAGTTGAAAGATTAATTTCGTGGTTTATGCTGACAGTCTGAAATGTTTATGTACGACAGATATATTTTTCCCTAATTTAATTGCCCATAATTAAGTGTGCATATAACGAATGCGTATTATACGCGAATAAATAAGTCTTGTGTACATTAATCAATCGGAAGGGGTACTAATTGGGATTGTTCACTAACCAATATATTAGCAAATATCGCCGTGGGCGTTTATTAGAGCGGGGCGCTTATTACGTCGAATACGGTAATTATACTTTGCATTTATGTCTCAGAAATCACTGTTGATAAGACGGCCTCACTGAACACGTTGAATAGCGGAAATACCAACTTGAATTTAAAATCAACTATCTATTTCCACATTACGGTTACTGAGAACAAAATGTCATCCAAAAACTCGAAATTACATAATGGACATCCGGTTGTATTACCATTGCTTGGGTGAGGACTTCCACTTTGATAACATCTACTCCGCTAACAGAATAAACATTGATATAAGCGTTGTTTTTAGGAAAACACTATTGCTTTTTAGGAAGTACGTACTACTCAGCGCTATTGAGCGGTGTGATTTGCTATTTGTTATGATAACTTGGCCTGGGGGCGGGGATCCAATAGCAAAATAGGGCCATAAATCAATCAAATTCTTTTTTACGCAGAAATACGTGGATTGTTACGTGGAAAGCACATATGTCTGTACTGTTAAATTATATTTAAGTAGATAGTGAGAAAATTTCAACATTCCGTCCATATGTATAATTTGAAATGCGACTCGAAAAAAAATCTCAGCTCTCTGTTATGATTAAAACCCACATCAGCCCCCAACCCCACCCTCCAACCCCCACGCGAAAGAGCTAGAAAGCGATAAAGCGAGAAAGCGATAGAGCGAGAAAGCGATAGAGCGAGAAAGCGATGTCCCCTCTCGGCCACCATAACAATGTGTCGAAGATTGTTTAATGATCTGGGACTTTCGAATTAAACGTTGCCGCTGTTTAATCTGATAAAGCAGAATTGGTAAAAGTAAAAAAAAGCCATAACCTTTTTACAGGACGGGTTTTTTATCTGCACAAAGCCACTAAAAACGTTTCTATATCCAAACCCACCTGTTAAAGTGTCAAGCGTGTTTTCTCCTAAAATGCCAACAATGTAACGGTCATACAACCCCTTCTCTTTTGCTCTTTCCAGCATACCGGGACTTGCATCCATGGCATCCATCTTCAGGAACCCATGTTTGCGAAGCTAATGGAACATAATATTTATCGTAGAAGTTGAGAGAGTAGAGATATGCTGGTACTTTGCATGTTCTTAATCTAAAGTACAACACCACGCCGATTCATAAATGCAACGTGACAGCTGTGCGCTGATTAACAACGCGAAGACGCGAAAGCACTTCGCATGTATAGAAGATTATACAGTAAAGTACGGTTATAACGAACTCAAAGGGACTACTAATTTTCGTTCGTTATAACCGTATTCGTTATAAGCATATATACAGCATAACTTCAGCAAATAGTCGGGACCAAAAAGTAAGTTCGTTATATCCGTCAGTTCGTTATAAGCGTGTTCGTTATAACCGTGGTTTACTGTATTTGACATCGTGGTTTTTTTTATATCAGCGCTCCTGTATATCTAGCAGCACGGACAGATTGGCAAATGCTTCTAAACTTAATATTCAAGAGGGACATTTAATCATTCCGGTAAAACCTGGTTCTTCAAATGACACGATTGTCAGGCATTTTATCAGAAAATGCATTTCCTTATTTAAGATATGATGCCATGTTTGCTAACGAGTTTTGAATCAATTTTCCGCCTACTGATGTTTAGGCATTGTGATACTAAGCTCTGAAACATTTAGTGGCCTACACTGCGCATCATTACCACTGCTTCATCTATACCTCGACAGCACAAAGACCAGTGCCGGCAGCTACATCCAAGATATACACATTGTCTCTGTTTGTTGTGAAGCATTCAGCAGCAATGGCAGCCGTCTCCCTTGGGCCATTATAGTTATAGACACCCACAGCCTGTCAATAAAAGTGATGAAACCATCGTCATAATCATAACAAAAGTTTCCATAAAAAGTTCAAGCAAATCTTCTGAGTTTTTGCAAATCCACGTGGTATTAATGTCTCCTGTCCCTTATACTCTCTGTGAATGTAAATAAAACCGACAAGAGCAGAGTGCGTGGTGTTTATGAATAAATTAAATAGCTTCAATGCCTATATATACGCAATGATTTGAAAATACATGTTCAATGTGTCATTGTGCGGCATGCAGAACATCTCATACTTCTGGTTGCTAAGGAATATGGCGTAGGCAATATGCATAAACATTAAATGAATGATAGCAGAATTGAGATTGTTCATTCATCATAACTCGGTGTAGTGAGTGAGTATGGTTTCACGCCGCTTTTAGCAATATTCCAGGAATATCACGGAATGGGGGTGGGGGGTGGGGTGGGGGAGGTGGAGGGGGACACCTAAATAGGCTTCATACATTGTACCCATGTCGGGAATCGAACCCGGGTCTTCGGCGTGACGAGCGTATGCTTAAACCCCAAGGCTACCCGACCGCCCCTCAAAACCCGGTGTAAGAATGGCTCGTTTATTTTATACCTTTATCAGCAAAAGGTCAAATCTACTTTATCGGATGCCGAATAGTTATGTCAGCTGACTTATGAAATGTGAGTGTTTTGACCTTAAGACCTGCCATTGAGCTTATTTGTGACCTACGACAAAAATGACAAGTCGGCATATTTGGCTGAGATCGACGTGTGGGTTCATTATAATTAATCCATTAATACATTCTATATCATAAGTCAACTTAGTTCCTGAAAATGTCAGTATCAAAAGTGCGTTTATTGACCATTTTAAAAACACAAATGCGTATATTCCACTACATTGAATGCAACATTGTAATATTTCAAATACCCGTGCAATAAGGAGGCTGTTTATTACATGTGATTCCTGAAAAAAGTTTGACATTTACTTTTCAATGAATAAAAACCCAAAATGATCGAAGTGCAAGCTCTGGCTAACAAGCTTCAGTTAAAATTACAACATACCATATCATACTGGTCACTTGTCTCGGAGTAACGGGCGTATATGCATGTATCCTCTACATTCTTGTCCGAAATCTTTTCAAGGACGGCTTGAGCGTCAGCTTTTTCTTCTCCGGTGGCATCGGGTGAATATTCCTCGCTCATTGTAAACTGGAAATAAAAAAGTGCATATTAGTCATTTGGTGATGGAGTGGGGAATGGTTGTCTACAGTAATTTGTTAATCTTCGTTCGACTTTTCACGTGGTAATTGTTTCCGTGGGACTTAGTCTCGGGATATTCTTCGACGATTCAGGCGCTAGATGTAGTTCGACTGACGGATTCTACCGGCATTTAATGTTGTGCCTCAGCAGCTACAGTAATTACAGAAGTTATGGCAACCTGGAGCTGCCATTAAAAAATTCAATGTAAGACGTTAGACACCTAACAAACAGGACATGATTATCCTCTTTGCGAACACCTGGTGTCATCACTGATTTCACACTATTTTGTCGTTAACGCCCAATGGGATTTCATTCTGCAGTTAATCGAGACTGAATACCTCTGGCGTTGAAATTTTATATTTCCCATTCCAAGCTGTGTTTAAATTGCTCCGCCTCAGCATTGAGACAGGTCATGGTGAATACGTTGCTCAATAAAACAAAAGCATGACTACATCTTTAAGTATTCATTAAGCACTCCTATTGTGATTTATAAACACATGCTTATGATATAGTAGAACCGTACATCGGACTCCAACTTTCAAGCGTCTCTAGCTTTAGGGTTTACAGTTCACAACTTCTGAGGTACAATTGAGCATTTCTTTCTGCCAGGATCTCAAAAAATGTTTCGTATTCCGTATTTAGAATTGTACCATATGTTTCCATGCTTATTTCAGGTGAACAATTGGTTTGCCTTTGCATGTGTTCGTGATGGGTGCCATCGGTGGTGCAGAATACGCTTAACTTTTCGCGAACACCTGGTATCATTACTATTTGATACTGAATACTAAACACATGCTTTTGATATAGTTGGAATCGTCCAATGGACGCCAATATTCCAGCAGCTCCAGCCTTTTAGCAAAGACTTCTTGTGATTATGGTAAGGGTTTTGTCTCTTTTATTTTCAAAAAGCTGTATCTATAAGAACTTATAGATACGTAAATTTAGATTTAATCTATACATGCGGTAAAATGACCTTCCAGGACATTGGAAATGTTTTACACAGCCAAGCTGAATTTGATCGTTTGTATGTACCAGCATACACATCCCTCATAGATATGATTCGTAGGCAATAAAATATTTTTCCATTTAGTTATAAATATTCATGTGACGCTGGTTGTGTAGGTAGTGTGCAGTGGACTCGAAGACTTTTTATAATTGATTCTCTCCATATTTGCTGTTGAAAACAATCCGCTTTAATTAATTATATCCAAGCCTTAGGGAAACTCAATGTTAGCTGTACACATGCTCGCACAGTGAGCACAATTGCTTCGCCACGATTAGAAGTGTATGTATGTATGAAGCAATGACGTACATTGCACGCCCTGAAGCTATCATACAGAATGTGGTTACTTTTTTCCGTTTTAATGACACAAGTGTCACGTTTAATGTCACTATTAGCATTTCCATTATCATAACGCCAACAACATGTGTGAAGTGCAACGGGTTTTTTTATGTCGCACTGAT
Source organism: Haliotis cracherodii (assembly GCF_022045235.1). Classification (NCBI taxonomy): domain Eukaryota; kingdom Metazoa; phylum Mollusca; class Gastropoda; order Lepetellida; family Haliotidae; genus Haliotis; species Haliotis cracherodii. Next base: position 2,044,895 of record NW_027266265.1, on the reverse strand, counting down.
ATAGCGACGTGCATGCGTGCACGTGTGTGTGTGCGTGCGTGCGTGCGTGCGTCCGTGCGTGCGTGCGTGCATGCGTGCGTGCGTGCGTGCGTGAGTGTGTGTGTGAGTGAGTGAGTGTGTGTGTGTGTGTGTGTGTGTGTGTGTGTGTGTGTGTGTGTGTGTGTGTGTGTGTGTTCGTGCGTGTGTGCGTGCGCGCGTGTGTGTGTGTGTGCCTGGCTGTTTATGCTAGTCCGGACTGATGCCGATTCATAGTACTAGCCTTATGGCTGAAACAATGCCGATGCGACGTTGAATTCTAATTAACTCACTCGCTAGTCCACTGAGATACCATGCCGAAGTTTAGCACCAATACTCCGAACTGACAAGTCCTTTTAGCCCCTTAATACCGACCGCCAGGCAGGGTAACAACAAGCATCATCTTTGAGCGTCTCTTGGTATGACGCGGCCGGGGAGCGAACCCCGGACCGTCCGCTGTCCGGGCGGACGCTCTTCCACTAGATCACAGAGGCGGCCCCACAACATGAGTGGTTACCAGCGTTGTGTTACATAAACAGGTATCACATGAACAAGGGGGGCCTTGATATTGTCACAGGTACAATTGCCCAGTACCATGTACCTGTCTTCGTGTAACTCCTTTGGTTCGTACATGTATATCAACATATCTGCTTGTACATGTGGCATTTACCACATGTCTACTAGGAGCGAGTTAAAAATCTGTTATTTTCCTTTGGATATGGTGAAATTTCGAATAGACAATCAGTTTCCTGTATCCATTCATTTATATCCGCTTTTAGAACAATATGTATTGATATTGATAACCAGTGTCTCTTTGAATCTTTTGACAAATTATCTTCATTATATTTGTATAAAACAATTAAGCTATCAAATGAATATGAAAATTATTTAAGCTTTGTGAATATTGCTGCATTTAGGATTACTCTCTCACAGTTTCGCACGTCGAGCAGTGATCTAATGGCATCACAGGGTAGAAAGTTAGGTATTCCAAAATGTGGAAGACTTTGTCCATTTTGTATCATTCCAAATGTAGAAACAGAATACCATGTTTGTTTAGTCTGTCCGTTTTATGACGATCTTAGAAGAAACTTTCTGCCAAGTTATTATTATACATCTCCATCAGAGCATAAATGTAAAGCTTTATTTACCACCAGTAATGCTTTCACAATCAATAATCTTGGCAAGTTTACATTCTTTGCTCTTAAAATGAGGAGCAAGCAGTTGTCCATTATATAAACTACTAATTCTACCACCATATGTATATGGTCTCAGATACCCTTGTACTGATTAGTATTGATATTACTACATGCACTTGTGGCGCAACATGTTTGAATGCTTGAATATATATTGTAAAAAGGGCCTGTGGCCTGATTTACTGAAATAAACCACTACTACTACTAGGAGCGAGGCATTGGTAGCAGTTCGAAGGATATGGAAGCGCGCGCAATTTAGTAGACAGCCTGTGACACGTAATGTATGAAACGGTGCACACTGTATATCACACATCTGTTGTAGAGCAATTGGTTTTATGTAAATATCATTCAAACATTTCCATATACAATTAGAGTATCATCATTTTTTTAAATTAAAGGGACATATAACATTTTCATAATCATAAAAATCGATCGTACGATTCCGACATGTGGCGAGCATGTTTACCAGTATGATATAGTGATGACACCAGATATTGGTATCCTGCTCCACAGGCAAGTCAAGTGTTCAAGTGTTAAGTCAAGTCGATTTATGAGTGAGTGAGTAAGTAAGTAGGTCGTGGAGTGAGTGAGTGAGTAGGCGGATGTGTAAGTCGATTTGTGAGTGAGTGAGTGAGTGAGTGAGTAAGTAGGTCGTGGAGTGAGTGAGTGAGTGAGTGAGAAGGCGGATGTGTAAGTCGATTAGTGAGTGAGTGAGTGAGTAAGTAAGTGGGTCGTGGAGTGAGTAAATGAGAAGGCGGATGTGTAAGTCGATTAGTGAGTGAGTGAGGAAGTAAGTAAGTAGGTCGCGGAGTGAGTGAGTGAGTAAGAAACGCGGATGTGTAAGTCGATTAGTGAGTGAGTGAGTGAGTAAGTAAGTAGGTCGTGGAGTGAGTATGTGAGTGAGTTAGTAGGCGGATGTGTAAGTCGATTTGTGAGTGAGTGAGTGAGTAAGTAAGTAGGTCTCGGAGTAAGTGAGTGAGTGAGTAAGTAGGGGTGTCAAGTATATCTATGGTCACCACATTTGGTCATAAGTGACCCATTTATCAAACAATCCTTTCAGTGTTTGAGCATCAACATGGTATTAAATCAAATACGTTCCGTAAATGTAAATAAAGGAGTCCATTGCACGATTCCGACTATATCAAAAGCATATGTTTATGAATCACTGTACCATTACTTGATTAAGTCAAGGTTTCCTGAAAAAGGATGATGGTTAATCTTTGATTTTATTGTACATTTGCTGGACCCTGTCATATATCGGTCTTCGTATGTCTCTTTATGATGCTTTGGAATCCGGTGCAGAACAGTGTTTACCCACACTATGTCACTTTCTACACAAAGGTATGACTTACGTGTAGATGTGAATTTGTTTACTGTCTGCATAAATTTTTCAGGTAATCATCCCACTCACGGTTAATCCTGCACTGTAACTCAACGGGGCGGGAGGAAACCCCACCACTTTAAAAATGAAATTGCAAAAGTGTAAAATACAAGTTCAAACTAAATCAACGCATGGCACGTTTTTCTTTGCACAAACACGGACACTGATTAAATGCCACCGACTGCTACGACTGACACCTAAACAACGCGAGCTTTGATACAGAAGGGTGCAACCAGTACCCACATTGCTGGAACGTTTGGTTGCTCCCGTGTTGCTGACACTAACCTGATGCAATGTTACAGATTGCCCGGGCAGACATCAGACAGGCCAGGAACAGGCGGGCACAGGGTAGCTACGCCCAATGAAGACCAGTACTTGCATACGTTGCATCTCCGGAATAGATTCCTGACAGTGAGGATGTCAGTGAGGAATACCTCAGAGCTTATGATAAATCGACTGACAGTGGCCTGGAGACTATGGGCACAAGGATTTAGGGATCACAGACCTTACATATGGCAGTTATTTACAGCGCAACATCGTCGTCAGAGATTGAGATGGGCCCGGACTGAACGCCGTTGGCAGCGACGTGACTGACCGAGTGTCGTCTTCACTGATGAAAGCCGGTTCTTTCTGCTTAGAGCTATAGCGTGTTTACCTCCGAAGGGGAGAACGAACGACGGCATGTTGCGTTCACGAGGTTGTACCATATGGTGGACGGGGTGCAATGGTGTGGGGAAGAATTTGTGGGCAGGAGAGAACACCACTGGTGATCGTTAACGGAAATTTGACAGCTAAGCATTACATGGATGACATTCTTCATCCTTTAGTCCAACCGTTTCTACAACAGTTTTCTTTATCAGCATGACAACACCAGGCCACATACCGCCCGAATCGTACACATCTTCGTTGCTCCCAACAACGTCAACGTGTTGACCTGGCCTGCACGGTCCTCAGACATGTCCCCCATGGAACACCTCTGGGATGTCATGGATCGTCGCGTTCGACAGCGACCACATCCTCCAGCCAACCGACAAGTACTGACTTAGACCCTCTTAGAAGATTACTTTTTCCGTGCGCCGGAGTTTTCGCGTGTCTTGTGGCAGGGGGTATTTACGGACGCTATTAATGTGACGTCTCATTGAACATGAGCGATTGTCGGTGAACATGATTGTCCATTTCGGTGAAAGCTTGTTAGTTTTTTATATTTGCATAATGTGCAATTAGTGATTCTCGAAGCTGATTGGTCAGTTGAACAAAGAACGATTTTCATTCGACAACGGGACTATTTTTTTCTCATCATATTCATTCACAAATCCACGCCATTCATTCAAATGTTTAACGTGCTACAATCTCACTGATTCGATATTTTCAAGACAAGAAACAAAGTTTCATAGTAACATCATGATTTAACTTTTTTCTTTTCATTTATTTCACATGATTTTCATTTTACAGTAAAAACTAAAACTACGTCTGAGTTGTTTGTAAACAAACAAAACCATTTGCACCTGTCAAAGTAAATGACCTCTTTATAGCAGGCGGAGATCTGACTGACATGAAGAGTTATTCGCATTATTCAAACTCTGAACACATTAAATGTCTCTGTTATCAAAACTGTGTCGCCTGATATATTTAGGGTTAGTTGGCAAGAGTTATCCCTGTTTCATTTTACGGACGCTACAACTCTCAATCTTACCCCGGCTTGTCTTAGCGACAGTGTCTCGTGCACACACCTGGGTGTGACGTAGACACTTCCAATGCCACTTTTTGTCACGCCAGACACGAAAGACATTCATTTTCCCTCGACTTATCAATTCATGTTGATGTCATTTATATCTTTTCACAGGTAATAAATCCTTTTATAACCTATCGTCACCGCCCTAGTTCCCCCAATTCCATCGTTGGCTGAACCCGCGACAACTGCATGATTGAAGTTCCAATATTCAGATTGCGATATTGCCAGAATCTGTTAATTTCTAATGCGCCAAGATCAACAAGTCCGGATTTGCAAATAGGAATATCACAATTATTACACAATCACTATACCATGCTTCTAACAGAACACCTCACTCACAGTATGTGAACGTGTAGCGTTAGTCATAGCAAAATAATAAAACAGTCTTACCTCAAAGCGTATGGTTGGCACACTCAGCTGGAAAACTGCTCGACGCTTTTCCACAGCCTGTTATATATTATCCTTTCTTACAGAGTGTCAAGGTCTGGCGGTTTCTGTCAGTAAGATCATGAATAATCTTTACAACTTTTATTCACTAGAACGATCTGCGTCTGGCTACTTGAATGCCACCCAAACATATTTGAAAACAACGGCTGCCACATTAGCCAAACCGGACAAATATGAAACAAGCTATACCTTAACATGTGTTTGTCCTGCAGATACACCTGTATTCGTTGAAGGTTTATTCTTTGTTTTTCGGGACGACATTGTTCATGGTCTGATGATCACAATACACAATAAACGTGGTTTCCGATTGTAATCGATTACGACCGTGTCGGATTCGTCAACCGCGAGTACTTACTAAAGTACCGACATGCAGACTAATTGAAAATCGAGGGACTATGCATGGCTATGGGACAATCACAAAATATATGATGTACATGAGAGGGTTATGTCAATAAGGAGGCACAGATTGTCATATTACTGTCACTCCAATTAGACCCTGGTGCACCTCATTCACAACTGCATCATGTAATACTAGTCCTGGGCTGAAAGCCTATAAATAAATACATCACTGATCATGAATCAGATGTCAGATCTAAGCATGGTACATAAACGACAGTGAGGTGAAATTCAATTCAGTTTAATGTATTCAAGGCCAAAGGCCCACATACATATAGGTCACATATTATTAAGGTTAGGGTGAGTAATGTATAGTTTTTATGACGTTAACACTATTTTTTTTATAAAAGTTTTTTTTTTACAGAACTTGGACAACTATTTAACAATTATATTATTAGTATCCGTCATAAGAAAAAATACAATTTTCTCTATACTTGGGGCGTATATACATATACAGTTTTCTTACATTATCATACCATGGACATTTTAAAATAACGTAAAACTTCAACCTAGTTCAAATTACAAAGTGGCAGGTTCGGTTTTCCAATATCTATCTGAAGCATTGCCCCACCTGTTCTTATTCGTGCTAGATGTTAATTTCATGCAGTTCAACTAGACATCAAATACTATACTGAATAATAGAGAATAATAGAGAGTCCCGGATAAAATATTAGCGTTAGTATTCCAGTCGTCTAAATATCAATCTAACATATAACGCCATTTTAGTTATGGAAATCGTGGATGCTTATTAAACATTATTTTCAACGTGTATAACTTTTTCTGTATCAAGTGATTTGTTGGTCAACGTGTTCTATTATCTGCATTTATATTGTTGTCCTGTTATTCGTCTCATCGTTTGTATTTTCACGGGGAAATTTCATGTTTCAATATAATGAGTAGCATAGCATCGGCAGCTAAATGTATGTATTTAAAGATAACCAGTCTGTGACCGTATATGTCTAGAATACAATACACGAAAAGTAACACTGTCTCTATAGCTAAATACACACAGACTCGGCAATGTCTTTTAATATTTATCATATATAAGTGCATCCGCACTATAGTGAGGCGCCGGCAGATTGTGTGTTTCATGTTGTAGAAAAGTCTATAAAGATACAGGCAATTCAGTGGCAGTCTCGTATATAAGAGTTACAATGCAATATCCAGCATTTCTTTTCTTTTATAAACTCTTTCTCATGTTATAAGTTATTTACTTATTTATAATTGGTAAACGTCAGACGTTTTTGATTAGTGTTAAAATGTTTAATCATCATTATCTTGAAGTCAGGGGGGCACGGGTGGCCCAGTCGTCTAAGGCGCCGCGATTCGCTGTGCAGAGTTGCGTCCCTTCGGCACGCCAGAAACCTATGATTGTGGGTTCGAATCCCGGTTCGCCCCGATTATGTTTCTAGGTTTGTCAGCACCATACCCGTGCTCGTGGGTTTCACCGAAGTGGTAAACGGCTGAGACCTGCATCACTTCGGGCTTTCCTCCCGCATTAAGCTGACACGCCGTGATATGACTGGAATACTGTTAAAAGCGGCGTTAAATCCAACTCACTCACTCACTTGAAGTCAGTATCGGCAGTTACCTCGCTATAGTAAAGGCTACGGTTCGACGCACGCTCGGCCGTCAGCGATTGTTCACGTGGTTAACGGCTTAAGCCCCAGATATCTTTCCCGCAGTTACCCTGGTTACAGCAACTATTTTATCATTGTTATATTTTCAACAAGGCACCAGTAATGTTCTTTACTTATTTATCAATTAAATTCAATTTTGAGGTAATTAAGTTTAAGAATATGCGGAATGAATTATTACGTGAAAGTATTTTACTATACTGTAATGATGAACTCATTGTACAAGAAGAGTATTGTAAGATCATCCTTATGTCCATATTTTAACTAAATTTATGAATGATGTACGTCATGAAAATGAGCACAATGTTGTAAGTGATCATGGTGCTTATGATATAGTACCTTATTAAGTCCACTGTAAAATAACTAAGGATTGACTGTGTATTTTCTTCGGTTCATTGAGGTATGAATCGAAAAACCGATGTGCAAACTGTATGAATCCGCGTAGCACATCGCTTTTTCGATTCATACCTCAATGAACCGAAAAAAATATACAGTCAATGCTTATAATTAATTTCGACAACGTAAAACATGTTTTATCTACAAAAGTTGAACCCAAACAATTGCATATATAAAAATGACGACATTGATAAACATTCCATGTGTAGGAATACATACAGTTGCGGGACATGAATCAGGTGATCGTTTAATTTATGCACATAACTTGACACGCCTACACAATCAGTAGCCAATCAACGGAGAGTAGGATTAAAACAATGTTCATTGGACCTGCCAATTAAGGCAAGAGGCGAAAAGAACTGCAACAGTCGATTGTAACGAACCGGAAGAAATATGTCCGAGAGAAGGCGGCTGTTTCAAATAACATGGTCATTTACTCTGTGATTCAAACATTACTTCCCTGATTACGGTCAAACACAGTTGGAGAAATGCTAGTTAGAAAAGTAACCCGAAGACATAAAAGTTGAACCGAGGCGAGCGGGAAAAAAACAGGCGAGCGAGCCTGCACGTTTGCTGTTTCATTCATTCTCGGTCTTCGGTTTCAAAGGGTAGTTTGGACAATGAATATGCATGAAAGTCGCTAAATGTCCCTGTGCATGACGACACACGTGGGCAGAAAGGGAATACCGTCGACTGTAATAAAAAAGTAATAAAAGCAGTGCGCCGCGGTGGGCGTGGCTTAACTTTTTACATTCATTGGGAAATGAATGCAATAACACGTGACCAATTCAGCTAATCAGAATGCAGGAATTTCCATGAACACAACGAAAACTTAATTATTATATAGCTTTACTAGCTAATTATGATGTCTTAACTATAAAATGGAATACTAAGATGCTGTTGAATGTATGTTTGTTGCCTTTTTGATGTCATAAAAACTGACGTCCAAAAGAAAGACTTAATTGACAACTGCATAAGGACTTGCTTGACAAGACTTGCTTGACAACGGCATTAGGGTCTGTACCGAAACGTCACCTTTACACTATTAAAGAAGTTCTCCACAAATTGTGTCTACTTTATCATCCGTCAACTTCTAAGTTATGCCTATCAAACAATTAATTTTTAATGACGTATATATAACATGGCTGATATAAAAAAATGCCTTTAATTATGAATGATGTATATTTCATGTCCGATGTATGTGTGCACTTCCCCATATTTCTTTCTCAATTATATAATATATGTATAAAACATATTCGATATGCACCATCCCCCATAGATCGGGGTCAAAGTGCTGTATATGATATATTTGGTACTTGTATATACCGCCTACAATCCATAGCTATCGTTTTGCACGAACAGAATTTAATTCCGAACAGTCTATCATATAAAGCGATATTAATTTTCTCCAGACGAGCGGTATTCACTTTGTAAAAAGAATAATAAAACACTTTCATCTAATGTAATTTTCGTCAAAACCTTTTGGCATACCATTTACAATTAATCAATACAATTAATTTAAAGAAGTAGAATAATGAAATAATTGTTTTGAATATTATATAAATAGGATTTATCACATCTACTCATATGTGAATTACAAGGATTCCCTTCAGCACAGTTATATCAAATAAATTAGTGAGGATAAATGTTTTGCATTTCTATTCACATTGTGGGATTGGAGGAGACCGCACGTTAAATTGGGCCACGAAAAACTGAATACGGAAAATTGTTTACAGTTACAAACATTTTTTACATTTGTGAATGAATGTGAATTGCCGCACGTGAAGGCGTGTGAATATTTGACAAGTACAAAATAACAAAACACTCAAGATGTTTCCAATTTATAGTGAAGAATTTAATTAGGAGATAAACATACTGTGTTTTCAATGTAGAGCTAGGTTACCTGTAGATTTAACCCCGCTAAATTGAATTTGGAACCGAACGTGCAGCTCAACATTGAAAACACAGTATGTTTATCTCCATTCTACTATGACTAAATAAAACGCGAACTCTTTGGTGTCAGCAAACATACTGAGTGAAAAGGCATGGGATGAATCCAGTGTTTTGAGTGGGTTATCGATCTGAATTACGGAATCACCGAACAAAATATGGCGCTGTATATACTCAAGCAGTTTGTTGACACCGTAATACTTCACTCGAACATACACTCTCTCAAAAAAGAAACGCAACCCCAGTCTGAAAATGTTAGAAAGCCCCAAAAAGAAAAATGTTGATTGTAAATACAGTTTTTCAGATATGCACGGATACCATGTACACTGTTTATTAACGTAAGCGCCCAAACACATTAATTTTCGTGCACAAGGGCATTTTATTGTTACTTTTATCATAGTGAGCAAAATTTTCACGTGGCCCATGCCAAAAGCCTCATGCACGTGCAATTCATGGAAAGAGCAGTAGAAGTATGGGTTTATAAAAGCACGTGTTGATTAGCAATTCACTCTATCATTTTCACCGAAAGACAAGGTCGAATATGCCACGGTTGAGTGCTGCAGATCGAAATATCGCAATTTGTCGTATTGAGGCCGGACAAAGCTTTGGAAACGTTGCCTGGCACCTCAATATTCATAAAACACCGATTCCCTACTTTGGAGCCAATACACCCAGTGTCATGCAACTGAAGATCGCCCCAGAAGTGGTAGGTCAAGTGTTACCACACCACCTCAGGATCGATTCATCCGGGTCACCCACCTACGTAATCGGCTAGCCACACCTACCGTCACTGCAACATAGGTGCCAGGTTTGAGAAGAGTGTCCGCACAAACAATTAGGAACCGTCTACGAGAGGCCGGTCTACGTGCAAGAAGACCACTTATTGGACCTGTTTTACGCCACGAACATCGACGCCAATGACTCAGGTGGTGCACCAACGTTCGGATATGGACCCTCAGAAACTGGAGGCGCGTCTGATTTAGTGACGAATCACGTTTTCGCTTACAACACCGTGACGGAAGACAGCGTGTCTATAGAAGAGGAAACTAACGTTTTGCCCCGAAATGTGTTCGGCAGGTCGACAGATTTGGTGGAGGGAGCGTTATGGTGTGGGGAGCCATGTCTTACAACCAAAGATCAGACTTGGTGATCATTTGTGGCAATTTGACAGCCCAGGGCTATATCAATGACGTTTTACAGCCTCATCTTCTGCCGATTATCAACCAACAGAGGGAGCTCTATCAACACGACAACGCCCAGCCGCACACTGTTCATGCAACAGTGAATTTTCTCCAGAATTCTAACGTCAACGTGTTACCATGGCCCTCCCGATCACCAGACATCAACACAATCGAACATCTTTGGGATTATCTGGATCGACGAGTACGTGCACGTACACCGCCGCCCGAGACGTTGGATGCACTAGCCGTTGCACTGCAGGAGGAGTGGAGAGCAATCCCTCAGGAAAGAATCCGGCGTCTAATCCGTTCCGTTCCAAGGAGGTGCAATGCTGTGATCGCAGCTCGTGGCGCTCATACGAGGTACTGAGAAAGACGCCCCCTTGCGTCAAGTCAATCTTAGTGAGAGAACTGTCGAAGCATGGACTTAAACTTGCATAAAAGTACTGCCACCATGCCAAATTTCATGTTGTTGTCTTCAATAATAAATGTGTTAAAATAACTTGAATATTGAGATAAACATCTTGAAAATATAGGGGTTGCGTTTCTTTTTTGAGAGAGTGTATTACAGGCATTAAAAGCATACAAGCCCGGCAACTTGATAAGCTAACATGAGGTGGGCATCCCTAAGGAAAACAAAGCAAGCTTTGCAAGGTTTTCGCTCTACATCGCACGTCACGATTATGACGTCATATCGCTCATTGTGGCCCAAAAAATATGACGTCACAGTCGTATATAGAAAAGCGCCAAAATTCCAAGCTCTCTGTTGTCTCCAAAGCGTAAATACATTCCCTTTGTTGATTTCTGTCGTGTTTTTTCTGCACGAAATGTATTGCCACACATCCTTTGAATATTGTAGTAACCGCATCTGTGCATTTTGTAAGCTGTAATTGTTGATATAGTTATTAAAATATGCCTGCCGACAATGACTGAAAATAGTACTATTCTATGAATATAAGCTTCCGCGGTGACGCGGCCGTCAAACCATCTGTTTCAATCAGAGGGGGTTTATTGTGATTTAATAGCCTCTGATTGACCAATCAGAATCGAGTAAATTCCAAATTCATGGTAGAATGTGGGTTATTTATTGGGAACGGAACATGAAAATATACAAAAGATCATATTCAGTATGGTATCCCAAAATAACATAAACTAATTCATATTCCGCATATATATCGCCATATGTTTTAGAGCTAACCGAAAGCATTACCGCAGTAAATGGGGATTTTACGAAATTGTGGAGTGTTATCCCAGTTCTGGTCGTATCTCAGTTCTGGTCCTACACTTGTGGTTAGAATATGAATAAGTTTTTTTACAGGTTAAACACTAGTGTTCTAAATGGCAAACCTAAAGTTGATCACAGCGATAGAAACATTTATATCATAGTGTGACAGGATCAGAAAGTTGTATATTATTTGAGAGTTTTATTAGTTTAGATTTTTACTGAATTAAATATTCAGTCAAGTATGTTTTAAACATTATATAGTTCACATTTCAGCTCTCCTAATTCTGTTTCAGCTTACTGCGTGAGTACTTTGCCACAGCCTCAATAACTTAGTGCACTATCACACAATAACCTGCCAAAGCGCGCCCCTTACAGCCCCTCTGTGTTTAACTGGTTTAACTTCACTGTGCCCTCACCCCAAATGTTGTTACAGTGGATTATAGGGGACTAAGAGGCACAGATCACTTAATCGCTTGGTATAGTCTGTGTCATTAAAGTGAACGCTCTTCTGAGGGTGAACTCTGTTCAGTTAGTGTCTCACTGTTATTTGAGGGGCGGTCGGGTAGCCTAGTGGTTAAAGCGTTCGCTCGTCACGCCGAAGACCCGGGTTCGATTCCCGACATGGGTAAATTGTATGAAGCCCATTTCTGGTGTCCCCGGCGTGATATTGGTGGAATATTGCCAAAAAAGGCGGCGTAAAACCATACTCACTCACTCACACTGTTTTTTGATGATAATAAGTGAACAGTTTTCTCATGTACACGATTAAATGCATAGGGATGATTAAAATTATATATTAAGGATTGATGTCAATCTTGAAAGTGTATAAAATGGCATTTGCAAGTCATACTGCCATAACATCCCAATTCATCCAAACATCTTTAAATTTATTGACATTATCAAGAATAAACAATCACGTTCAGAGACATTATTGATGCAAATTCATCCCCGAGGAAGACTGCCACCAAAGAGAAGGAAATATCTCCAAATTGACGACAACATCCTGATAGAGAAGGACAACTTGTGGACTGGCAGACTGACACCAATTGAATATGCTGACGATGTGGCAGATTATGTTGGATTGTGAACTGAATATTTCTGCTGTAAAGTGAATTTGAAATGTATATTTATTTATGCAATACGTAATCTGTCAATATGAAACATATTAAATTTTATGAAATATATGCTTCTGTAAAGTGAATGTACTGTTGAAATGTATATGAAATTTTACGAATCTGACAGAAAGTAATTTTCTCTATATAAGACCTGCAACAGACTATAGGTAATCCGCCTATTGTTACCCACTAAACCACGGCTGACTGCTCCTGTACCCTATAACAATAGGTGAGGGCACAGTCAGGTGTTCCCGTTTAACTTTCCATCTTACTGTCTCCAGTTTAAAAGGGTTTAGTTTTTACTACAGTTGATGTATCACATTTCAAACTGTCGAACACACATATAGCATTGGACATTGTGGCATTCACATACGTCCAATTAATGGACTTTGGGATTCATTTCTAAAGGTTCGTCTTTAGTTGATATTTTATCGTTTGTAAGTATTCCTAGGATTTGTAGGTATATTGTGTTTATGCTGTTGATAGTTTGGCTGTTTTGTCATGTTGTAAATATTGGATAAATCATAGTAACTAGTTGGGTTCTGAATGCATTGCAAGTGTTATTATTTACGTAAGGTAGATAATTTAGTAAGCACCAAGTTGAGGCCTAAAATACTGTAATTAAACTAAATCTTCAATTACTGTGAAGCTGATGTATGATCGTATGAAGTATGAAAGTAAGAATGTGAAACATGTGTTGGTAGGTTACATATTGGTATCTATGAATGTATAATGTATGGATGAATCAGGGTTTTACTATTATATTTTAGAAATGTTTTACGTTACTCTGCAATAACACTATGTATCGGTTTGTAGTAATGTTGCTGCTATGAGATTGGTCTGCACAGTGTGTATATATATTCATTTATTTGTGGTGCAGATGTAGCTGTATTAGTCGAGCAGAGGTCTGTGTCTGGACTGATGAACCCAGGTCCACACACTTGGTGGGTTTACTAGGTTTTATATAGATTTCTCATATATTGTACATTGTATGTATACAGGAAAGTAAATGTACCATGTCACGTTTATGTTACTCTATTTATAAAATACGCATATATAAGTATATATGCGCGTTAAGTATGTTTATATGTGTGCATATATAATCCACAGGCTGTCTATTCTAGAGATGAAGTATTGTAATAAACGACTAAAGCGTTCTGCTAGTTCACCAGTGACAAACCGTGTTAATCTGGGTCACTGCTGTGGGTATGTTCAATGTCATTATAATGTCAGTTTTTACACTGGCAAATGGCATCATTAATTAAAAGTTGGATATATAATTATATATAATGTATACCTGCTCTCACAACACAAAAATATAAAACGTCAACGCCAGAGAATAACTAATCTCGATTGTCCCCCGAAACAGATTCCATTGGGTGAAGAAGGCAAAATAGTGGTGAAATAGTGGAGAAATAGTGGAGAAATAGTGGCATAATCCGTAGCCTTCCCTGATCCGGTCGACCAGGTATCAATACTAGAGCACAGGACAGATTCATACGGCTACGTCACTTACGTGAAAGAAGAACCACCGCCAACTTAACAAATTCGGCAGTACCAGGAGAGCGGAGGATATCAGCCCAGACAGTGAGGCACCTTTAATGCGCTGAAGGTATGCGCGATAGACGACCAGCTCGAGGGATCATTTTGACGGATCGTTAGCTGCGATGTCAATGGTGGCAAGGTCACAGAGTATGGTTACAACTGCGATGGAGACAAGATTGGTTTCGTGACGAGTCACGGATTGTAGACGTCGTGTTTACATGCGTCCCGGGGGCGTCCCGGGGGAATTTAATTCCGAACAGTCTATCATATAAAGCGATATTAATTTTCTCCAGACGAGCGGTATTAACTTTGTAAAAAGAATAATAAAACACTTTCATCTTATGTAATTTTCGTCAAAACCTTTTGGCATACCATTTACAATTAATCAATACAATTAATTTAAAGAAGTAGAATAATGAAATAATTGTTTTGAATATTATATAAATAGGATTTATCACATCTACTCATATGTGAATTACAAGGATTCCCTTCAGCACAGTTATATCAAATAAATTAGTGAGGATGAATGTTTTGCATTTCTATTCATATTGTGGGATTGGAGGAGACCGCACGTTAAATTGGGCCACGAAAAACTGAATACGGAAAATTGTTTACAGTTACAAACATTTTTTACATTTGTGAATGAATGTGAATTGCCGCACGTGAAGGCGTGTGAATATTTGACAAGTACAAAATAACAAAACACTCAAGATGTTTCCAATTTATAGTGAAGAATGTAATTAGGAGATAAACATACTGTGTTTTCAATGTAGAGCTAGGTTACCTGTAGATTTAACCCCGCTAAATTGAATTTGGAACCGAACGCGCAGCGTGAGGTTTCAAATGTTAAATTTAGCGCGGTTAAATCTACAGGTAACCTAGCTCTACATTGAAAACACAGTATGTTTATCTCCATTCTACTATGACTAAATAAAACGCGAACTCTTTGGTGTCAGCAAACATACTGAATGAAAAGGCATGGGTTGAATCCAGTGTTTTGAGTGGGTTATCGATCTGAATTACGGAATCACCGAACAAAATATGGCGCTGTATATACTCAAGCAGTTTGTTGACACCGTAATACTTCACTCGAACATACACTCTCTCAAAAAAGAAACGCAACCCCAGTCTGAAAATGTTAGAAAGCCCCAAAAAGAAAAATGTTGATTGTAAATACAGTTTTTCTGATATGCACGGATACCATGTACACTGTTTATTAACGTAAGCGCCCAAACACATTAATTTTCGTGCACAAGGGCATTTTATTGTTACTTTTATCATAGTGAGCAAAATTTTCACGTGGCCCGTGCCAAAAGCCTCATGCACGTGCAATTCATGGAAAGAGCAGTAGAAGTATGGGTTTATAAAAGCACGTGTTGATTAGCAATTCACTCTATCATTTTCACCGAAAGACAAGGTCGAATATGCCACGGTTGAGTGCTGCAGATCGAAATATCGCAATTTGTCGTATTGAGGCCGGACAAAGCTTTGGAAACGTTGCCTGGCACCTCAATATTCATAAAACACCGATTCCCTACTTTGGAGCCAATACATCCAGTGTCATGCAACTGAAGATCGCCCCAGAAGTGGTAGGTCAAGTGTTACCACACCACCTCAGGATCGATTCATCCGGGTCACCCACCTACGTAATCGGCTAGCCACACCTACCGTCACTGCAACATAGGTGCCAGGTTTGAGAAGAGTGTCCGCACAAACAATTAGGAACCGTCTACGAGAGGCCGGTCTACGTGCAAGAAGACCACTTATTGAACCTGTTTTACGCCACGAACATCGACGCCAATGACTCAGGTGGTGCACCAACGTTCGGATATGGACCCTCAGAAACTGGAGGCGCGTCTGGTTTAGTGACGAATCACGTTTTCGCTTACAACGCCGTGACGGAAGACAGCGTGTCTATAGAAGAGGAAACTAACGTTTTGCCCCGAAATGTGTTCGGCAGGTCGACAGATTTGGTGGAGGGAGCGTTATGGTGTGGGGAGCCATGTCTTACAACCAAAGATCAGACTTGGTGATCATTTGTGGCAATTTGACAGCCCAGGGCTATATCAATGACGTTTTACAGCCTCATCTTCTGCCGATTATCGACCAACAGAGGGAGCTCTATCAACACGACAACGCCCAGCCGCACACTGTTCATGCAACAGTGAATTTTCTCCAGAATTCTAACGTCAACGTGTTACCATGGCCCTCCTGATCACCAGACATCAACACAATCGAACATCTTTGGGAGTATCTGGATCGACGAGTACGTGCACGTACACCGCCGCCCGAGACGTTGGATGCACTAGCCGTTGCACTGCAGGAGGAGTGGAGAGCAATCCTCAGGAAAGAATCCGGCGTCTAATCCGTTCTGTTCCAAGGAGGTGCAATGCTGTGATCGCAGCTCGTGGCGCTCATACGAGGTACTGAGAAAGACGCCCCCTTGCGTCAAGTCAATCTTAGTGAGAGAACTGTCGAAGCATGGACTTAAACTTGCATAACTGTACTGCCACCATGCCAAATTTCATGTTGTTGTCTTCAATAATAAATGTGTTATAATAACTTGAATATTGAGATAAACATCTTGAAAATATAGGGGTTGCGTTTCTTTTTTGAGAGAGTGTATTACAGGCATTAAAAGCATACAAGCCCGGCAACTTGATAAGCTAACATGAGGTGGGCATCCCTAAGGAAAACAAAGCAAGCTTTGCAAGGTTTTCGCTCTACATCGCACGTCACGATTATGACGTCATATCGCTCATGGTGGCCCAAAAAATATGACGTCACAGTCGTATATAGAAAAGCGCCAAAATTCCAAGCTCTCTGTTGTCTCCAAAGCGTAAATACATTCCCTTTGTTGATTTCTGTCGTGTTTTTTCTGCACGAAATGTATTGCCACACATCCTTTGAATATTGTAGTAACCGCATCTGTGCATTTTGTAAGCTGTAATTGTTGATATAGTTATTAAAATATGCCTGCCGACAATGACTGAAAATAGTACTATTCTATGAATATAAGCTTCCGCGGTGACGCGGCCGTCAAACCATCTGTTTCAATCAGAGGGGGTTTATTGTGATTTAATAGCCTCTGATTGACCAATCAGAATCGAGTAAATTCCAAATTCATGGTAGAATGTGGGTTATTTATTGGGAACGGAACATGAAAATATACAAAAGATCATATTCAGTATGGTATCCCAAAATAACATAAACTAATTCATATTCCGCATATATATCGCCATATGTTTTAGAGCTAACCGAAAGCATTACCGCAGTAAATGGGGATTTTACGAAATTGTGAAGTGTTATCCCAGTTCTGGTCGTATCTCAGTTCTGGTCCTACACTTGTGGTTAGAATATGAATAAGTTTTTTTACAGGTTAAACACTAGTGTTCTAAATGGCAAACCTAAAGTTGATCACAGCGATAGAAACATTTATATCATAGTGTGACAGGATCAGATAGTTGTATATTATTTGAGAGTTTTATTAGTTTAGATTTTTACTGAATTAAATATTCAGTCAAGTATGTTTTAAACATTATATAGTTCACATTTCAGCTCTCCTAATTCTGTTTCAGCTTACTGCGTGAGTACTTTGCCACAGCCTCAATAACCTAGTGCACTATCACACAATAACCTGCCAAAGCGCGCCCCTTACAGCCCCTCTGTGTTTAACTGGTTTAACTTCACTGTGCCCTCACCCCAAATGTTGTTACAGTGGATTATAGGGGACTAAGAGGCACAGATCACTTAATCGCTTGGTATAGTCTGTGTCATTAAAGTGAACGCTCTTCTGAGGGTGAACTCTGTTCAGTTAGTGTCTCACTGTTATTTAAGGGGCGGTCGGGTAGCCTAGTGGTTAAAGCGTTCGCTCGTCACGCCGAAGACCCGGGTTCGATTCCCGACATGGGTAAATTGTATGAAGCCCATTTCTGGTGTGCCCGGCGTGATATTGGTGGAATATTTCCAAAAAAGGCGGCGTAAAACCATACTCACTCACTCACACTGTTATTTGATGATAATAGGTGAACAGTTTTCTCATGTACATGATTAAATGCATAGGGATGATTAAAATTATATATTAAGGATTGATGTCAATCTTGAAAGTGTATAAAATGGCATTTGCAAGTCATACTGCCATAACATCCCAATTCATCCAAACATCTTTAAATTTATTGACATTATCAAGAATAAACAATCACGTTCAGAGACATTATTGATGCAAATTCATCCCCGAGGAAGACTGCCACCAAAGAGAAGGAAATATCTCCAAATTGACGACAACATCCTGATAGAGAAGGACAACTTGTGGACTGGCAGACTGACACCAATTGAATATGCTGACGATGTGGCAGATTATGTTGGATTGTGAACTGAATATTTCTGCTGTAAAGTGAATTTGAAATGTATATTTATTTATGCAATACGTAATCTGTCAATATGAAACATATTAAATTTTATGAAATATATGCTTCTGTAAAGTGAATGTACTGTTGAAATGTATATGAAATTTTACGAATCTGACAGAAAGTAATTTTCTCTATATGCACATGCAACAGACTATAGGTAATCCCCCTATCGTTACCCACTTAACCACGGCTGACTGCACCTGTACCCTATAACAATAGGTGAGGGCACAGTCAGGTGTTCCCGTTTAACTTTCCATCTTACTGTCTCCAGTTTAAAAGGGTTTAGTTTTTACTACAGTTTATGTATCACATTTCAAACTGTCGAACACACATATAGCATTGGACATTGTGGCATTCACATACGTCCAATTCATGGACTTTGGGATTCATTTCTAAAGGTTCGTCTTTAGTTGATATTTTATCGTTTGTAAGTATTCCTAGGATTTGTAGGTATATTGTGTTTATGCTGTTGATAGTTTGGCTGTTTTGTCATGTTGTAAATATTGGATAAATCATAGTAACAAGTTGGGTTCTGAATGCATTGCAAGTGTTATTATTTACGTAAGGTAGATAATTTAGTAAGCTCCAAGTTGAGGCCTAAAATACTGTAATTAAACTAAATCTTCAATTACTGTGAAGCTGATGTATGATCGTATGAAGTATGAAAGTAAGAATGTGAAACATGTGTTGCTAGGTTACATATTGGTATCTATGAATGTATAATGTATGGATGAATCAGGGTTTTACTATTATATTTTAGAAATGTTTTAAGTTACTCAGCAATAACACTATGTATCTGTTTGTAGTAATATTGCTGCTATCAGATTGGTCTGCACAGTGTGTATATATATTCATTTATTTGTGGTGCAGATGTAGCTGTATTAGTCGAGCAGAGGTCTGTGTCTGGACTGATGAACCCAGGGCCACACACTTGGTGGGTTTACTAGATTTTATATGTTTTTCTTATATATTGTATATTGTATGTATACATGATAGTAAATGTACCATGTCACGTTTATGTTACTCTATTTATAAAATACGCATATATAAGTATATATGCGCGTTAAGTATGTTTATGATATAGGATTAATTAAGTCTTGATGAAATGTAAGTTTATCTATTAGTAGTTATAACATTTTTATATATCATCAAATTTAATGAAATATTTGATGTCAGCATATATTTATATTTTGTGTAATGAATGTTTTACAGTTGTTTCAGGGTTTAAATCTATCAGTAATAAACTTGGCTGTAACTGCGAACAACACCTGTGTCTGTCCTTCATCTCATGAAACAGTCTCGGTTTCAATAGTGTGCGTGTGTGCGTGTGTGTGTGTCTGCCATGGAGTTGGTAATATAGGAAATGGTTGTGCATATCAGGTATTCAGACGTGGATACGATAAACCATTGCCACGTTTTGTAGTTACAGCTTGTCTGACGTACCAGAAAAACAGTACGCCCACATTGTTCGGTAGCCCTGTGTGCATATATAATCCACAGGCTGTCTATTCTAGAGATGAAGTATTGTAATAAACGACTAAAGCGTTCTGCTAGTTCACCAGTGACAAACCGTGTTAATCTGGGTCACTGCTGTGAGTATGTTCAATGTCATTATAATGTCAGTTTTTACACTGGCAAATGGCACCATTAATTAAAAGTTGAACAATAACAAGTTATCAAGGATTATATATAATGTATACCTGCTCTCACAACACACAAATATAAAACGTCAACGCCAGAGAATAACTAATCTCGATTGTCCCCCGAAACAGATTTCATTGGGTGAAGAAGGCAAAATAGTGGTGAAGATTATATGACTGGATTACTGACAATCATTGATGGCGCCAGGTGGTCGCGACAAGGGAAAGCATGTCTTGCTCTACCGGTAGCCACTCACACAACTTGTCACAATTTAGAGGTTAGGTAGTACTCATGCCATACGACGGGGACTTATAAACAATCGAGTCTTGACCAGAAAATCCAGTACTCATGATAGTGGAGCAGACAATCCAATAACACGACAGCGCGCTGACTGATATTGCTGGAATAAATAGATATGTTAATTTTATATATTTTGCAAACAGGAGTAAAATCGTAAATATCTGAGTGTTGGCGACATCCATACAAAATTGATACCAAAATGAATTGGCCATTTCTTCAGGGATTGATTTGTGTGGAAAAAATGAAGAAATGTAGAAATGTTGTGGAAAGATGGAAAAAATCGCAAAAACACAACCACGAGAACAATCGCGACCTTGACGCCGAAACACACCAAAATTACATGTCCATGCAAAATCACTTGTTGGGCTATAACAACGTTGGGTTCACAATCTTATAGCACGTGAACAGCGAAACCATGCCACGACTGACGTAGCCCAACGCAACTACGCCATGGGCCGACTGCAAGCAAGAGAATCATCTTCAACTGCAGCCAGATTCCGCGCACCAAGCACCATTGCAAGACTGTTGAATTGTTATGAGACACATGGCATAATCCGTAGCCTTCCCTGATCCGGTGGACCAGGTATCAATACTAGAGCACAGGACAGATTCATACGTCACTTACGTGAAAGAAGAACCACCGCCAACTCAACAAATTCGGCAATACCAGGAGAGCGGAGGATATCAGCCCAGACAGTGAGGAACCGTTAATGCGCTGAAGGTATGCGCGATAGACGACCAGCTCGAGGGATCATTTTGACGGATCGTTAGCTGCGATGACAATGGTGGCAAGGTCACAGAGTATGGTTACAACTGCGATGGAGACAAGATTGGTTTCGTGACGAGTCACGTTTCATTCTTCGCCGTGCGGATTGTAGACGTTGTGTTTACATGCGTCCCGGGGGCGTTACACCCGAAAATGCATACTGGAAGTGGACAGGTTTACCGGTGATGGATTTTGGAAGATGTGGGCAGACATCTCCCACACTGCTAGAACAGATTTCTGGGGAATTTAACGGCACCTTGTTATGCAATTATGCAACATGCGAACGTCATTTTCCAACAAGACAATGACCGACCTCACACGGCAACAGGCTTTTTCAGTAATCACAACATCACAACTGTCATGTCCCTCCAGATCTCCAGATTAAAACCCAATCGAACATTTATGTGATCCATTGGATCAACGACAGCGAGCAAGTCAACGACAACCACAGAACCTCCGACCGTTGGCACAAGCACCGCCGGCAGAGTGGGTGAACATTTTCAAGGCCAGAATTAGGGATCTGATTGTCTCCGCCGGACGACGATGCCAGTCAGTTTTGGTCTCTAATGGTGGCCATATAAGATATTGACAACAGAATTACCTTCTCCTGGAAAATCTGCTGTTCCATGTGTGCAATATTGAACCCGAGTACATAACACTGATGTCTGCCAATTTTGAACAATCGATGATCATCTGTTGATTATTTATATGAAATATAAAAATAACCATCTGAACTGTCTCTTGCAAAAACATTATATAACGTCTGCAGTGTACACATTCAGAACCAATTATGTCAAGAGGACATTGGTGAAGGTCCGCCACAATTTGAGATGTAGAGCAATTCTCACAGTGGCCTCATCAAAGTGGCTATATCTGGTACAGGAGGAAGGTCTACATTGGTATGTGATGCGGGGAAGTAGGAAAAGAATTCTGATATTAAAATATACTTCATATAAATGAATTAAATCAGAGAATTTAGATAGTACGGACTGTACGTTGTTCGCAGTGTATTGAGTCTGTTTGCGGCATCCTAAAGACGTCGACGCAGCGATGGCGACAAGAAAGGATGAAGGCCAATTGATACCGGCGTTCATTTCGAACATTTGTTGCCTCTCCTTCAGGAAACATTGGAACTGGACAAAGTGAGGGCAAGACAATATTCTGTGTCATACAGCAACTTTTGCTGACGGGTGGCCTACAATATTGACTATAGAGCATAGTTCTTGAATTTCAAATTTGCAAACAAGGGAATTGATGCCTTAAAATTATAAGTAACATTCTCAAAATTTCAGTTCCCCAAAATGTGACACAATATTTCAAATTTCAGGAACAACCAACGACTTTTTCTTATACGAACACTATGTCATCCAGGTTGTTTAATTATAGGAAAGTGTTGCAGAGCGTGGACTTGGCAGCTCATGATGTAAATTACACTTCTTGTGGCTTCCAAGACTCATCACACTGCTATCAACCTGTTGGTCATGTAATCACAGGTGACTTCTCTATCATTGAGAACTCTATGACAACCTTCGTGAATTATTCAAATATGCACCAAAATATCGTGAGCAGCCTCCAAACAATTGGTATCATAACTTGAAAATCATTGTGGATGCTGACGAAACATATGCCAATGAATGGGCCAAAGGAGTGAGTGAGTGAGTGAGTTTGGTCTTACGCCGCTTTTGGCAATATTACAGCAATATCACGGCGGGGGACACCCGAAATAGGCTTCATACATTGTACCCGTGTCGAGAATCGCACCCGGGTCTTTGGCGTGACGAGCGAACGCTTTAAGCACTAGGCTACCAGACCGCCCCTGGGTCAAAGGAGAAGAAGAGACAGTTAAATGTCTTTCAGAGTGGGTAAAGTCAGTGCGTGATGTTGTCGTTGGTGGAATGCACAAACTGAAAAAGAGGAAACAGAAACGGAGCAAACCCATTCTGTCCCAGCCAGCTGCCATCCAAAGTATGACTGACCAACATCAACAAGTGTGTAGTTGTTCGCACTGCCAAGGTTTCACATAACATTACCATCATATGTAAGCTGCAGTAATTGTTTGATAAAAAAACTTGGTATGAATGACATATCAAATATTGCCACATAAGGGAACAGTATGTTAACTGAGGAAGAAATCTTCCAAAACCATGCATCCGCATATACATACAGAGATATATTGCTGGGACCAGTAAATGTGCTACCAAATCCCTGTCTCCAAGAATAACCATAATCCATAATTCATATTGGGGAAGGACATTTTTGTATTCACAGAAAGTATTTGAGACAAGTCCAAGTGATACCATGTGGATTCTAAAAAAGATCGGGATTTGCTTGCAATCTCAGAAACGAACCAGGTTCAATTCTGTTAAACATTTGATTTTCAAATTTGTACACCACTCTCCAACGTGGCAAACTTAAAGAAAAACTTAATTCCTTGATTCATGTTTTTTGTTGTTACAAAACGTCATGACAATAGATGTAGTTACATATCCATCTACACAGGTTCAGGTCAATTTGTCAAAAATGAAAGCAAATAAGTTTACAGAAGAAACAATATGTGAAATGATGGACTACCTCATTGATAACATCAATGTAAAATTAAGGGGTAAGACATTTAGGCAATAATAATCCCAGTACATTTCTCAGGATTCTTAACATTGTGTTCAGTGTCAATAGTTCGATATTTGTTCGAATTTGAATGTTGATCGTCTTTGATGGAGGCCATCATGGTTTAGCAGGGGAGTGTGTGAGCAAGTGCAATCTATAGTGTAATAAAATTCTGTTTCCGCACAAAGTGAGTTGCCCATTTCGATTGTGATTGCCGAGCCTAGTTTTGAAGAAACACCGATGACCCAACTTTGGTTACATTCCGCCTCAACTATATTCCACGTTTTCTTGTCAGAGGCAGGCTTAGTGCACTGCCGTCCTTTACTAACCCTGTAATTCACCAACCCTTCTTGTCCTTGGAAGTGATGTGTTTGTGTTCTTACTATGAGGTGGACCTTTCCACATTTAGACCTGTCCACAAAGATCCAGAGTGACAAAACACTCTCCAAACGACTGTTAGACTAGAGGGATTACTTTCCAATAGTCAACTTTCCTTTTATGTCGATCAATATTCCCGCAGCTCGAGCCCTTGTTGTCTACATTTCACACAGTTTGAAGTACAATCGAGCAGGTTCTTTCTACCAAGATGTCCAAGAACGCCACGAGACTCTTGCTCAGAAGCTGTTTCATCAATGTTACAGCATCAGGTCTCAGTAAAGCTTTCACAACGTTTTATGGTGAAGGTGTGGAAATACATTTCAAAATTGGACACATCAGTGACAAAAATATGTCGGATGCAATTCCCTAATTTGACTCGTTCCCGTTTTTTCTTTCAGGTGAACAATTGACTTGCCCTTGCGTGGCGAATGCTACTGTCTGGGCAGGATACACTCATCTTTTCGTGAACACCCTGACATCATCACTATCTGATATGATTGATAAACACATGCTCATATTATAGCTGGAATCGTACAATCGACGTTATTTAGAAATACCAGATGTGGTTTTAATCTTATACCCAAATGGATAAATTTCAGACGAGTAGAAATGTGAGTATTCCCATTGTAATCTATGAGGCAATTGTTTCTAGCGGTTCAGTTTTCAAGGTTCTCACTTCGACCATGTTAACCAGTAAGGACATGACTACACTGGTTTTGTTTGTTTGTTGTTTAACGTCACACTCAGCAATATTCCATCTTTAGGACGGCGGCCTGTAAATAATGGAGTCTGGACCAGACAATCCAGTCATTGACACCATGAGCATCGACCCACGCAATTGATTTTTGGTTTGGCTTGTTGTTTAACACCACACTCAGGATTATTCAAACTATATGACGGCGGTATGTAAATAATCGAGTCTTGATCAGACAATCCAGTAATTGACATCATGAGCATCGATCCACGCAATTGGGATACGAAGTCAGCCAAGTCAGCGAGCCTGACCACCCGATCCCGTCGGTCGCCGCTTACGACAAGCATAGTCGCTTTTTTACGGCAAGCATGGGTTGCTGAAGACCTATTTTACCCCGGATCTTCACGTGTCCCTAAAGTGGTACGTGTATGGAAGACAACAAATATGTCAGGTTCGAGGAAATCATGATAGTGTCGTAATATCTAAAAGAACCGAGCTTTGTCACAAAAACAGAAAATCATTGGTCAAGTATCAAATGTTCATAAATTCAATATACATGTGTGTAAACCCTTTTCTTGTAGGGCCTGGGCAGACAATCTGAATCCTCTCCTCACTTCCTATTGTTGTGATGTGTTCAGAACATTCCTTAAACGTCATAGAAGAACCAAAATACATTGAACAATAACTTGACAAGAAACCTAAGCATGTAATTGAAAATATACAATAACAATAACACAATTTCATGTTCCAGGAATCTAAGAAAGTAATCAGAAACACATTCAACATTCATGACAACGATCATTGCAACAACACATAAAGTGTCTTACCTTAACACAGCAATAGAGGATAAATGATGACATCAGAGTTGCAAGCGTTTCAAGAGACGCAAGGCCATCTCTGATTGGCTACATGTTGAAGACATTAGTTTTGTGACTGGTCACCATTGTTCTAGTGTTGTTCATGTGTTGTTCCTGGTCGATACATGCCCAACTTATGTCAATACAAACGCGTTTAGCTGAGCCAGAGGCATGTCAGACTGACCGCAGACTTGTTTACGGGATTATCATTCTCGGTAAGCATGTCACGGTCTGGAAGAGACACGCAGAGCTTGTATAGGTGACTGTAATGCTAAACGACATCTATTGTCTAAATCATATGTGGCGATGTATTGTTACAACCGAACTGAGTTACTTTCCGACGACTGAGTGCAAAGAATCATCGGTATGTTTAATCTAGAAAGATGTTGTGGTATGCATTTAAACTCACCAGGGGCGGTCGGGTAGCCTAGTTGTTAAAGCAACCGGGTGCTATTCCCGACATGGGTACAATATGTGAAGCCCATTTCTGTTGTCCCCCGCCGAGGTGTTGCTGGAATATTACTAAAAGTGGCGTATAACCACACTCACTCACTCACACAAACTCACCTAGCGTAATGGTATGACGCTGGATATGCGAGATGGCTGCTTCTATTTTTAGAAGAACTTGGAATAGACATGTTTTTGTTGCGCTGCGCAATCTATGCTCTGTAAAGGACAGATGAGTTCAGTCATTACATGGAAAATTCCCTCCAGATATAAAAATAGCATTTATGACGTCACTGTACAAAACGGCAGATGGAATCGCTCAGTCGACGCTAAACAACTTCGATTGAAGTCAAATTAAATCTTCCTTGCGCATGCGTGAGTTTGAACAGGGCAGACGTGTTTTTCTTAGCTCCCACCATGGGGATCTCTCTTTCCCAATACAGAGCTAAAATAGAACTGTTTGTACAACTAAACAAAGCGAGAAGAAGCATGAAAGGTATCAAAATTAGCAATAAGTGTTTCTCGATGTGCCTACGGGTTTTGATCTGTCTGAGTTTGCTACTTGTAGCAGATGGTTGTGTCGAGACGAACCCAGGCCCACCTAAGTCCGGCCCCGCACACAACACCCGAAATCAGTCAACTTTGTCCGTGTCTGAAACAGGATGGATACAGATATCAGCAACGGAAAATGAAAACAGCGACTTGATGGCGATTTTAAAGGACATTAAATCTAACACCACGGACATAAACAATAAGTTTGAGAGACTCCATGACAAGGTCACAAAAATGGCGTCTGATTTCCACGAGCAGCTAGCCTCCCTTCAACATGAAAATACACAACTGAGACTTTCTCTGTCTAGTTTGGAAGAAAAACTCGAGGATCAAGAGTGTCGTAAGCGGCGAAAAAAATTAATATTCCATGGAATATCTGGAGAGAGGGGCGAAACATGGGATCAGTCCGAGTCAAACGTGAGAGAGTTTCTGCACGACGAGTTACACATGGAGTAGTCAAATGATATTGTTATTATTCGTGCTCACCGCCTCAACCTTGGCAAAAGTGATTCTCCTATCATAGCTAAATTCCTACTGACGAAAGACAAGAGTGATATTTTCAAGAGAGGACGGGAACAACAAGATAGAAATCACCGATCACGTGTAACAGGGGATTTCCCACAGAAAATACGAGAGGATAGACGCGCACTGTCTACCTACTTTCAAGAAGCCAGAGACAGCGGGAAACGACCTAAGATGCGTGTTAACAAGCTTATTGTGGAAGGGCAGGTATATATGTACGACCGACAAGACAAGTGTGTGAAGAAGGTGTCTACAGGTGGGGGTACGCATCGTGATGCAAGGCCCTACTTTTCGCGATCGTTCATGGAGTGATTTTTTTGGACCCGGAAGCAACACAAACCGAGACACACCTCCTTCAGGGGAGTTAACTCCCAATGTTGACAATTTTGGTAAGTGATGTGACGGCCACGGCCCAACATTTGATATTCTCTCGTGGAATATAGAAGGACTGCGAAAATATGAAAACTCGACATCTCAGGTAAAAAGTCTTTGTGAACATTTTGACTTGATCGCGTTTTGTGAGTCATTTGTGAGACGGTCCGATGAATTCTCGGACTTCTTGTCCGGTTTCCGTGCGCTAAACTGTGTCCGTCCCAAGACACACACGTTCGGGCGATATAGTGGTGGTATCACTGTTTTGATACGCTCTCATTGGCTAGAAAGTGGACTGTTATGTAGGCTTTATGATAATTTTGAAAATACTGTTGTACTATTATTCAAAACATCAAGTTTATCATGGGACTGTGTTTTGATATTTACTTATTTACTTATATCTCACCCGAAAATTCACCAGTTAATGAGAATATAGATAGTGATGGGTTTACTCATCTTGAAAACTACTTGAACATTATTGTTGGGGAACACCCACACAAGCATATATTTCTTGCTGGTGATCTTAATGCAAGGACAAAGGACTTCCTTGACTATATCCCTGATGACAATATTGACTTTATTCAGAGAGATGTTGATGATTATCCCTCTGATACATGTGATATGCCAAGAAAAAACAGAGACTCAGTGACACATAATAAGTTTGGCAAGAGACTTGTTGAATTGTGTAGGACCTTTGGTATTCACACATTGAATGGGAGATTCTTTAATGATACAAATGGTGAATTCATATGTTTCACTCATAATGGGTCAAGTGCTGTGGATTACATGATTGCCTCCTCTTCTCTCTTTCCATATTTCTCTAACTTTGGGGTTGGTACACAGGATCACTCCAATCACTTCCCCTTATATTGCTCACACAGTATTCAGGGTACCCCATCTGGTAAATATAGTCAACCCCCAGCCCCAGGTAATACAAGGAGTAACTCCAACTGTAATCTGGAAAAGGAAGGTGGAAGCAGTTGGGAGAAATATATATTTTCACTACAGGCCATTATCCAAAAGTATGCATGTAAAAAGAAAGGAAGGTTCTACTGCTTATTTGTAGATTTCTCAAAAGCTTTTGATAATGTTGATCACAATATGTTGTTACAGAGTTTGGCTGATATTGGTGTCTGTGGAAGGTTTTTGTCTATTATTACATCAATGTACAATAAACTGTGTGCCTGTGTTAGAACACCTACTGGGTTATCCAAATACTTTAAGTGTAATATAGGTACCCGTCAAGGATGCATCCTCAGCCCTCAGATGTTTTTGATATTCATAAATAAACTTATAAATTTTATGGAAAATTATGGAGGACAAACTGTCTTTATTACTAAAGACTGCCCAGCAATATATGCACTTATGTTTGCTGATGACGTGTCATCTATTGCTGATACACCTTTAAATTTACAAAAGAAGATCAATGCCTTGGAACATTTTTGCAATACCACAGGCATGAAGGTAAACTTGAAGAAAACTAAAGTTATGGTATTCAGAAATGGCGGACCCCTTAGACATTATGAAAAATGGAAATTTAATAGTGTATATATTGAAACCGTGTCGTTTTATAGATATTTGGGTATTGTGTTCACGCCCAAACATGTTTGGACTAAGGCACTATATACTCTTGCTGCACAGAGTAACAAGGCCATTATGACATTATATAGATATCAAAAGAAAGTTGCTAATATACCCTGTCAAGATTTATTTAAGATATTTGATGCTATGATTGTGCCTATTGTCTGTTACGGCGCAGAAATTTGGGGCATCTCATATTGTAAAATTATTGAAGATGTACAGAATAAAATGTGTAAATGGTTTCTAAATACAGGTAAAACAACAAACAATGCAATGGTTTTAGGAGAGTGCGGAAGAGCCCCTCTCCAACTTGTGTATACCACAAGGGCCATCAAGTATTGGTGCCGGCTACTGCGTTTGGACGAGCGCAGACTGCCTCGCCAATGATATTTAATGCTCAAATCACTGGACCATTCTGGTCGCACCACATGGGCTACTCACATTAAGAATATTTTGTTTAAATTAGGTTTTGGATATGTATGGTTAACACAAGATGTTGGCAATGTGAAGGTATTTATTCATCTTTTTAAGCAAAGATTATTTGATAACCTTCAACAATCATGGTGTAGTTCTATCAATAGTATATCTGATACCTTTTATTATAAACATTTTAAATCCCTGTTGAATGTAGAAAAATATCTTACACTCCCCATACCAGTACATCTGAGAATATGTATGACTCGTTTCAGATGTAGCAAGTTTAAACTTGCAATTGACTTGGGGAGATACACAAATGTCCCATACACTGAACGATTGTGTAAATGTTGTATAGAAAATGGTATATCTTTTATTGAAGATGTATTTCATGTTTTACTTGTATGTGAGCGTTGCCCTAAGAAATATGTATCTTAAACAGTATATCAAGTTTCAAACTGTAACATCTTTTACTGAAATTATTTCATCAGAAAACTTATATGTTCTATATATCTATATAAAGTCCAACGGCTAAGAGAAACTTAAATCGACTACTTCCTTGGCATGCGTAGTTCATGCAATCAATCAGTGTCTGTATTATGGGCCTATGGCCTTCTTACTGAATAAACTGTCTGTCTGTCTGTCATTTAGAAGTTGGAGAACTAAGTAAGGATAAGATATATCGATGAACAATTTCTTTATTACAATTAGGAGCGACGTTTCGATGTAGGTTCTGATACCGTTATCAAACAAGTGATGTGCATAGTAATGTTGACAAGTATATATACAGGATAGGAGGCAGTGTTTATACAGTCGAGAAGGTTTAAGATGCAGTTACACTGCTGGAGTGGAGAAGCCAGCAGCCCTGTATGTAATTCTCGCCATTTGATAATTTTAAGTTCTTCTTTTATTGGCTTGTAATTGTCCATTATTACACACGTATGTGAACATTTGTCTAAATGGATATATTTCGTTGTATTAAAGGAACATTTAATAATGGATAAGATTTACTATGTTGAAAAGGTAAAGGGTCAATACAATAACTAGCTGCAGTGGCTAAGGAATCGAAAGATGTTGCCAATGATTGCTTAAAGAATTAAGTTTATTACTAATTAATAAATGCATTATTTTGATAATCTTACATTATTCCAATTCAAGGGGCTTTCTTTCCCTGCTTTTGTGTTCCAGGGTCCAGGGAAGCTACTCTTCCTGGTTTAATAGTGCAAGGGAAGCTACTCTTCCTGGTTTAATAGTGCAAGGGAAGCTACTCTTCCTGGTTTAATAGTGCAAGGGAAGCTACTCTTCCTGGTTTAATAGTGCAAGGGAAGCTACTCTTCCTGGTTTAATAGTGCAAGGCACCTTATTAGTGTAGTATTCAGCCTTTGTTCTTCACATTAACTAAACAAAGGGAAGTAACCCTCGTTTCAGCTGAATTTAGTTGCTACATCCTCTTTTTATTCACACAACCACATAAGTAACACGCTTTTTCCCTCCCATCCCACCCATTACTTCTCATTTCGAACATATATATCTGTATAACATTTCCTCAGTTGATAGTTAATCTAATTTCATGTATTTGTATGCTTCATGTATCAGGAACGTGTTCTGCTGCTTGTTTTCCTTTACATTGTAGTTGTGGCAAGTTTTGGACAATTTAATATATGCGAGGCAAGAGCTGTCCTGGCACAAACATGCGTCGAACAAGTCACGGGTTTGTATGTGCACAACAGGTGAGATGATCCTGGACTGGCACATTCTACACATTACATCGCACGACAATTGGTTTGTACACCTCGCGGAACACTTTTGGGTTGGGAGTAGTGATTTTGGTGTTTTGGGGGTCTTTGAGGCATACCCTCTAGGCTCTATCGTATAGTGGTGGTTGTAGAACCTACACCAGACCCCCTATGCGCTTTTCCCTGAGGGGTCCCATCATTTGGCTCTGTATGGATTACCCTCGGAGCCGCGTTTGCTGTTCTGTCCGGGCACCTTCGGGTTGACAGTCAGCCGTGTTTAGCGTTTCCAAGCCCAGGAGTGTTCTCCAGTCCTTGTACTTTTCTGTATATAAACCTGTGGCCTTACATCCAACTCAAGTCTTTGTGGGTTTTTTTCTTGCAATGGTGCAACATCTACTTCTGCAAAAGCATTATCCTAAAAGAAACAAGCAATATGATAAGTATACTTGCCGGTTCCGCCGAGGAAAATGTTTGATATTTCCAAAGCTAATTTCGTTCATCATGCTGACGTCTTGTTTCTTCAGCATGATGCAAAACATGAAACTATTGTTTAACTGTAGGGGGTGTGGCTAGTCGATACCAAGAGGCTGAAGCATTAACCTAAAAAGATTTAACTGAGGAAGCTAATGCACTGGATCGCATACATGAACATGGACCAATGTCCTAAAACGGAAGTTACTTCAAGTAGATCCTGAACAGGAGTTTATGGGATCAGTAGCTAAACTATAATGTGCATCAAAGATGATATTGTTGAATTGAGAGAGGAGTTTATGTGAATAAGGAGGAGCTGCATGTGGTGAAGTTTGATTTGTAAGAGTTAGCACAAAAGGTTCAAGATATGGAAGGTTCCTGGGAATATATCAGCCAACTTGAAAACAGAATAAAGCAACAGGAGAGACATCTGTTAAGTGTGATATGAACGGCAGGGGTTCCCACTAATACCACAAATAACAATTACAAGAATCGCACAACAATCTCTGAAGTTTAAAGCTAGATTTAATAATTAATAAGCATATAACAATTCTCAGCTACTGGGCAATGCACTCATACACATCTATTTAGGCAAAGCAATATGGCAAGTGTGCAATATAGATAATAGTCACCTCAGATTTCTTGACATCACATTCCCAATGAATTCCATTTCACATTGTTCCAAACTTATATTTCACAGTTCACAGGCTAACTGGGTAACAACAGTTTCCTCCTTCGAAGCGTCGACATGACCTTCTAACTTTGTCTCCGGACATAACGCTGGGCTGAACTGCCCTCGTTCAGTTAAACCATAATTTTCCCTCTCCGATTCTTTTTCCTTCTCTTTCTGTTCGATAACTTGCCCTCATATAGTAAACAAATTTCCAAGTAAGCTGTCCACTTCAGCACACAACAGAAGGTTGATCGGCCCACACCAGTCAGTTACCAAGCCAAATCAAACTCCAATCACCCCACAAGCACGCTTTTCCCCGTCAGGCAGCTTGCTTCACTCAGTCAAGCATGACGCCGTCCACCCAAACTGGACCCCTTGTGAACCACACAAATATACAACGTGTGATTGAGTTGGGTTTAACGCCGCTATTAACAGTATTCCAGTTATATCACGGCGTGTCAGCTTAATGTGGGAGGAAAGCCCGAAGTGATGCAGGCCCCAGACGTTTACTACTTCGGTGAAACCCACGAGCACGGGTATGGTGCTGACAAACCTAGAAACATAATCGGGGCGAACCGGGATTCGAACCCACGATCATAGGTTTCTGGCGTGCCAAAGGGACGCACCTCTGCACAGCGAATCTCGGCGCCTTAGACGACTGGGCCACCCGTGCCCCCTGTTTGATTAAAAGGCTTAATCTTCTTATAAATTGGCTTAATTACACCAATTAAACTAATCATTCTTCTGGCGTCTTACCAGTATTTATTTGAAGAATTGAAGCTAAACAGTCATCTTTTCGCCTGATAATGCCGACGTGCCGTCAAATTTTAACTCATTCGCTTTCAGCTTGACCCAAGCCGAGCTGGCGAGGTTCCTCCCGGTCGGACGGGCGCTCGCACGTCTGATTGGACCCAAGCCGGGACGAGTGTTCCGTCGCCGCGAGAAAATTTACTGTAAAACAAAATATGATTTGTGATACTAAAATGTTATTTACTTGATTGTTTGTAGTGGAAGCAATGAAAAGCATATCGGAAAGACATAACTTAAATTAAAAAGAAAAATGAATCTTCGCTGTTCACAATGAAAGCAGCCAAAGCAGTGTGTGTGGCTGCATGTACTAGTCCGGACTGATGCCGATTTATAGTGCTAGCTCACTGAGATACCATGCCGCAGTTTAACATGAATACGCAACTCAGACACAGTATACTGACCAGCCGACCAGTTCTTGTTTTAGCCCCTTGATGCCGAGCGCCAGACAGGGTAACAACAAGTACCATCTTTTAACGTCTTTTGGTATGACGCGGTCGGGGTTTGAATCCCGGACCTTCCGCTCTCTGGGCGGACGCTCTACCACTAGACCACGGAGGCGGTCTCCAGGTAAGTGAGTATAAGGAGTATAATTAAAATGTGGGACACTCATATACAGGTATCGGTAATCGGATTAATTAATTACCCGCTAGAATAGGTGAAATGTGGCTCTACCGGCAATAGCCATTTCTGAAATGTGGCTCTCCCGGCTAGACACCAAGTGAACTCACTCAGATGTTCAGTCATCTATTGAGTGCTGTCAATCCCTGGAGATGAAATAAGAGTGAATCGTTAGGGTTTTACGCTGCTTTTGGCAGTATTCCAGCAATACAACGGCGGGTGACACCAGAAATGGGCTTCACACATTGTACCCATGTCGGGAATCGAACCTGGGTCTTCGAAAGAACGCTTTGCCAACTAGGCTACCTGAAACAGGAAAGACGATGGCAACAAGGAATGTACACCACGTGAGCATGTGAGGCTGTCCTTTATTGAATTGAAAAGTTGAAATATGAAAATGATCTGTATGCCTGTCTTCTCCAGGCTAGGCCTTGTTTCAGTGCTTGACTCCTCAGCCCATTTGTAATATTTGTGGTTGTGGGGTTGCCGTCTAAACGAATAAATAACAATCGGCAAAACGAGTTTTTGCAAAGGTGCTCTTCAAGCTAAACATGTCATCCTATTGCACAGCGAGCTCCCGAAAATCTCTATACACTCAATGGTGAAAATAAAACATAGTTCATACATATACATGCGCACACTCACACACACACACACACACACACACACACACACACACACACACAATTTGTTCCAAGCACCTACGGTATTCGGTAATAAATCATAAGTCCCAAGCACGAGAATCTGATGGCACACAAGTTCAATAGCGTGTATGGCCACCATGTGCGTTGACAACTGCCACACAACGTCTCCGCATGGAACTTGTGATGCTTGTGAACACATGATTGGGAAGACGACGCCATTGTTCCTGCAAAATGGTGCCAAGATCTTGCAAATTCTGTGGTTTGTTCTGGAGTGTACGCAGACTTCTGCCAAGAGCATCCCAGACGTGTTCGATGGGATTGAGGTCGGGAGACCTTGACGGCCAGTCCATGACGTTGACTCTCGCATTCTGAAGGAAATTCCTTGTCAAAATTGCTGTGTGGGGTCTGGCATTGTCGTGTTGGAAGATCAAACCGGGTCCATGTGCTGCCATAAAGGGCAGAAGTTCTGGTGCCAGTACCTGGTCGCGGTAAGTAACAGCGTTGAGGTTGCCACGGATGACAAGAAGCCTGGAATGTGCATTGCCACAGAAAGCACCCCACACCATGACACTTCCGCCTCGAAATCTGTCAACCACCTGTACACAACACTAGGCGTAACGTTCATGACGGTGCCTCCACACCCTCGCCCTACCATCAGCAAATCAAAGATTAAATCGGGATTCATCACTGAAGACGGCTTGATTCCAATCCCTCTGAGTCCATCGTAAGTGTCGCTGTGCCCACAATAGACGTTGACGTCTGTGTAATTGAGTCAGAATCGGCCCGCAGTATGGCCGTCGTGCTTGAAGGTGAGCAGTTCTCAGACGGTTTCGAACAGTTTGCGCACTCAGTCTACCCCTAAACAGTTCATTTCTGGTTGATGTGGCCGTCAAAAATCCGGTGGTACCCGTTTGCTGTTGACATCTTTTAAACAGTCCGTCGGCTACAACCCATCGTCCTTGCGACTTCAGCTACGGACGTTCCCGTCGCAACATGCCGACGGCACGTTCACGTTGCACATTTGAAAGGCGTGGCATGACAAAAGGCCGTAAAGACTTTTGTTTTCTTGTGTTTTTCTTCTTTTGTTAATGACTGCTAACAAGTATGGCTGAAAACACGTGCGGTATTATGGCCACGTGACCAGTTGCACGTGAAAAACAACTTTTGCCACTATAGTGCTGAGCACATGATTTTGATCGATTCACCTGCACAGAAACGGGTGTTATCTGAAGACAATACGTGGCCATTACTGTTTAAATACACAATAAGGGCCCACAATGATAACTGCTCAAAATGATAAAATTTTAGGACTGTGAAGTTTTTAATTTGGTTCAGTATATATAGTTCAAAGTGTCAAAGTTCGGTTTCAAATATTAATTAGAAACTATCATTTCGATCTGACATTAATTTGATCACAGTACGTGTATCTCTACTTTACATAACCGATATAAAGCGACCTCTTTCGTTCCGCGGGAGACAGTCTGTAATCCGGCATTGCATGAAAGGCGAATTGAACTCGTCCGTGAAAGGGGTTATAGGTGACTTCCGTAGTGTTCAGTTAGTCAACTGTATCACTCATGCCCCCAGACGTCGCATGCATCCCATAATAGTCCATAGGCACACTCTCTCAGCTCTCGTTATAAAGGACGATTAAAACCGAACTGCCTCGTAGGTGAGAAATTCGAGAAATGGATTTCGGAGGAAAGTTCCTTCGGAATATGCCAACAAGAAATCCGATAAGAAATGTTTATTCAGAACAAAGACATGTTAATAAAAGCGACAAACCCCTTTTCATAACCATGGGAAATATCTAATAAAAGCAAGAGTCCATTGAACGCCTATACCGTAACCACGTGTTTACGAATCACCATCACAAGGCCAAAGGCAAGTCAATTGTTCACCTGAACATATGGTCCAGGTCCAAACAGGGAGTTATCACACCAACCGCGAAGAAAGCTAAGAGGAAAAACCTCGTCAAAAGAACAGTAATGTC
This sequence comes from Haliotis cracherodii, assembly GCF_022045235.1. NCBI lineage: Eukaryota > Metazoa > Mollusca > Gastropoda > Lepetellida > Haliotidae > Haliotis > Haliotis cracherodii. The sequence continues at coordinate 2,008,203 of NW_027266265.1, read as the reverse complement.
AACGGAACACGCTCATTTCATAATACAACACTGTTTCCGGTAACTGTCCAGGGTCGCATTGGGCTCCAGCATAGCAGGTTCCTTTGTGGCTGAAGGCAAACGATACACAGGTTGTCGACTCGGTGCACTGACGGGCGCACCTCCCGAGACCCGCCGCCATCTTGGAATGGTCAAATAGTTCCGTGTTTCCAGATTGCAGGACAAAATCCACATTAATATTCTCCGGGGGTGGACGGGATGTGATGTCTTCTGCTGCACTGACGTTTGACGCCCGGCAGTGCGAGAGGTTGATAAACATTGAGCCGTTGTTTGACGAAACTGCTGAATGACAAAAACAGAATATGAGGTCATTTTGTTCTTATACTTTAAATATGTTTCTTTCACAAAAACATATAGTTACTTTACCATTAACAGAGCATTTTAATGTATCAGTGAGTGAGTGACTTAAAATTCAACTTCGCATCGGCATTATTGCAGCCATATTTTCAATGTATCAACGTACATGTAGTACTTAAACAGACACTATAAATTTGTTATTATCAATTTGTTTAAATGGTAACTACGCTGTCATGTGACTGGATTGTCTGGTCAAATATCACCTGATTGCTTTTTTATGCAAATTGTTTGAGTGACGGATGCTACAGGTAGAGGGGGCATGCTGACTCTTGTCAAGAACACCTGGTGTCATCACTGATTTTCAGTGATCTCATAAAATTGTCACGACTAGTTCGCCTTTGCCGCTCAATGGATTCTATTTCGGTTGTGAAAATATATTGATCGAGGCGTCCGTAAAATATTTTCAATTTAGGAGTGGCCTGCCTTTAGTGGTTGGTGTCGAACTAAAGGAACCTGCAACATTCGGGCGGTGGCTGTTTTTTGTAATGCGCGCTGTGCCGATGTAATCGCGATGCGAGGGAGATTACAGATTCAATCTGATCATGCTGGCACCTGGCCCACTGCACAAAGCACAAAGCACAAAGCACTGTGTACAAAGCACAGGTCACAAATCAGGTGAAGTTCAGCAACATCGCGTTTCGGCAGCTTTGCTCCTGAGACTTTCTAAGGCTTCGGCACTGTCCCACACTGAAGAACATGTTACACATGTCTCCTCGGGACTTTTTTCGAAAAGTGCCTCTGTTCACCCAGCAGTTAATGGGTACCCGGTAGGATGAGATGGCAATGTGATTGTTAACCTTCTAGCTGGCAGCTTGGGTTGCATACTCCCTGGAGCTGAGAATGATGGTTTACAGGGATAATAATAGCGCTTTGAGCATGTCCCTCTATGGTGAGGAAAATAAATATCCACAAAATTGAGTTTTGGAATTATCATGTAACATTTTGCTCTGACGTTTATATACTAATTTTTTTAAACGGGAAACGATATGTGAATTTATAATTACGATTCTTCTGCTGACAATTTAAAGGGAACGTTTAAGAAATATCTTCATTTAGCAACACACTGAGAGTAGTCACAATCCTGGACCGATAACACGTACATTATCATCTTGAAAACTGCCCAACACGTTGTGCAAATGGCACAAAATGATGTTGTCCTGATAGTGTTGACCTGTGACTCTGCCATGGACAGCTAAAATAATTTGTTTGATTTTTAGCTCACCGGGTCCAAAGGACCAAGGTGGGCTTATGGAATACCGTGAAGTCTGTCGTCCGTCCGTCCGTTCGTCGTCCGTCCGTCCTCCGTACGTCAACAATTTATTCAAACGACTTCTTCTTCTGAACCACTAATTGGAAATTAACGAAATTCGATTGGACGCATTCCTAGGTGGTCGGAACTCAAAATTGTACAAATGGTGGGGCTGACCCCCAAGGGGCTGAGGGGCGGGTCCAAATTGGTGTAATTTGGCGTTATTGATTTAACGACTTCCTCTCTGGAACTTAGAGATCAACCATATTTGGTTGGAAGCATTCTCCAAACGTGGGGATTCAAACCAAATTGAAGAATGGAGAAATGGAGTGGCTGAATGAACCCTACCCCCACCCCCGGGGACGAAGGGGCGGGGCTAAAAAGAGTTTATAACTTGGACACAGTTAAGATCCCGACCGCATAATCATATGTTATTTTTGTTTTGTTAAACGCCGCACTCAGCAATATTCCAGTTATATGACGACGGTCTGTAAATAATCCAGTCTGGACCAGACAATCCAGAGATTGATATCATGTGCATCGATCCTTTCAATTGGGATCGATGACATGCATCAACCAAGACCGCAAGCCTCACCACTCGATCCCGTTAGTCGCCTCTTTCGACAAGTATAGTCGCCTTTTACGGCAAGCATGGGTTGCTGAAGACCTATTCTTTCCGGATCTTCACGGGTTCGAAGGTATATTCAAACTTACCAGTTTTAACAACTTTAGTTGTGACAGTGACAGTCATTGTGGGCACGGTTTTAAAGGCGAACACTGAAACGAAAAACAACTCTTAGTTCGTTGTTTAACGACATAGTCTGCAGTAAACATGCTTATATAAACCTGTACATAATCCACTACGTCATTCAGTGTATACACTGTATATCTACGGTTATGTTACGGTGAGTTTATAAGAAAACATACAGCTTTGTGGACAACAACTTCTATCTATATGCAATAAACCAGAAGTTGTTATCCATAAAGTTGTATGTTCCTTTTTTCTCATCAACTGCAAGAATGCTTTTCAAACAAGCAGTTATGATCACTTGTTTCCTATACATAACCACCGCGAATGTTCCAGGTCAGCATAGGTCATCCGTGTCCCTTGTTTCTGGTAAGAGTTGAAAAATGAGGATCCGGTTGTCGATGTGTGGGACTTTGCTGATTGGCGAGATGGAGTAGGCCTTTGTTCATTCTTTGGGTAACTAACCAAGACTCGATTACTTACTTGTTGCCGTAATACAACAGGAACATTGCTGGCTGAGGCGTTGATTGATATTCACTCACCCACTTACATATTCATTCCCATAGCAAAGGTCTCATACATGTATTTTTGTCACTTAAAATATTTGTTAAACCGTAAACGTCGGAGAATAATTAGTCTCAACTATCTGTCGAGAGAGATTCCATTGGGCGTGAAAGGCAACTTTGTGACGCAAATATAAATCATTGATGACACCAGATGTTCGTGATAAAGGTATGTTTGTTTTCAATGTTTTAACCGAATATCACATTTATTTTGATAGGATGCTACTAAGCCGTTTCTATAGTCATAAGAAATATATCAAAGCTGCTACCTTTTTCAACCGTTGTATTAAAAATATATAAGAAAATACAATGTATATTAAAGGTCAACGACACAGAATAATCAATCTCGAGTTACCTAGGAAACATTATTCATTATTCCGAGGAATTTCACTGGGCACAAAAGGATCCGACAAACAAACCAGAAAATCAGGTGATGGCACATTTTTAAATGGTTTATATCACGGTTCAGCAGTGGGATTGACGTAACCGGACCAACATGTTTGACATGTATGGCCAAGGCCCTATTACAGAAGCTTACAGAATGAGATTTCTCAAAATGCAATAGCATCGTCATGTCAATCTTTCATGTGGTATTTAGGGGCGTTCGGGTAGCCTAGTGGTTAAAGCGTTCGATCGTCATGCCGAAGACCCGGGTTCGATTCCCGACATGGGTACAATGTTTGAAGCCCATTATTTGTGTCCCCCGCCGTAATATAGCTGGAATATTGCTAAAAGCGGCGTAAAACACTACTCACTCAATTCATGTGAGATCAAAGAACAGTATTTCATTTCGCGAAATTAGGTTTTTCAACATCGATCAATTAATTTTGTTCTTGTGCAGAAGCTTTTAATAAAAAAATGACATAAAAATCAGAAGTGACGTCGACGTGAGGTTAAGAATCAATAATCATAAACGTGAAATCACGTCGCTATTACAGTATAAAAAAGACGTTGTTATCCCTAAACTCTTTGTCTACTTTGTACTTCTGAGAAATGTGTGTCAAAATCAAAACCATCAACAGCTTCGGGCGAATTGTGAAGACGCACATTCAAAACAAGCAGCCACCCCCCTTCCTTGCTTAGTAACTGTACAAGACTCCTGGGTGTGGCTATGGTCTTTTCTCCCTGCGGTGTTTAATTGTACGATAAACAACAACCACGAGTCGTTTATTTCTTATATGAGATAGTATCTACAGACTATTCAAGGATTTTGATAAAATGTACAAGCTTTAAAAATATTTACCTAATTTTTAATAATGATGACTCCCTGAACAGAATCCGACGTCGGAAATGTTGGACGAGTCCATTTTACGAGCAGGTGGGTTAAGTTTGATATTTCCCGCTTATTCTCACAATTTCATCCCGTCGATCATCTGTACATTTTCTCCTCATACCAATTGTCATGTCTCTCCCACTTTGGATGCGATCGTTCGGCCACTGCGTTTCCTTGCTTAGACGACTTACGTCTATGGGGAACAAGTTACTAGACACTTCCCTCTCAAAACTAACATCATTAAGTTGCCAGCGCATATTCGAATCTCTAGAATTTACGTCATGATAGAACAATAATTTATCGTGAAACAAACATTTTGTCTACTTTTTCTGCATTTTATATTTGCATATGTATCCGTACATTATCACAATAAATACCGTTTTCATCTATTGGCTTAACTACCAATCTTATGACAAATTGTGTGATGTGTAAATCTCTTTCACGTGACCATCATTTAGTGTTTAACAGGGGCGGTCGGGTAGCCTAGTGGTTAAAGCGTTCGCTTGTCCCGCCGAAGACCCGGGTTCGATTTCCGACATGGGTACAATGTGTGAAGCCCATTTCTGGTGTCCCCCGCCGTGATATTGCTGGAATATTGCTAAAAGTGGCGTAAAACCATACTCACTCACGCACTAGTGTTTAACATGACATAACAAAATACAACATGAAAAGCTAACATGCAAGAAAGTTTGAATGAGTTTGGATAAAGGTCCTTTAAATAGTATTCCAGTCATATAACGGCGTGTCATCTTGAAAGCTCGAAGTGTTGCAGGTCTCAGACGTTTACTACTTGTGTGAAACCCACGTGTACGGGTATGGTGCTGACAAACTGAACTGGGATTTGAGCACACAATCATAGGTTTCTGGCGTTCCATAAGGATACAGATCTGCAGAGCGAGACGCGGCGCCTTAGACGACGAGATCCCCGATAGACTAAATGAAACATAAGGAAGAATTGATTTTACTTGGACGGACTTTTGGCTGAAAGTGGTCATAAATAAACATGCAGTCAACCTTTCAGATTCAATATTCGAACGAATATTCAATAATTAATGTCATTAATGACACAAATCAGACACGAATGACGTTTACTATGAACACAAATAGAAGATGTCCAATACTGACAAGTGTGCATACACTACTGCCTAGAAGTTCATTCCCCTAACACGCGTTGAGAACGCGTGTAACACGCATGTGACATGGGTGCTCAACGGGTTGCACACTGGGTCACGCGTTGCACACGCGTGTGCCACGCGTGTAACACGGGACCGGGTTTCAGTTGAAGTTGACAAATTTATCAAATGTATAGTGAGATTAAACGAAACAGTGAGATGTGAATTTTGAGTTAATGAGCGGCCATTGAGCTGTGTTCACCAGACCATAAATGCAAGGTCGGCCGTCTTAATTAGTGTTCGGTTGCTAGACTTTTATGGCATGAACCATTCCACGAGGGTCCAGTCTAGCCATTGTTGCTAGCCGACAGTAGACAGTAGAACAGTAGTGAATTTAGATGCGAGTTTATTGCTAGGGGAACCCCCGTGTTGACACGATTGTCGCGGGTTGGTAAATGTTTGGAACATATTCATTTTGCCCACATGAGTCATTCCACTTGATTGCAATATAACGTTTGGGAGTAGTGCACTTTACCGGGCGCACTTTTTCAGATGAAATTAGCGCTATGAGGGCTCGAACGCTCTTCGCCGGCTCACCGGCTCTGCTAATTAATGCGTTAATTAGCCGACGCTCTACCACTGGACCACAGGCGCTATCTCATGTAATCAGTGCTCGTTTAACAGGTCATTAGAATCCCCATTGACATGCATGCGTAATTCAGTAAACAATGAATTGCGCATGCGTGTGACGTCACTGCCCGCTCTCCCATTCATCTTTTCTTGAAACCACACCCGCAATTGACCGACCAATCGGATTAACTGGATTAACGCTTGAAAAGGTAAGAATTTATGGCTAACCCTTGCCCAAAGCCAGCTGACCCTAATGACCGAAATGGGGTTTTGGATCGTAAAGACGTGTAAGTTTCCCTAAGACCGAGAACGGGTGTTTGATTGTAAAGATGTGTAAGTTTCCCTAAGACCGAAAACGGGTGTTGGATCGTGAAGCCAGAGCGTGAGGCACGGTAACGGTATAACGAGACAGCGGTGGCACTATAGCGCGGTAATTGAGCGGATGGTAGAGCTCGGGCTGCCCCCGGTAAACTGCATTGTCTTATTATTTCACGTAGGAATATGTCCCATTTCCCCACACCCCACTTTCTGTTTTGTATTTTGAAAGAATTAATAAAAGAAAGTTTTGTGTGGGACACTTTTACACTAATTCTAGGAGGATGTTGGAAATGAATATGAACAGCTATGTTGTCTGACTGATGAAAGAATTTGTGATCTTCACAATCACCGGGTATGACATGTAGACAGAATCTCGTTAGGGTTTGTGATTTTTACATTTGCCCAATGACCAAACGTAACAGTTTATTATCAGAGGTTGTGAGTATCTATATCATGTAGATAGGATGTCTTTAGGATTTTAATCCTTCTCTGAGTGGCATTTAGAAGTTGGAGTACTACGTTATGATAAGATTTATGGATGATTTTAATCCTTTCTTTCTCTGTGGGTAATCCTTTCACGTTGATGGGAGGAAGTCACTCAACCAGGTCATGACAATGGTTATGCGCAAGGCTCGGGATCGCGAAAAGATCACTAGAGGTGTTGATGGAGGCTGGACATGCAGCATTTCCTGTGTATGCGGGAACGGGAACCTCGTCTGTGTTTAAATCGGTACTTAAAACCTTGATATACACCACAAGGCTACGCAAGTCACAGGTGCATTTGTCTATTTACAATGAAGTTGTTACTTACTTACTTACTTACTTACTTTGGAGATTTAACGTGCGCTTTCCGACTGATGCGTATTTCGCACACGGGCCCGGCCAGGCCATTTAATGTGTTTCCGAAAGGGGCGAAAGTGGTGTGTGCAACCCAAGAGGGGGCTTTAGGGGTTGCTTATATAGAATTTGGGAATTTTGAGATTTGGAATAGATGCCGATGGGGTTGGGGAGGAGAACTAAGGGAGCTGGGTATAGTGGATGTTTGTTTGTTCATGTAATTTTGATTTGGTAGATTATAGTGTTTTTAGATGCGTTTTATTAGTTCCGTTTTGATTAAGAATACGCCTAAGGCCTTGAAGTTTTCTAGTTTATTTTGTGGGTTTAGTATTGCTTCTAGAGTGAGAGCCTTGTTTAGATTGAGGGTGGTTTGTAATGCGGTTCGATGTGTTAGATAGTGTGTGCAGTGGATGAGTGCGTGTTCTGGGGTTTCTAGTTGTTTGCAGTGTGGGCAGTTACTTGTAGTATGTTTTTTAAAAATTTTTAGATGGTTATTTAGGTTGGTGTGTCCTGTTTGGAGTTTAGTGATTACTCTGTCGATTTTTTTTGATGGATGGAGAATTTTTGGTTTGTTTAGTGGTTTGCTGAGTACATTTTTGATTTGGCTATTTGAGTTTAGATAAAGGTTATGCCATTTTGGGGGGATTTTTTGCTTGTTTACGCTTTTAATTTCTGATTTTGAGATTGGTAAGTTTAAGCTTATTTCTGGGATTTTGAGGGATAATTTAGCTGCTTTATCGGCGTTTTCATTACCGTATATTCCTACGTGGGCGGGTATCCACAAGAAGGTTATTTGTTTGCCTGCCTTCGTTAGGTCGTTGGAGCTTTTAAGTATTTGATTTATTAATTTAGGTCTTTTTTTTGTATTTTTGTTTTGGAGGGCTTGCAGTCCACTTAGGGAGTCGGTAAGTATTAGGATTTTTTTGTGTTTTTTGGATTCTTGATTATGGAGGGCTGAGGCCATGCCCATTAGTTCTGCCGTGAATATTGATTGGTTCTTTGGGAGTCGGAAGGATTGTGTGGTTTTAGTTGGTTGTGTGGTATGGACTCCGAAACCTGTGTGTTTGGAGGTCGGATCTGAGGATCCGTCCGTGTAAATGTGAAACCAATTTGGCCAATTTTCGTGTATGTATGCTAGTGTGGTGGTTTTAGCTATGTTTGGGTCGGTTTGTTTATTTATTTGGCTAGCTAGTGTTGTGTCTATTTTGGGTATTTTAAGTTGCGGGGTGAAGATATTTGATTGTTTGCAGTTTTGTTTAAGATTTTTAATTTGGTGTTCATTGAGGTAGTTTGTTATTCTTTGGGATATTGGGGTAAGTAAGGGGTGTTTACGAGCTAGAGCTTGGTTTTTGGGGCTGATATTTTGGTTTTGGATGAGAGGGTTTGATTGGGACGCGGCCCAGAAATTTAAGCTTAGCTGTTCCCTGCGTAGACTTAGTGGCATTTCTCCTGTTAAGGCCTGAAGTGAAGTGTAGGAGGTGCCATGTTGGATGCGTGTAATTAGTTTGAGGGCCTGATATTGTATTGAGTCAAGTTTTTTAGATAGAGAGTTGTTTAGGGTATTGTATATGGCGCAGCCGCAGTCTAGTTTTGAGCTAATTAGTGATATGTAGAGAGAGAGGAGGGTATCTTTGGAGGCTCCCCAGTTTGAGCCAGTTAGGCATCTTAGGGTGTTCAGGTCTTTACTGCATTTAGTTGTTAGGTTTTGGTTTTGAGCATCCCAGGTGAGATGTTCATCGAAAATAAGTCCTAAGAATTTGGTTTGTTTTTGAAATTTGATTGTTTGGTTCTTTAGCTGGAGGATTGGGGTGGCGGGTTTCATGTGTTTATGTTTGAATACTATTCCTGTTGTTTTTTCTGAGTTAAGGGAGAAGCCCCATTTGTCAGCCCATTGTTGTATTTTATTAAGAGATTTTTGGAGTAAATTTTGGGCCATTTTAATGCTTTTAGTGCGGATCCAGAGGGCTCCGTCATCCGCGAATTTCGATGTGTTTACTTTAGGGGGTAGGCCCTCGAATAGATCGTTTATCATTATATTGAAGAGGGTGGGGCTGAGGATACTGCCCTGGGGAGTGCCATTTTCTAGGGGACATTGGTCCGATAGTGTTTGGTCTATACCCACGGTTATTTTACGATTGTTTAGGAAGTCCTAGATGTAGTTTATTATCTGACCTTTGAGTCCTATTTTTTGAAGTTTTTGTATTAGCCCGTCGTGCTTTAGAGAAGTCTAAGAAGATGCCTGTGGTATATTGTTTATTTAGTTGTCCTGTCTTAATATCTTGCACTAGTTGGGCGAGGCTATCTAGGGTTGAGCGGCCAGGAGTGAAACCGCTTTGATGTGGATTTATGATGTTTTGGGGGGTTAGGTAATGTTGTAATCTATTTTAAGCCATTGATTCCATTACTTTACATAAGTTTGAAGTTAGGGATATTGGTCTATATGAGTTAGCTTGATTAACTGGTTTATTAGGTTTAGGTATTTGTATGACTAGGGCCTGTTTCCAGGGAGTAGGAACCTGTCCGTTTAGGTAGATGAGATTGTATAGTTTGAGTAGTTCCTGGAGTAGTTTTAGGGGGAGTTTTTTAATTATTTGGTAAGAAGTCAGGTCTAATCCTGGGGCTGTGCCCTTTTTCCTCTTTTGGATTACGTAGATGAGCTCCTCCATTGTGTAGGGTTGGTTTATTTCCAGGTTGTTATTGTTTGGTTCTTTTGTGGGTTTGTTTTCTGTTTTAAGTTTTTCTTGGAATTTTTGGCTGAAGTTGGAGTTACTGCTAACGGCTGAAAAGTGGTTGGCGAGATTATTTGCTTTTTGGGCGGGGTTGGTTGAGTTGTTAATGCTAGGTGTTTTTTTATGTCGTTTTAAACCTCTAATGGCGTGGATTTTGTGCCAGACCGTTTTGGCATCTGTACGGTTATTTATACCTTCGCAGAATTTTTTCCAGTCTCTACTTTTGGCTATTTGGACTAGTTTTTGAACCTGGTGGTTTAGTTCGTGGGCTAACTTTAGATGTTTGTAGTCGCGTTTTGCTTTATTGAAGGCTGATTTACGTTTTCGTCTAGTCTGTTCTATTTCCTCATTCCACCATGGTATGGTCGGTTTGCCTGTTTTAGATGTTTTGAAGGGGATGGAGGTTTTGGCTGCGTTTATTATATAATCTGTTAGGTTTTTACAATAGGTTTCTGGATCATTATTTTCTATTTCGTTTAAGTTAGCTTCGTTGCAGATATCTTGGAATTAGTCCCAGTTAGCTTTATTGTAATGGAATTTTGGTTCTTGGTTTTCTGTTTGGATTGGTACGTTTGTATTTCCTATAGTTATGTTTATGGGGAAGTGGTCACTACCTAGCGGGACGTCGTGCACTTCCCATTGAGTACTTTGAGCTAGATCTGTGGTGCATATGGTTAAGTCGATAGCCGACATTTTTTGGTTTATCTTATCGTACCTCGTGGGTTGGTTGCTATTTAAGAGTACTAGATCGTTTGTTTCTATCCATTCGGAGATTAATTTGCCATGATTATCTATTTTATCACCTATGCTCCATGTAGGATGGTGAAGTCTCCTAGGAATATAGTAGATTTGTCGCTTATTCGGAGTAGTTTGTTTAGATCCCCAGGTTGGACATTTTGTTCCGCCCAGTGGTAAATATTTATTATGTTTATGTTTCGGTTATTTAATGTGATTTTAATGCCGTTGGCTTCTAGGTTTGGCGTGTCTATTTTTATTTCTTCGTGATTTATATCTTCCCTGATAAATATGATTAGTCCTCCTGCGGCTCTTCTTGTTTTGGGTTTTGCTCTGTCAGTTCTAACTGAGTTGTAGTTAGGTAGTGTAAATTTGGATTTTTTTGAGAATTTGGTTTCCTGGATACAAGCAATGTGAGGGCCTTTATTTAGTTTAAATTTAGTTTTTAGTTCATGGCCGTGGGAGGTGAGTCCGTTGGCGTTCCACTGAAAAATATTTAGTCCTTCCATTATTGGGTTCGAGTGATTGGTGATTTAGTTTTTAGTTTTTAGTTTATTCGGTGACTTCTTTTAGACGGAGGTTAAAGAGGAAGAAGGGTAGATTGGTTAAGTTTAGATTGAAAGCTACTTTGTGGAATGATTTCATGCTAACTTTTTGGGGGAGTTTTGACTATGCATGTATGCTAGGAGTAAGGTGAGGTTATTTAGGTTTTGGGTGTTGTCTTGTTGGGAAATTTGGTTTGTTTTATTTGGAGTAGTTTCTATTGTTTCCTCAGTAGTGGAGAAATCTTCGTCATCGGTTAGGTTAGGGTTAGCTGTTTGAGTTTCCATGGGGGAGGCATGTGATGTGGAGGGTTGTGTAGGTGTTTGCGGGATGGGTTTAGCTGATGATTTCTTAGTGTTTGTGTTGTTTTGTTGTTGTGCTTGCTTGAGGGGGAGTGTTGTTGCCATGTGGGCTGTAGGGTGCTTGGATGAGGGTCGTGTTGTTTTGTGGTTTGTTTTGCATGCGAGGGTTGATGTTTTGGCTATGTGAGATATGGGAGGGTTCGTGGTTGGTTGAGTGGCTGCTTGTGTGTGTGAGGTGGGTGCGGTTTCTTGGCTGCAGGGGCCCCAGACAGAGCTGTCAGTTATGGGTGGGGTGTTTGTTTGTGGTGTAGGGAGGAGTGGTTTAGATGCAGGTGTTGCAAATTTTCGTGTTTGGATTTTAGCCGTGTCTATGTTTATGTGTTTGTTGGCCTGCTGGGTGAGTGTCTGTCTGTGTTGGCATTGGTTTGAAAGTGAAGTGTGTTGGGTGGATTTGCAGTGGATGCACCAGGGTGTGCATGTGCCTGTGCAGTCTGTTTTTGCGCATTTTTTACATTTAGTTTTACGGTATGTGCATTGGGAGGCAGTGTGGTTGTATTTGAGGCACTCTGAACATTGCTTAACCTGCTTTATATAGGGTTTGACTTCTACGTTGGTGTGGGCTCCGAAGGATATGTGTTTGGGGGCTTCAGGGAATCTAGCGGTCTTTTTGAAGTTGATTATGACAATGGAGGTTGGGACCGTTTTTCCGTTTCTTGTTGAGGTTATTCTACGCGTGCTGGTGATTAGGGGTTGAGGGTTTTGGTCTTGGTTTATGTTAGCTTCTAGAGAGTATAATTGTAAGTCCTCAGTTGTTTCCCTTAGGTTAACCCTAATTACGCCTCGTGTATATTGTTGCCAATTAGGTGTTTGTTTGATTACCGTGACGTGGAATATTTGAGTTATTTTATTTGCTGCGTTGTAAGATTCTCGGTTAGGGAAGATTATCTGGTATCCTTTGTTGGCTTTTTTAATATTGTTGTAATTTATTTTTTCTCTTTTAAACCAAAGTCCTATTTTATCTGCCGAAAGTTCTAGTGAGAGAGTGGTGCCTGAGCCTGCTGAGAAGAAGTAGAGGGCGAAGGTGGTGAGGAAGGCGGCCGGGGAGGGTGTGGGCGATGGAGGTGGAGTGGATGTGTCGAGTTTGCGTTTTTTGGTGTTTTGAGTTGGCGAGTTAGCTGGTTTGGTGGGGGTGGTGTGTGTCGTGTTTTCGCCATACTCGGTCGGGACGATGTTTTCGAGTGACCTCCCGGAAGTGTTGTGCGCTTCCGCAGGCGTGGGTGAGTAAGGAGCTGGAATGTCTGCGAGTGTGGCGTTGCGGGTAACAGTCATGTTAGTCACAACCCTCGCCACCAACCTCAAAGACTTCAACAGTTCAAGATCAGGAAACTACAAGAAGCCATCAACATCAAAAGACTTCAGCCCTCAATCAACCGTGACCAAGGCTATTACATACCCCTGGCGTACCATCAACTCATCAAGGACCCCAATCAGCCATAATCCCGTTGTTTACATTACCGGCTTCATCCTTTGATCATGGCACTGACTTCACCGATGGTCATCATCACTGCCCTTGTGTGTACACAGCAGGCTTCGCTACTCCAGTATACAATATCTACCCTACTGTATAAACATTGCCTCCTACGTGTATATATACTTGCTTACTGCACTCTGTAAATCACTTGCTTGATAACGGTGTTAGAACCTACACCGAAACGTCGCTCTCAATTGTAATAAAGAAGTTGTTCATCCATAAATTCTTATCCTTACTTAGTACTCCAACTTCTAAATGCCTATCAAAGAAGTTACTCAACAGTAGACAACATGTTTATCATCAATATGTTAATGCAGAGCCTTAAGTATAGCAAATAAAAGTTGTATTGTGCTTTTATAGATTTCACCAAAGCTTTTGACAACGTGTGGAGAATAGGCCTTTGGCACAAACTGTTCAATAGTGGCGTCAGGGGTAAATTTCTCATCCTAATTAAAAATTTGTACAACAGTATTAAATCGTGTGTTGTTGTTAACAACGAAATATCAGCTTTTTTTCCCAAGCCTTTCGGGAGTTAGACAAGGGGACAATTTATCCCCATTACTATTTTCATTGTACATAAATGACCTCGAGCAATCTCTATTGGAACATAACTGTCACGGTATAAATGTTGATTTTAATCTTGGTGATGACGCAAACGTATTATTACAATTTATAACTTTACTGTTTGCTGATGACGCAGTCTTATTTAGTCGATGCCCTGCCGATTTACAGAAAACCCTTGACTCGTTTATATTATACTGCACTAAATGGAAACTAGATGTTAACATTTCAAAAACAAAAATTATTATATTTGGCAGTGGTCCTGCTAAACGAAGTAAACTCCAGTTCATGTTTGGTGGAAAACACCTCGAGATAGTAGATAGCTATGTTTACCTTGGCATAACATTCCATAGAAATCGAAGGATGATAAGCGCAATCAAATATATTGCCTCTAATGCCAAGAAAGCTATGTTCTGTCTCCTGAAGAGAACACGAAATATCAATCTACCTCTCGATTGCCTGATATCGGCGTTTGATTCTATGGTATCACCTATCTTGTCATATGGTACAGAAATGTGGGGGTACGAAAATTTACAAATTATTGAGCGTGTCCATTTAACATTTTTAAAATTTGCTACTGGATTAAGAGCATCAACTCTAAACTTTATGGTTTATGGCGAATTAGGCAGTGAACCTCTACGCATAACTATCTCAAAACGTGTAATTAAATTCTGGCATAACATCGCAACACCTATGTGTGATAAGAAACTTTCACAAATGATTTATCACATTGTTGAAAGGAATCATGATGTAAGCAATCCCTGGCTAGAATGGATTAAAACTATATTAAATAACTGTGGACTAACTCACATATTCTATAACCCTTATACTTGTAATACCACATGGCTGGTTGCAAAGGTAGGCCAGATACTACAGGATCAATTCCTACAAGAATGGAGATGCAATATGGCATTGAGCAGTAAAGGCTACTCTTATCAGTATCTGACAGAAAAACCAAAATTTGAAAGATACCTACTAATGACAAAAAATATGTATATTCCAATCTTAAAATTCAGAACATGTAACCATAATTTACCTATTGAACTCGGCATTTGGAATAATGTAAAGAAAGAGGATCGTGTATGTGAACTGTGCAACTCTCCTTCAGTTGCAGACGAATTCCATTATCTGTTTAGATGCCAGGCTCTGTCAAAACATAGATGTGTATACTTACCAACTGCTTACCAAAATAATTGGTCTAATTTATATACATTCAAGAGGTTATTATCCAGTCAAAACACGAGGTATCTTAAGAACCTATCGAGATTTATTGATGAAATATTTAAAGCAGTAAGAAAACACAAAACAGAAAAGATATAAGATATTCATGCATGACATACTGTCATCTTGTCACATATTAATACTTTGTTTACATGCTTGTAAGAGTACTTTTGTATTCTTTTGTACCACCGACGGCGGTTTGGAGAATAATAAACTGAACCGAACTGGCAGCCCAGCAAGAGATGTATGATCAGTTGCTTTACTTTTTTTGTAAATCAACGGATCGTTCCCAGCCATCAAAGGATCAACAGGAAATACGTTGATTGATTAATTACTGTTATCTTGCACAGTGGATATATCAAAAGTGAGTGTTTACATGTGACGGAAGGTTTACTAAACCTAGGGAATACACTCATATCATGGCGTGAAGTGCAGATGGAAAAACAACATACTTTGTTCAAAGGGTAACTGATAATACACTGACTGATTGTTCATTGTTATCTAACTCAATGGATTTTTTAAGAACTGTGGACATTATGAAAATAGTTGTCACGTGGGCTTTTTCAGCTGACTTGGCACCTATGTGATACAATTGAAACAAACTAAGTGATAAGTTGAGAAACGAACACGGGTTATATATATATATTTAATATATATTCCAAATATTGTTTCCAAATAATTATTATTTGATTCTTACAGAGACATTTGACATCGAATAAGTTTCTTTGTACAGCTGCAGACGCGATGGATATTGTCCCTTTATGTTGATATTCACGGATACATTATAACTTTGGTAGGTTGTAATAATGATATTTGCATTTTGTTTTCATTCATTCGCTGCAGCTTTGGACAGAATCATTCTTGTTCCTTTCCGTGTTGGTTGGGAAGTTCTTAGATGCGCGATAGATGATGTTTTCACAAGTATTTTCTTTTTTTATTTTATTTTTTCTATTTTCTATATGTTACAGTCAATGTGTAAAATATGATTCACTCAGGCAATTTATAAAATATCTAAATATTTCAGTCATTTTACAAATTGACTGAACAATCTGTCCATTTATTTAACGGACTGACTAAAAACGATTAAGACGACCAAAAGGGCTTAAACACATCACAATATATTAATAATGCTAAGAAAAGAAGCCAAACAATACAGAACTGTACTTGGTGATGATATTAAACATAAACAAATATTTGGAATTCGTTATCATATTAATACAGATTGACATATTTTTCAGTCAATTTGTAAAATAACTGAATATTTAGGCGTTTAATAAATTTCCATCGTGAAATATGTTTACATTTTGAGTTTTAACATATACACACTGTAAAATAAGCAATGCTCAATAACCATTACCGATGCTCCCCACAAATATACCTACATTCCCAAAATTTTTGTTGATCAATGTGACCACACGTCTTTCTACTATCAATAAAAATGCGCTTACGAATGGCGAGCACAGGTCGCGAACATGTTTCTGCTATATCATGTGGGTACTCACTGGGAAAATACAGTAATGTTAAGGCAACAACCACTCCCGCGGAATTGCTTTAGATCAGTGCTCCTTTGTACGTTGAAATACGATATATTGTGAATGCCAAAATGATGTATCAAGGATCAAGTAGAAGATACATTGACAGTAGCGCTGGGAGTTTATTCAACAGACCCCTGAAAATAACACTGCTGTATCTTATTATTTATTTTAGATGACGCAGTCAAAGCTCACTGTTTACTTCTCCTGGCGGCCATTATGGTACGGCCAGCTAAAACACAACCCCGCGCTTACGTCTACAGGTCTCTTCCTGTAGTACGGTAATTAGTATTCTCTCCCTCAAGTGTATCCTCAATGATATAACCCACTCTCATTAACTAAATGCTGCTCTTTTCCAGCGTCACGGCTATGGACCTGAGACGGGAGACAAAGAGTCCCAGCCATCATAAAGTAATTAGGGTCCAATATAAACAATGCTCCGCCAAACCTCATCACTGAAAGTCGTACTACAGACGGTTAATGTCAAATCACAATTAAAGCATTTCAATGGCAATAACATTTTCCAGGACCATGTATTCTCTTAACACCATCGCATTTAGAAGCAATGGTCGTATAAAACAAGACAGATCTATTTGATCACAATAATCCTCATGTTATTCCCACATCTAAAAAGGAGACATTAGCAAATACATGTGTATTATCATTTTTCGTCAGGATAACAGAAATGTCTCTCCTTGTTACCACCTCCAAGTTCAGCTTTACATGGGTCCCCCATTGGTCAAAAGTTTGTTCCCCCTCTAATGAGTGTGTCACGCTTTGCACACGGGTATCACACGCGTGGCGGACGGGTTCCACACGAGTGACCAACGGGGTGCACACGGGTTGCGTAACGCGGTGCCCTTGCGTGTAAGGGGAATGAACTTCTAGGCAGTAGTGTATGTGTTGGTAAAGAGTGGATCATAACGATGAAGGATGTGACAAATCGTCACTTCATGTCCTCCAATGAAGCCCGAGAGCCCCCACGAATGCATTCTGATAAATGTACGTAACATGAATATCCCTTAGTAATTGGAACCACACCACGCTTCAACGAGAAATCGTTATTTGGACGATCACCCGTCCCACCGCCACCTCTTGAAGTGATTCAACGGGGGATGGAGGGGCACAGGTGGCCCACTCGTCTAAGGCGCCGCGATTCGCTGTGCAGAGTTGCGTCCCTTGGGCACGCCAGAAACCTATGATTGTGGGTTCGAATCCCGATTATGTTTCTAGGTTTCTCAGCACCATACCCGTGCTCGTGGTAAACATCTGAGACCTGCATCACTTCGGGCTTTCCTCCAACATTAAGCTGACACAGCGCGATATAACTGGAATACTGTTAAAAGCGGCGTTAAACCAAACTCACTCACTCACCACGGGGGTGGTTGTTGTACTGTGTTTGTTGTTGGCAAAGTAATTGACTGTTTGTTCTCCATCACTGGATTGTCTGGTCCAGATTCGATTATTCACAGACACCGTCATATAGCTGGAATATTGCTGAGTGTGGCGTTAAACAACAAACAAGCAAATATACTGACACTCGGGGCTTAAAATAACAGGACAAATCAGTACTGGAGTAGCCAGCGCAACACGCTAAGTACATTTGACATGTTTTCATCGTGATAATATCATGGTAATCACCAGGTTAAGGTTTACTAGATATGCTAATCAAAGAGCAATGATACCTTGCGTGAATTGTCCCCCGCATTTTCCGATATCAGGGTTAGCCTTTGCGTTTCAGTACAGAAATCGACCCGTGAAGATCCAGGGTGGAACAGGTCTTCAGCAACACATGCTTGTCTCCCCCGTGAAGATCCGGGGTAGAACAGGTCTTCAGCAACACATGCTTGTCTCCCCCGTGAAGATCCGGGGTGGAACAGGTCTTCAGCAACACATGCTTGTCTCCCCCGTGAAGATCCGGGGTAGAACAGGTCTTCAGCAACACTTACTTGTCACCCCCGTGAAGATCCGGGGTAGAACAGGTCTTCAGCAACACATGCTTGTCTCCCCCGTGAAGATCCGGGGTAGAACAGGTCTTCAGCAACACATGCTTGTCTCCCCCGTGAAGATCCGGGGTAGAACAGGTCTTCAGCAAAACATGCTTGTCTCCCCTGTGAAGATCCGGGGTAGAACAGGTCTTCAGCAACACATGCTTGTCTCCCCCGTGAAGATCCGGGGTAGAACAGGTCTTCAGCAACTCATGCTTGACGTGAGACCCGTGGAGATCCGGGGTAGAACAGGTCTTCAGCAACACATGCTTGTCTCCCCCGTGAAGATCCGGGGTAGAACAGGTCTTCAGCAACACATGCTTGACGTAAAAAGCGACTATGCTTGTCGTAAGAGGCGACTAACGGGATCGGGTAGTCAGACTCACTGATTTGGTTGATGCATGTCACCGATCCCAATTGCGTTGATCGATGCTCATGATTTCAATCACTGGATCAGACTCGATTATGTACAGATCGCCGTCATATAGACGGAATATTGCTGAGTACGACATTAGCAACAAACCACCAAGAACAACTACAGTTTAGAAATCACCTCGTAACAATGTAATATTTCTATACTGAAAAAAACTGTCGTTTCGATATACCCTACTTCTTTTGAACACTATTCATAACTATTTTGATGAAATTATCTTAACTTTTCGAATGTCAGTTTGCGTTTTCAAGCGTTTGTGAAGATTATGTTAGATAGTCCATGACGTAATTTGATTGGCTGATAAGTTAACATGACATTCCGTTCATTCACAAATTTACAACCAGGCACACGATCACTATGACTGTGACTATCTAGACTTTGGGGCGGTCGGGTAGCCTAATGGTTAAAGCGTTCGCTCGTCATTCCGAAGACCCGGGCTCGATTCCCGACATGGGTACAATGCCGTGATATTGCTGGAATATTGCTAAAAGCGGCCTAAAACCATACTCACTCACTCACAATCTAGACTTTAATGTGTTCCCACTCGTCTTCAGATTGAATGTATTCTTGAGTTTAGACTGGGTATGAATCACAAATGTGGCACATTTTGAAAGACAGTTGGAAGCTAAACATGAACATGATTTTGACGGATTTTTACACCAAACCCAGCAGCACCCCAACCCCCAAACTTTAGGAATTACAACTTTTACCTGATATCGAATTTAAAACAGCTTCCTAAGAGAAGCAATATTTTCAAGAGAACTCATCGTTATCTTTGACCAAATGAATATCATGTTTATGAACAAAATGACATATAGATACATAAGGTATAGATTTCAAACACATTAAATGCACGAGTTTCCGGTTTTTTTATAAACAACGTACCTTTGTACATTTATTCTGACAGTTTCTTTCCAATAGAAAGGCACCCTTGTCTTGATAACGCATATTATGTCACATTTTAGGCTGGAGTGCATGCTTAAACGCAGTCATCTAAGGCGCCACAATTCGCAGAGTTTGATCCAGGGATCAAATCCCACTTCGCCCCGATTATGTTTCTAGGTTTGTCAGCACCATGCCCGTGCTCGCGGCTTTCACCAAAAACTGTACATGTGTAAGACCTGCATCACATCCACGAAGCTGGCACGGCATGATATAATTGAAATATTGTTCAAAGCGGTGTTAAACCCAACTCACTCATTTTGTTACTTGCCTTTCATTTGCTTATACCAATGTAATACAAGCAAGTGAGGATAAGATCAATGGATGAACAACTTCTTTATTACAATTAAGAGCGACGTTTCGGTGTAGGTTCTAACACCGTTATCAAGCAAGTGTTAGGACCTACACCGAAACGTCGCTTTTAATTGAAATTAAGAAGTTGTTCATCCATATATCTTATCTTTACTTAGTACTCCAACTTCTAAATGCCTGTCAAAGAAGTAATACAAGCATATTACCTGGTGAGGGCGACATGACAGCTCCAACACCAATCGTTACTAGAACTGCGAAAAACGTTATCTTATCCATCGGCAAATACTGATGCGGGATTCTGCCTCTGTGCGTGTCACGAACAAATGAAACCGTGACCAACATACAGTATTCGTGTCCCTTTCAGAAGTTTCTCAGACAGCGACAGTTATATTGATCCAAACCAATTGATCCAAAGCAATTTCCGTACTTTGACAAGAAGCTTGGAGGAAACTAGAGTGAAGAGCTGTTCACAAAATACGCATTATTAGAATTGCATTGACCTGAAATGTTATTAAGCACTGTCAAGGAACGGGAATCTATTGTACAAACTAGCTGGTCTTGTGAATGATCATTATAAGTACATCTATTAACTGTTTCGTTTACTTACAACACTCAGTTTTAATCTCTTAGAGCAACAGTCGAGCTTCATTTTGGTCTTTAGTTACTCAGCCAGGCATGTTATGATTTTAGACATATGGATCAGTTTGTGAACAGACGAGGGAATACCTATTGTTAAGGTTCATGGAAAGTAAATCAACATGTCTATTCCGTTGATTACACAGCTACCCCCTCAACCATACCCACCTCAACCAACAACTCTCCCACCCCCACACACTTCTCACTGCCTCCACTCCTGTCATCAGTCCCAATGTAAACAGTCTGAGCTCACTCTTCAATCGGAAAACAGGAGAAACAACATAGAGGGTTTTATTTGTACAACAAATTTAAAGACCGTTGTTTGCAAATAAAAGTGACAAATCCATTTCCATAATTATAAAAGATCTCTGCTAAAAGCAAAGTCATTGTACGTTTCCGGCTATTTCACCAGCATGTGTTTATGAATCACTGTTGTCAAATGTGGACACCAATGGCATAATGCTCAAAACACATATTTTGCTCTTTAAGGCTTCATCCGCATCGTGCCATATTTGGAGATATTATCGTAAACACGTAAGCACATAATACGTAACAAGAGTGTGTTCATGCATGACTGAGAACTTTAATGACAGTACTCCGGGCAGATCAGTGCATGCGCACGTCATCTATTGCGTAGGTTTCAGAGAGAAGGTGATGAGGATTGATTTCGGTAAACTATTTCTTTGTTCCGGGTTGGATTATTTGTTTACACAAAGAGAATTCCCCGCTCGTGTCTTTTGACAATAGATATATTAAATTGAGTCCACAAAAGATTAAAGCTTGAAAGTGTCGTGGGTTTCACCTGTAACGTTCAACATCTGCATCCCTTCTGCCTTTTCTGGCACATTATGCTGACACGACGTGATATAACTGGGATAATGTTCAAGACGGCGTTGAGCCTAGTGGTTAAAGCATTCGCTCGTCACGCCGAAGACCCGGGTTCGAATCCCGAAATTGGTACAATGTGTGAAGCCCATATCTGGTGTCCCAAGCTGGGATATTGCTAAAAGCGGAGTAAAACCATACTCACTCACTCACCCTTGTTTGTTAATATATATGCTTTGATGGAATATGCCAAAACATGTCCCTTCAGTATCACACGCACAATAACACAATAATGTTGACTGTTTAATACATTGATGCCAATTTAGCTGGGAATGCACTACAGTATGTCTTTGTCAGAGGATGGGCGCATCGATATCGAAGACATGCGTCAGATGGTGAATGTATCGATATCGAAGACATGCGTCAGATGGTGAACGTATCGATATCGAAGACATGCGTCAGATGGTGAACGTATCGATATCGAAGACATGCGTCAGATGGTGAACGTATCGATATCGAAGACATGCGTCAGATGGTGAACGTATCGATATCGAAGACATGTGTCAGATGGATGACGTATCGATATCGAAAACATGCGGCAGATGGTGAACGTATCGATATCTAAGACATGCCTCAGATGGATGACATATTGATATCGAAGACATGTGTCAGATGGTGGACGTATCAATATCTAAGACATGCGTCGGATGGATGACGTATTGATATCTAAGACATGTGTCAGATGGATGACGTATTTATATCGAAGACATGCGGCAGATGGTTGACGTATCAATATCTAAGACATGCGTCAGATGGTGGATGTATCAATATCTAAGATATGCGTCAGATGGATGACGTATTGATATCGAAGACATGTGTCAGATGGATGACGTTCGATATCGAAGACATGCGTCAGATGGTGGACGTATCGATATCGAAGACATGCATCAGATGGTGGACGTATCGATAACGAAGACATGCGTCAGATGGTGGACGTATCGATATCGAAGACATACCTCAGATGGTGAACGTATCAATATCGAAGACATGCGTCAGATGGTGAACGTATCGATATCGAAGACATACCTCAGATGGTGAACATATCGATATCGAAGACATGCGTTAGATGGTGGACGTATCGATATCGAAGACATGCGTCAGATGGTGAACATATCGATATCGAAGACATGCGGAAATAACGTAAGTAGGAAGTCAACAGTTTCTGAACGGCCCAGATACTAACGATAAAGGGGAGACAATTAGCGGGACGGTAATTCTTGTAAGAAAATTGTTTCGTCAAAGTGTTATGTTTACTGCTGTGATGTGTAAAGTGTTATGTTCACATCAGTGATGTGTAAGGTGGTATGTTCACATCAGTGATGTGTAAGGTGGTATGTTCACATCAGTGATGTGTAAGGTGGTATGTTCACATCAGTGATGTGTAAAGTGTTATGTTCACATCAGTGATGTGTAAGGTGGTATGTTCACATCAGTGATGTGTAAGGTGGTATGTTCACATCAGTGATGTGTAAAGTGGTATGTTCACATCAGTGATGTGTAAGGTGGTATGTTCACATCAGTGATGTGTAAAGTGGTATGTTCACTGCAGTGGAATATCAAAGGTTATGTTCACTGCAACAAACATATCACGTTTCTCAACCTACGAAACTTCACACTGAAGTGTATAGTACATGTTTCATCACACATACAAATATGGATAATAGTTCTTGTAACTCGTAAAGATAATGCGTTGCAAGCCATATTAGCTCGTAATATCCTGCACACCCTGCTAGTGACACATGTAACTTGTACACCTACCACAGCAATCTTGCCTTGGTGAAACCTTCGGCGTCAGTAATGTTATAGGTTTCTTCAAAGTCAACTTGCCATCAAGGCATCTGGTCGGCTTGAGTCGATACGAAACAACTACCACTGCTCCACAACAGATGTGTCGAACCGTCCACGAGCTTCTTGCCAAAGGAGAATCCACACTTCAAACAGATTTTCATTGTCGAGTCGTTTTCTAATGTAATTGGCATGTCCTTTGGCTCAACAAATGCAATTTTCTTTATCTGAAACGTGGCAAGGTAGAAGATGGAGGATCAGTCAGTTTACTTCGAGGAGGAGTTATTGACCATCTCGTGGAAGGCCAGGCCTATACGTACATGGGGATGCAGGTTAGGGACAAACTCCAGAATGCCCATATGAAGGAACAACTTCCAGCAGAGTACAAATGTAATCTTTAGAAAATCTGGAGTTCAGAGCTGAACGCTCGCAACAAAGTCAAAGCCACAAATACTTATGCTGTGCCCGTCCTTTCGTATTCTGTTGGTGTTGTTGATTGGACGAAACAAGAAATGCAGGGTATTGACACCCTCACACGAAGAATCATGTCAGACAATAGATCCCACCACCCTCGCTCGTCCCTCAATCGCTTATATTTACCAGTTATAATGCGAAGCTCTTCATAATAGAATTGTATTATGTACTTTTGCACACATTTATTTTGTCTGATGACACTCTTGTGAAGCATGTCAAGACTCATAATGAAAAAAGAGCAATCTACAGTTTTCGTAAACGAGCCAAGGAGGTGGTACATTATCTCATAATCAATGTAGGTAGATGTGATGATGGTTCTTTGCTTCTGGACGGTACAGAAATGAGTGTCAGCCAAGCGAAGTGCCATATCAAGTCAGCCCAGATTCAGGTTTTTCATGGACAGGCTATCTGAGCGACATTGGCGAAATGTTATAATTTTGGGATGAAAATAGGACGATGCTAATGATATAAACTACTGACTCATTCCACATCACACACTCCCGACGCAGGATACACTCTTCACCGCGCAAAAAGGCATCCTGGATCCCGATAGGTGTGATAGGTAATTATGGTGTATTCTCAAGCCCCTCTACGACGCCACTGCACTACGAACATTGGTTGCACCTGTATATTCTATCTAGCCATTCTCTGCATTGCACGATACTTACCCACGAGGCCAATTCCAGTCTTTCACCAAAGTGTATAAATTCTGACACCTTCCACCTCAAAACGTGTACCAGTGACTCTGACACCTTCAGGTGTTAATTATGCAGATCAATTCAAAGAGTGTTTTACATTGGCTGTGCTGATCTGTATCAGTACAAGGGATCCCCTTGGCACGCCAGATATCTAGAATAATGGGTCCGAATCCTGTTTCTATGTTTGTCCACCTTACCTGTGCTCATGGATTTCACTGACGTGGAGACGCCTGAGCTATGCACCACCTCGGGCTTTCCTCCTTCAGTTAGCTGATCCGCCGTGATATAACTGAACTACTATTCAAAACGGCGTTGGGGCCTCGGGTGGCCGTGTCGTCTAAGGCGCCGCGATTCGCTGCGCAGAGTTGCGTACTTTGGGCTCGCCAGAAACCTATGATTGTGGGTTCGAATCCCGGTTCGCCCCGATTAGGTTTCTAGGTTTGTCAGCACCATACCCGTGCTCGTGGGTTTCACCTTAGTGGTAAACGTCTGAAACCTGCATCGCTTGAGGCTTTCCTCCCACATTAAGCTGACACGCCGCGATATAACTGGAATACTGTTAAAAGCGGCGTTAAACCCTACTCACTCAATCACTCACTCACTCACTCATTCAAAACGGCGTTAAACCCAACTCACTCACTGTAATGAGGGTCCTCAATAACATGTGGGCACACAATTTGAGCAAGAAGACAACAGTATTGTTCTCATTAATGTCATAAATTCACTCATCCTGTTTAAGGACAGCAGGAGGCCCAAAGTCATGCTGATTATAAATCCCGCGAAATGAGAAGGACGGGGGATTACGAAATACAATCAAGATTACGACAGGTTTTGTCGGCAATTTTTCCCAGCTGATCCTTCTGTTGGTACGCGCTGCCAGCTTAGCGGTCTTCGACAACACCCCGGCGTTACTATACAGGTTCTTCGTTACATGAGAGCGCAGAGCCTGCTGGGAGATTATGACGTTACATTATTATTTGAGCGAATGTGTTACTTAAGACGTCATAACTGCCTTATTTATAAATACAGTTAGCAAGATGAAGAAGATCATAATCAAATCCTGTTCAGGGGCGGATCCAGGAATTTTGGACTGGAGAGGAGGTAGAGATAGACAAACGGGGAAGCTGCGCATCCATACATACACAACCCTCTGCATCCGCCTTACTGTTCTATGACATTGTCATTTAGTTTAGGTGTCACTGCCCATTCCAAAAATCTCAGGATTTCCTGATTAATCATTTTAAAATCAAAGACACTTCTAGATCTGATTCCAATATTTCACAGAAAACGAGCGACGTATACTCGAGGACAGCCTTACATTTGATTCGTAGTAAAACCATGTCTGATTGTAGACATGCCTCGTACCGTTGTTAGAATAAGCAAACTTTTATATGACAGTGTATTGTATTGCTAAACAATGTATCAGTGTTGCATTGTTTCTGTTGAGAATCGGTAGACGCTCATTGCATTGTATTTGGACAGTGATTAATTGTCAGGAATGTAGTACTGTGTAATGAAAGTAGCTCTGAGGACGTTACTATATTTAGATGCCGGTGTGATGTGTAAACTTCCGGAATACCGAGGACGGTGTAAGAGTGTTAAAGAAACATGTAGAATATTCTATTTTGTGATGGACGACATGGACGCAGATACAGTTTATTGCTGAAACGAGCAGACAGGGTTTTGACAGTATACAGTTTGATGACAACACAGTTTAAACTATACATGATATGCATTATGCCATTACTTCATACAATTTGTTAATTTGTTAATTAAAATATCCCTGAATGTTCTAATTTTTGTATGAAAGTCTTAATTTTCTATACGAGATCAAATGCCGGTATCATTGATGGTATGGTCCGTAAGAAGTCTGTGCCGATTTTAGTTAAAAACGTATTCAAAACAACAGAGTTCAAGTGATATGTTTATGTAGACTGTACTTAAAAAAATGAAAATATAGCATATTCATTAAATAAGGTATATATTTGAACGAAAAGTTGTATATTATACATTTTTGGAAGTTATGATAGTTAGAGAGTTCTGTAATAATTCAATACCTGGCTGTATAAAATGGAGTGTATGGTTACAACATGGTCATAACATCGCTTCTCGACGTTCTTAAACAAATAATAATAAGACATGTAACAAAACGATTTGAGCACTTGCCATGAGTCGTAAGATAACTCGGTATTTATCACCTTTCGTAATTTGCATTGTAGCGTTCAGTAGAGAAATTAACTGCTAAGAAAGAAGACACGTGATGTATTGGTACGATATGATATAGCCCCCATCAGCCACATTTCAGTCGACAGCGGCTAGCATCAACATTACGCGACTTTCACGACATGTCACGTTATTATAAACAAACTAGATCATGATGATTTATCTCTTTACAATTCATATATTTTAAATAACAGCAGGTAGTATTTTAAACATCAACAGAGTATGCATGTACTGACCTAGCGATATCACCCGCCAACTTTACATGAAACGTGTCTGTGTGTTGCCTGGCGCCGCACAGTGTATCTACACAGAAACCTTCACTGCCGGGCCCCAAGACAGAGTACCCGCAAACATTCTCTCAGCTGATGTTGACTGTCCCCAGGCTACTACGAAAGAAACGTTATTTATGCAAAGGGTCTTTGTACAAGAAGTCTTGTATATTCCAAGCGTCGACTGACAACAACGCGAATATTACCATGACAAAATTATACCGAAATACGGAAAAAAGATTACGGCTAAGAAAACAACTATTTCTATGTTTATCCGCGTTTATCCTGCCCGTTTTGAATATATTTGAAGAACGTTTACTTACAAATGTGACCGAAGGATTTAAACGGGGATAACGATAAGAAAAAAAAATTCTTATTTGGATAATTTATTCTAAGTTATAAATTATATTTATAAACCGAGTTAGATCGACTAACACATTAGCCAAGCGTCTTTAGCTGACTGTTTATCTTTCAGTTGTCAATACATTTGGGACTGTATTAAATCATTAAATACGTCTTTCCTTTTGTATAATATACCATCTCCCCAAGGTTAGTTAAAGAGTTAATCTTTAATATAGGACAAAAGGACAGAGGAAAAATAAAAGACATTGATATTTTCCAAATACATGTGCTCATCTTTTGTAATGTTTTATCATGCCTATTCGAGTAATTGTATGCCTCTGTGGATGATGCTATTATTCGATTAGATTCCGGCTCACTCAGTTATTATGTTTTCATTGTGGATACAACAACATCGTCCCTTCAAGCGGACATCCAACCTCATAAAGACCCGAATTATGAAGCATGACATATATAATCAATAAATGCCTTATACATGTTACATGCGAGTGTGATGTTACCTGGGAACGATATCGGCCAAACCACACATCAGTACACGTTCTATCGACTCCTGGCTTTACTCTGAAACGTAAAGAAATGCCCATTTCTCTTTATGCTGGATTCCAAATCCGTACAAGGCGTGAGTGAGTGAGTTAAAATGTAACGTCGGATGGGAATCATTTCAGCCATATAGCGGTGAGAACAAGTAATTACATAATAATACAATTGAGTCTTGAATACAAAGATATATTACATACAAATTTGTCATAATTATTTCACCACAACAATATTATTAATAACTGTTTAAAACACGGGTTATAAGCAGCCAGTTACCAAAGCTAGGCCACCTCCCTGAGGATCACGGGGACTTACAGTGCCTCAGCTTCCTGTATGATACCCCAGCAGGATTTACGTCATCACTTTAGCCACTGGTGGTTGTGCACAATACTATTTAAAAAAAATCAGTAATGAGTTGGCTTAAAAGACTGATTGATGATCGTTACATTTATCACATTGTAGTGTATTCTATTGTTTTACAGTCATTGTGGCTGTGCTGCATTGCTTCTGTTGGGATTTAGCAGACGCTCATTGCATTGTATTTGGACAGTGATCAGTCGTCAGGAAGTTACTATATTTAGATGCTAGTATGGCGTGTAAACTTCCTGTCCGGTATACCGCGGACAGTTATCGTATTTTATGGAAACTTCTTCAATGTTCCAGTACCGTTTGATTAGAGAAGGCACTGTGTGGAACTTTTCAGTGGCTGGTAAGGTTGTATATAAGGGGGCAATACAGTGTTTACGTATCTGTCACACAATATGTTCACCACATTAGAGCCAGCTTACATGTGAGGATCGCTGATCATAGTAACATGTAGAATGTTCTATGTTGTGATGGCACTGTGTGGAAATTTCCAGTAGGTAGTTAGACTGTATATAAGGGGACAAGAGCTTGCCTGTCGTATCTCTCACACATTTCATTACATCAAGACCAGCTTTCGTGTGAAGATCACTCATCACCCCGGATTCCCTGCCAAGGCCTATCCCGAAGCTTGACCACTGTCGCCGCTGGGTGAATATATATTGTTATCACTGACTTTTGCCATCATGTTATATATTGCCATTAAAAATGGTACTACCACTCTATTGTTTACTGCCATTGTAATTGTGGTACAGTAGTTTGTATTGATCTGTAAACTTACTTAATTTTGTAATAGATTTGTTGATCGTATGCCACCGGTTGGTTGTTTGTTGGTTTCACACTTAGCTCCTTTACGTAGAGATTTCTGGGTTAACATATTGTTTCAGTTTGGAAATCGACACGTACCTCATTGATTATGATAGGAATTACATGTCACACCATGGTTGCCGTAAAAGGTGACTATGCTTGTCGTAAAAGGCGAGTAACGGGATCGGGTGGTCAGGCTCGCTGACTGGGTTGATGCATGTCATCGATCCCAATTGTGTGGATCGATGTTCATGATGTAAATCACTGGACCGTTGTTATATAGCTGGAATAATGCTGGGTGCGGCGTGAACCAACAAACCAGATACATGCAACATGGGGGAGGGGGCATTTTACGGAAATTTAACCTGCTGGACAGAGCTTTCAGTAAACGTTGATGATAAAAGCATCACACTAAATTTAAAAGCACGCAATTAGTTATTCACATACATATTTTAAAATGTACAGGCCAATTTCGTTCAGTTAGCTCAGAATCAGATGCCCGCTCACATGGGGAAAATATCTTTCAGATTTGCTCTTTGATAATGTGAAACCCTTGCAAATGGAAAGTCAACACAGTCAGGCAGAAGAAACCTGATAGTGCTGTACACAGAGAGACATTACTGATCATGAGTTGAGAAAAATGAAATGTCATGTTGGGCAAGAAAAAGGATTTCTGCATTGTTCCAAGAAACGTTTGTTAGACAGATTATTCGTTAACATTAATTAAGAATTTAGAAACGATTAAAAAATACAACCGTCCTCTGGCTGGAATATTGTTGAGTGTGGCGTCAAACAACAACATTGTTTTTTTTAAATGTTCCTTTGCATTTGTCTTTTGTTCCACCACCTATTGTCGGTGGCATTTAGAATTATAACGACTCACGTACACCGATTCCTTCTGCCACCAGCTGTCCCTTGTGAGACTCAGACTGGAAAGACATTCTACATTAATGAGAGCAAGAAAACATGGAATGAAGCAAAGGTTATATGCGAGGGCGATGGAAGACTCCTGGCGTAGATAGACAGTAGTGAAACTGTGGATGATCTTATTTCGTTTTTACAGGCAACGGTCTTTGGGAAAACAACATGTATGTTTTCTAATAAACTATACTCTTCAAAAAAGAAACGCAAAACGGAGAGTTTTGGCCATAAAAGCAAAATTAGCGGACCAAGAGGTACAAAGTGAAGATGTTTAATGTGTTATCGTGTCAGTGACAAATTGCCCGGATAAAATGATCACAACAAGGATATGCAAACCATCAGTCGGGAAACACGTACAATTCGGAAAAACGCACCCAGTGCATAAACAAAAGGACCTTAGAGATGCACGCACTGCACGTGCAGCAGCACTATGAACGGTATTAAAGTGCAGGGGTTTTGATTGCCTGGCATCTGCGTCAATCCAACAGTGACAGTTCAACAACATGCCAAGATTAACATAAGTGCAAAGAAACAACGTCATGGGCCGCTTGCAGGCAGGGGAATCCCGATCAGCTGAAGCCAGGGGTTTCAATGTACCGCCCAGCACTATAACTAGGCTATGGGATCGGTTTCAACAGCATGGGTCAACACGTGATCGGACAAGGTCGGGACGACCAAGAGTAACCACACCAGCCAAAGATCGCTACGTCCGACAACGTGAAAGGACGACCACAGCCACCTCAACTGTATCCCAATTACCCGGACTGCGCAGAATCTCCGACCAGACCGTACGAAAAAGGTTTAAGAGCAGCAGGTCTACGAGCAAGACGTCCTGTTGGACGCGTCATATTGAGACGACAACATCGTCAACAACGACTGCATGTGTTTTATCCACACAGGGTATGGCCTCAACTGCGATAGAGAGATTTCTAGTTCAGCGACGAATCAAGATTTCTCCTCCGTCGAGGGGATGGAAGAGCATGGATCTACAGACGTCGGGAGAACGTTACGCCGGAAACTGCGTACAGGAAGTGGACAGGTTTGGTGGGGGGTAGCGTAATGGTGTCTCATCATGGCAGGACAGTTTTGGTTCATATTCAGGGCAATCTTACGGCTCAACAATACATCAACGAAATGCTCCTACCACGCGTCCTCCTTATTGCAGCCAATGGCAACGGTGTATTCCAGCAGGACACCGCTCGACCGCATACAGCACGGATCACAAACGCCTGTCTACACAACAAAAACGTTGATGTTCTCCCCTGGACCTGCAGATCCCCGGATTTAAACAAGATAGAGCACCTGTGGGATGAATTGGAAAGACGGTTACGCCGACGTGAACTACAACCCCAGACGTTGCAGCAGTTGACTTTTGCGTTGCAGGCCGAGTGGGCTTCTATTCGTCAGGATGTGATTCGCATACTCGTCTCTTCCATGGGCAGGGGATGTCAGGCTTACGCGTTATTGATGGTAGCTGACCTTCAGCTTGGACTTTTCCTATGTACCGATAACTGAGATGACTATCCCCAAGTGTTGTCTCCACAACATTTTGGCTCAATACCTTGTACGGTTCCTCGTATAAATGTATTTTTCTTCCTCACACAATTCTGGCTTTGCATGTTTTGGCTTTTTTAAGAGTATACTTCCACATAGAATTACGTTTCTTGTAAGCGTAAATCGGGGATGTTCTTTAGGGCGTATTTTCGAGGGTTCTTGATCATCACTCCACGTGCTTCAAGCTTGTCCATTTTCGAAAGGTCACAGACACCCGATTATTTTACTGACTTGTCAGATAGAAGTAGTTTGGTCAACTGACGCAGGTTTTGATTGATATGTCTTTATGACATCATGTCATGTCCACAACAAAAGATTTCTCTGTCACGCAATTCCGTCTGTGTGAGGCTCAGGTCTGATCACTCTACCCTCGTGTCATCAGATAACTGTCACAGTGACAATGACGCCGAAAGCCCGGGTCGATGTCCCACATGGGTGTGATGTGTGAAGCTCATTTCTGGTGTCCAACGCCGTGTTATATTGCTAAAAGCGGCGTAAAAGCATACTCACTCACTTGTCATAGTGGCGTACGTTTTCGATCATGTCCAAGTCTCAAACGTAAGTTCTCGACTGATTATCAGTTCTCTACAGTCCTCTACAATCATAGAGACTTCAGCCGGCATAGAAAGTATATATACCACGTTAACGAGGGAAAGGTTCGTATAATCTTCACGGCTGTTTCGCGTTTTCCGCCCAATGGAACCTATCTCAGTTATTCACTGGTGTTTTGGAGGGCGCCATGCCAGTTATATGTTCGTAGGAAGATTTAAATCGAAATGCGAATCTTGAAATGAATGTAAGAACCTGGTGATAACCTGGATTATTCCAGTCATCGATAGTTGTATAGTGTATATTAATTACAGTCATATATACTACAGCTCTCCAAAACTCTTTTACATTATTTATGTTGGATGCTAGTTTTTCACGAACAGAATCATGGTACCTTGTTTCAAATGTAAAACGGTCTAGAATTGAAAATGGATATATAGGAGTTAAACAGAATAAGATTCATAGACTGAGTCCCGAGGATGTGTTTATGATTTTGCTATGTTTGCAGATTATGTCTGGCCCAGGCTCGATTATTTACAGACCGCCGTCATAAAACTGGAATATTGCTGAGTGCTGCGTTAAACAGCAAATAAACAAACAAAACAAACTTTAAAAAATTCGTCAAGTGTGTCTTGTTTTTCTAGCACAAGTATTCTAGTTTCTAGTCTATTTGTATACTACTCACACTGAAGAAGAATTTATTTTATTTGAGCTGTGATGGTTTGTATAGATGTTTTTTATACCCCCGGCCAGCATATTCTGTTTATGACAAACACTAAGCAAACATGATCTCCTTTGTCCAGAGACCGAAGTACATCACGATTGGAAGCTATGTCATGAAAGCACTTTATATAATCGTGAGGATATTTGAATGCACTAGTGGGAACTTACATGATTTTACAGCTGTTGGTTTACTGGGTGGGAGCACTGATGATTTTGATGTTCTATCTCATTCCAAACATACTCAACAACGCTTTTCGTAGCAGTCTAGTTGGTATTTGTGATATTACGATTGTTTGTTCAGGAAATGTAATCCAGATCGAATAGTCGATTCCTGGAGTGTGGTACGATGGGTATTGGCGAGGCAAATATCAAAACGTGTGCGTGCGTGTATTTGGACGTATCGAGTGACAGGGAATCCGTGCGGCTTGGTGAGTGACGCAACCGTTATGACAAGATGTTAATGCACGCTCTTCACACAAGGAGAGCTCAAAAGAATGTTTGGGATAGCAAACCGTTTTGGCGACAAGTTAAACGCATGGAAAACAGACTCCACTCATCGTGATATCAGTTCATATGGTTTTGCCAGTGAGTGGGTGAGTATTGTTTTACGCCGCTTTTAGTAATATCCCATCAATATCACGGGGGGGGACACCGGAAATGGGCTTCACACATTGTACCCATGTCGGGAATCGAACCCGGGTCTTTGACGTGACTAGCGAACGCTTGAACCAATAAGCTACCCAACCGCCTCCCAACTGAAGAATGTACTTTTTCTCAAACGGTCAAATAAAGGATGATTCTGAAAATATGTCTGATTCAGGTTGATTACAAATGAATAAATATCCTGCTTAAAACTTAATAATGGAATATCTTCTGTCCCTGGTTATCCTACAGCAGAAACGTTTAAGTCTTCTTTGTCTGTGTTGCGTCCTTTCATTGCTTGCTTCTTTAAGAAATTATACTCGACATTGTATTTCCCATCAACGTGGAGCCTAAGCATTACACTGTCAATGCATAAAGATGGACCCGTCGCAAGAGTATATTTGGAAAGATTTTCACTTTAATACTTAATATAACAACACTGTTGTGATACGGGGTTGTTTATTTGTTTGTTTGTTGTTTAACGCCGCACTCAGCAATATTCCAGATATATGACGGCGGTCTGTAAATAATCGAGTCTGGACCAGACAATCCAGTGATTGACATCATGAGCATCGATCCAAGCAATTGGGATACGATGACACCCATCAGCCAAGTCAGCGAGCCTGACCACCCGAACAAGTATCTGGAGAACAAGTATGATTTTTATCAGGTTATGCAACTGTTGACAACATGTTTACTCTAAGAGCAAGTATCCAAAAGTGTTATGAAGCAGAGTTATCGGTCACCCAGTCAACTTTCAAGAATGTTGATTGCCATGACAACCAAACCCGAGGAGGAGCGTTTCATCTAATGTATGACCCGTCTTTATGCACGCAATACCAGAAAAAGTAAGAAAACATCGGGATACCTTTCAGAGAAATGATTCCGGGTGTCGCGGTATAAAGGGAATTCAGTCAAAGCGTGCGAGAGAAAGACCACGTGCAGCATGTAGCACAAACTGAGTGAGTGAGTGAGTTTGGTTTTACGCCGCTTTTAGCAATATCCCAGCAATATCACGGCGTGGGACACCTGAAATTGGCTTCACACATTGTACCCATGTCGGGAATCGAACCCGGGTCTTCGGCGTGACGAGCGAACGCTTTAGCCACTAGGCTACCCGACTGAAGTCATGACAAGTAAACGTGAACAGCTCATTTTCTCATTTCTTGTCTTCGATTTTAGAACATTGGACGTTTGAAACACCAAGGACAAATTTCATCTACTACTACCATAAGGTCTTACTGGGGAAAAAGTAAAACCTTATACCTTGGATGGGGTCTTACCAGGAATAAGTAAAACCTCCCAAGAGGCTATTGCGAGATAGGAAGATACCTACAATACAATAGGCAAAAGTGGCAGTAGGTTTATAATCCAGGTACACTGATGACGACGGCTACTCCAGGAATACGATGTATAGGACAGTAAACATGTTCGGGGCACAACTATAAGATATGTGTTGAGCTACGTTCAGCTCGTGGAAGGTACGGATAGGATATAAATGGCAAGTACACAGATCAAAATGCCAACGGAATGGACGACAATAAGATTGGACTTGTTTCCACATTTGCGCCTTTGATGTCCAACCATGCAGTGACCACGCACCAATTCGGTAAAACTAAAGTGTGAATCTGCTGGAATGAAACCAGACACAATACCACGTAAACTTCATGAAATGCACAAATGGTATGACTCAATATGGGAACAGTATAAATAGAGGTTATCACGCGAGTGTGTTTGGGGATGGTAAATATCCTGCATTAGGAATAAACATTGTATTTAGCGAGCCTTGGCGAGCTAAATACATAGTGTTTATTCCTAATACAGGATATTTACCATCCCAAAACACACAAGCGTGATAACCTCTTTATTATATAATGTCATTCTTTAATTCTGTGCTTTAAAATCGCTTTCCCTCTCTCACAAACATTACCTAAACATTGCGAGTTTTCCTGGAATGCGCGCATTAATATTTATTACGTCACAGGGTAAGTGATGTGTCAGTAGGACTGTGACAGTAGCCAATATAGTTCCAACTGAAATCTGTTTTATATACAGTGGCGAAGCAACTTATACGCACAACAACAGTTGTTTTTAATTGCCTTTCGTGGCAATCCATCGGGCTGTCCGCTAGAGTAACTGCCCTTTGTCAAAGGGAAGCTACTCTAACCCTAGTCTATGAGACGTCACGGCCCACGGTCAGACGTTGTTGACAGTCGGTCTGTCCTTTCATAACGTTAAGAAGTGTAGTCAGATGTACACACAGCCACAAATCGAAACAAGGTAACAGATAAAACATATTTCGGCCGAATCCAACCATTTTGATTTGTGGAGAAGGTTTCAAGCCACAGACGTCTACAAGCACGGATATGGCTACTGATCCCGCTTGGCTAGGCCTCGTGCCCTCGCAAAATTGTTTCGAAATTTATATCTCCAAAGTTGCCCAAACTTATAAAATGCCTTAGCTACGTCACGGTTAGACACTGATTTTCAGTATATTAGACTGTTCGTTTGATAATGATAGCAATTATTCCTGTAGTTTATCCAGATTCACGATGGTTAATTCTGACTCGATCGCCGAATGACGAGGGCGACGCCATGTTTGTTTATAAACAGTGAAAGTAGTCCTACTTGACCTTTGATATTTGCATCTCTATCCGCATATGACCCCAACGGATATCGTTTTTATCCGTTGGCTTTATCCAGCCGAGAAACCTATCCATTATATGATAAAGCAGTATATTAACTTTATTGTAAACTGTTG
Organism: Haliotis cracherodii; assembly: GCF_022045235.1. Lineage (NCBI taxonomy): Eukaryota > Metazoa > Mollusca > Gastropoda > Lepetellida > Haliotidae > Haliotis > Haliotis cracherodii. Next base: position 1,972,061 of record NW_027266265.1, on the reverse strand, counting down.
CAGTAAAAATGGACAAAAGTGTCCGGGAAGTGAGTGACATTCTCCTTAACACCATAACAACAGAGCGGGTAATGTATAATTGACGTACAGGATTCAGTGATGCATACGTAAAATCTGAGTAGTTCGATAAAGTCTGTTCAACCAACAAGGAGGCTTACTTTTCTCCATTAGTAAGTGAGAGAGTATGGTTTTACGCCGTTCATTAACAATATTCCGACCATATTTCTGCGGGGGACACCAGAAATGGATCTCACACATTACCATATGGGGAATCGAACCCGGGTCTTCGGCTTGACGAGCGAACGCTTCAACAACTAGGATACCCCACCAATCCCCTTTCTGCATGAGATTCTTTCAATAGAGATATGCTAAAAAGCAACAGAGTATGTCAACATACCAGCAAAAAGCCATATTAGAAACTGAAAAGAAATGAACGAGTTTATTGTGAAAATGATACAGGAAAATGCTACGATTTGAAAGGCCCAAAGAACTCTGAAGACTATTTAAGGGTAAAAACAATTAATCATATAATACAAATATAGCTACATCGGATTTTACATGTTATGTTGAATACATTTCTTCTAAAATTTGAATCTCTTTGGACACCTGAGGTAGAAGAAAGAGTCGCCGGAACTAAAGTACCGAACGATTCGTGCTGTGAAGAATTTCGACTGTGGCATAAACCAGAAAGAAGTGACAAATGCTATAATTAACTTTAAAAGAAATACGCCCGTGGCATTAGATGACACCATGAATGAATCAAGTGGGGGGTGTAAATTCTTGTTGATCCAATAACTAAACTATTCAATGAGATTCTTCGGGAGTTCCTCCTGAACCTGGACAGTGGGTAGAATACAACCTATCCACGGGAAGGGAAATGCTGGTGACGTGGGCAATAATAGTGGTATCATTCTAAACAGCTGTTCCTCTGAATCTATTTACTGCCGTGCTAGCAAACAGGTGATCAACGTGGACGGAATGATATGATAAGCTATCTGACGGATGCGACATTTGTATAACAGCCATTAGTAAATAAGCATTTTAATGGAAAAAAACAAACCGTTTGTTTTGTATCTTTGTTGATATTTTCAAAAGCCTTTGACACTGTTTATAGAAACGGGATGATATTAAAAGGCATATAAAAATATGGTTTGTGGAAAGATGTGGTTATTGTACAATCATTGTGTGACAATGTTAATGCAAATTCATTTCATTGTCAAATTATTTCTCTGCAGAGAAACATGGAGAAGTCTTATCTCAAATTCCAGTTTCTATGTTCCCTGAAAATCTTGAAATGAAGCTTCAGGAAACTATGGATGCGGGTTTGATCATTGAATTGGTAAATTCTTTTATGATTTATAGTCGCAGATGATATTGTAATATGTTTAGAAAGTTCCAGTGATCTTCAGTTGGTGCTACATTGTCTTCATTAGGATTGTGTGCAATGAAGGATTAATACGACGTTTTACTTTAAAACTCGAGGTATTTTTACGCGATGTGGCAAAGTGGTTCATAAATGGTAAAAGTTAGAATTAGTACATGAATTATGTTCCTGAAGAAATATGTTTACATGCATCGTAACTCGGTATGTTCAAAAGTGCCAACAGGTTAAGGTCTTTAGGCCATGAATGTTTTGTTTTCAAACATCAAAATCTGTGACTTCAAGTAAAAAACCTGCCAATTGTTTGATTCGTTTCTTACTTCTACCATGTGTTACGGAGGTGGGCCTTATAAATGTTCCTGATATCGAACGTGTGCACCTTAAGTTTTGTAAACGATTTTAAATGTCCACTCGAAAGCATGTAACGTAGCTATTCATGTTTAATTTCAGGTCGTTATCCTTCGTACACTATTGAATATATACGAATTATAAAGTACTGGTTTTAGATTATAAAAAGTGAAAAATGCCTTTTATCACTAGCGTATAATATATTATTGCTTGCTTTTCAAAACGGTGTTCAAAATTTGTGATTGTTATGCTGTGATAAGAGTCTCTGCTCATGTTGAAAACTAAAATTGGTAGGTATATCAATTTCGAGGTTGAAGTCAGCTCTTGGCTGGGGAAGGACTGGTACGTTCGCTTTTATTGTCGGTGTAAGGAACAACTCAATGTACTCAGGCAAGGGAATGATTGAAGATGAGGAACTATGTCTGGGTCTTGGTGGTTGGTTTCATCATTGTAGCTTTGCTGCATCGGTGTGGTTGCTTCTCCTGAAAGTTTTCTCATTATGTTGATGAAACGAGTAACTCACTCATCACTTGGAGGAGGCTGTGGACAGATGTGTTCCTAACATAGTTCCTGACAATAGTACACTTGCCTTAGCACGTTCGATCAATCATCGCCAATGAATATTTGCCCCTTAACACGATCCTTCGCACACAGATACCTCAGATAGGTAAGATTTGTGGGCCACAGTACATGGACTGAACGAACTCTACCTGCCTGAGTCCGGTCATATCTGAAAGACATTTGGTTGGTGTTTATATAAACATGTGTTCCAGGATGACAAGTTTGCCATCAAAACAGTTATACTGATTTAATTAGACTAGTACGTTTGAGTTAGAAGTTAGAAGCCAGGCTGCCTTCTTTGTTAATCCAATAGTATGTTTTGATTACAAAATATGTTGTGATTAGTTGTTGTGAGATTGAGTAGATTGTAAGAAGCTAGATATGTCGTTTTTATCTAATGAGAAAGTCGCTTGCGTTTCTGCTGCTGTTCTTATAATATAGTTATGATAAGCCAGTTGATGGTTCAGTCGCCTGCATTTTAGATCTGCCTTGTGGCCGGGAACCTGTATTAATCTCCCTCCGCCTTGTACACATGCTGGTTTTTATTACGTTTGTAAATGTAAGATGAAAGGCTTGTAGCCAACGTTTTTATATAATTTTGCACTGTTATTTTTGTAGGATTAACAGAAATAGCAAAAACAGTAGCGCTGCCACTGAAACAACTCAGTTCCCTTGCTTCCCTATGAGATCATTTATGGACGATCAATTTCTTCAACGGGTCTCCGCTAAGAGCAGGTAGAGAAATTTTGATTTTATGGCGCAGATCGAGTATGTTTATGTTGTACTTCGGGGAACGATTACGCATATTCTTAATGTTGATAGGCTTTGATTATAACACGGTAATACACTCAGTGATAATTCTGACCCAGCACTAATACTGTCTCCTTGACAAAAGCAAATGCTCATAATATTCGAAGATATTAATGATGAATGTTGCATGTGTATGGTGAATCGAGCGAAACATCTGAAAATTGCTGTAGTTCTGAATGTCGACATTGAGAGTATGCTTGCTTATTTCTTGTGTAACGCCGCTCTCAGCACCTGTCCATCTATATGACGACGGCCTATAAATAATCAAGTCTCGACCAAACAAGCAAGAGTCATCAGACGATGACATACACTCTTTAAAAAAAGAAACGCACAGGTAGTATGTAGTTCATTGAACCTGACTACACACAAAATCCGGTATATAAATTGAATATATGTTATTGGAAAATGTTCGTTTCCTGATATTCGACAAACGGTGCTTCAAAACACAACCACTGTCGATATGCAATGTCTTAAACGGCATTGTTTTCACACTTGTTCAACAATGTCATTGAGTAAAACTCTAAAGCAAAATGCACGTGCAGGTTATGGCATTCGTAACTCGTGGTAGTGGCTATAAAAGTCAAGCATAAGCCAATAATTTGTCATTCAATTGTCAACATTTTTCAAGTTTGAAAGTGTCGAGACTCAGTGCTGCCGATCGGAACATCGCCATATTACGTATCCAAAGAGGGGAATCCCAGTCTCCTGTTGCACGCCACTTCAACGTCCACCGCAGCACCATTTGCCGCCTTTGTGACCGCCACAGTTCAATTCCACTGCAGACCGTCCGAGAACCGGCCGACCAAGAGTTAAGTAGCCCTTCCACAGGATCGCCACATTCGTCTGTTCCACCTACGTCATCACAATGCCACAGCTACGGAAACTGCAGGACGCATCCCTGGTTTGATGAGGATATCAGACCGGACTGCCAGGAACCATCTTCGCGAGGCTGGAATCCTACCAGAAGACCAGTTATCGTCCCTGTTTTGCAACAGATCCATCGACAGCGACGCTTGGTACCATACCACAAGAAACACGACGGCCCTAACGCCGTGATAATTGTCTGACCGCGATTGAACAAGGTCTACATGCCATTATAAACTCATTGGATAACTTCCTACACAGCGAATAAGCGACAACAACATTTAAATAATCATGGGACAGCTGTACTAGAAGCAGATAGATTTCATTGTACGATTTCGAGTATGTCATGGCCATGTGTTTGTGAATCCCTATCAATCAATACTGATGAAACCTGCTTTCCGCGGAGAGGTGAGAGCATCCTGTCCCACCAGTGGCACTCGTCACAAACACAAGTTTATTATGTTATTCTTTACCTCTTCCAAGAACTGGACCAATAGTAAGATGGATAAGGATCACGGCACAATTTGTCCGCTCTATCTTCTACAGAAATAACATTAACACCATATAACTACAGGATATTAATGTTTGATTCTTTGAAAGGACACAATGTCCACCCTGGCATGATAGTCCTGATCAGTTTTCATCAGGAAGCAATGTTCAGGGAGGACAATGTAGGCTATGAACCCTTGTTCTGGGACAGTATTTCTACTGGACAATGAGTAATTTACAGGAGTTAAAATTGCTTCCTAGCAATCTGGTACTAACATGGATCATGTAGGTCAATCTCGGTGACTTGATTGCTTGCGTGTCATCGCACTTAGACAGCGTGGCCCATGGGTTGTTGCTCATAATATCAACCACTGGCCATGTACAGGCTTCTATCTATCTATCTATCTATCTATCTATCTATCTATCTATCTATCTATCTATCTATCTATCTATCTATCGTTGCATGGCAGTGTAATGTATTTTAAACATTTAAACGTTGCAATTGTATTGCATTGTTTCTGTGGATATTCAGTAGAATAGTAGAATAGTATATATTGTGACGTCTCGATTTTCACATTGAAACAATAAGTTAATCCAGAAATATGTTTGCAAAATAATTCAATGTGAAACCAACAAACAACCAAGAAAGGGTATACAAGTAACACTTGTATTATAATATTAACTATGTTTACAAATCAATATACATAAGTGCACAGTAATTTCATTGGCAGTATGCAATTGAATGGCAGCATAAAATTCAACAGCAATGCAATGACAATGGCAGTATAATATATGAGAGCAGTTTTACTAATGTTCCCCCAGCAGCAACAGTGACCAGCCTAGGCTGAAAATCCAGGGTGAAACCGTAATGACCTTCACATACAAGCTGGTCTTGATGTAATGTGAGATACGATAGGCACGCGTTTTCCACTTATTCATCAGGGCTCTATTCAGTGCTAGGCTAGTCTAGCTGTTCTAGAACATTCATTCACATGCTAGATTAGCCTATGTTGTTCTGGAAAATTCCAGATGACACCTAAATATAGTAACTTCCACACAACAGCCTACATTAGATAGTACTACGTTCCTGACAACGAAATATTGTCAAAACACAATGAGCTTCTACATACAGTACAGATATAGAGAGTGAGATATATAGATAGCCTTACCATTGTGGTTACAACCTGTTTTGAGTAGTGTATACATAAACTGACAGACATTGTCAACATCCGTCAACAAACGGCATCAGAGGAATTCCCCTGACATTTTTTCACTGACCTAGTCTGTGTTTATCTTTATCCACGCATTGATCACTGACTGTTCCCATCACGGGATTCCTAATGACACAAGGCGTTTACACAAGGTATGTAGGTAGACTTACCGGAATTCAATGAATAGATGAATAGCATAACTAAAAGAGCTGCTTGCTCTATGTCCTGCTAATGCATTCAAACAAATGTGAACGGGTTCTTTATTGATTATGAGTAGGGTCATTGTGAAAGGTTACCTTGTAAGTACTCATTTAATATTCTGTTTACCTGTTTCCAGGGGAAATATTGCTTGGGTGTGATAAAAAAAAACATTTTCCTGCAGAATATCAATTATTTATAACATTTTATATATTATTGGAATGTTGTAACTCTGACCAAACAACTTTTGAGTCGTATGGCGCTCTTTGGCCTCGAAAGTTGTGAAATGTCGAGACACAGGTTTGTGCAGTTGAAATAATGCTCCACATGACTACTAGAAACAAACACTTGCATAGTTATGACATCTAGTAGCAGGTGCTACCGGTAGATCAGGAATTCTTACGCTTTTCGCAAATACCTTTTTTAAGTTTTATGTTTATAGTGTTGGAACAAGGCAGATTTCAGGGCGCTCTTTATTGTAGTCCTTATAAACGTCATTCGGTTTGAAATATTTAAGTGTACTTCTTGATTTAACTGGCTTGATAATATAATGAAGAAAGATGCAGGTGCAGTTTCTTTAACTACATTGAAAGGACTGATTCACAGAATTTTATGGTTTTGTACAGAACCATTATGTCATGGTCAAAACGTTAATGACGAGTTCTGTTGTGATCCAATCCAACAAGACGTGACAGATCCCTGTCCATAGCCACAAGAAATGTGTGCTAGAAGCAGAGGCGATTGTACGATTGCGGCTTATATCTTGAGCATGTGTTTTTGAATCACCATCAAATAATGATGCCACCAGGTGTTCACGAAAAAGTGAGCGTATCCTGGCCACTGGTGACTCACGTCACAAACACACGCAAAGGCAAGCCAATGGTTCACCTGAAGAAGACGGTAACATATGGTACAAGTCAAAATTGGGAATTGAATCGGACATCATTTTGGTCACTGATGCGTCAATTGCCTCAAATACTTTCTGTCAATATATAAGTCCTTCCTTGATTGTATTAATGATTATTGTGTCTTTGGGTATGGTAAATATCCTGTATTAGGAATAAACATTGTATTTGGCGAGCCGTGTAAGTGATGTGTCAGTCGGACAGTGAAAGTAGCCAATATAGTTCCAACTGAAACCTATTTCTCATATAGTGGCGTCACTACATATATGCAAACAACAATTGCCTACACAAATTGTTTCTACTTGTAATTTCGCGGCAATCCATTGGTCTGTCCGCTAGAGTAACTGCCCTGAATCAAAGGGAAGCTACTCCAACCCTAGTCTATGAGACGTCACAGCCAGAGTCAGACGTTGTTGACTGTCGGCCTGTGCTGCTGTGACGTTACGAAGTGCAGTTAGATGTACATACAGCGACAAAACGACACAAGGTAACGATTCGTACATATTTCGGTCAAATCCAAATGTTTTAATTGGAGGTTCCACGCCGCAGATATGGAAACTGATCCCACTTGGCAAGTGTCGTCGCTAAATTGTTTCGGAATTTATATCTCCAAACGTGCCACAACTTGTAAAATGTCTTAGATACGTCACAGTTGGTCACTGATTTTCAGTGTGTAAGACTATTCTTTTCATGATGATGTCAATTATCCCAGTAATTTCTCCAGAGTAGTCTCTACTTGACCTTTGATCTTTGCATCTATATCCGCATATGACCCCGACGGATATCGTTTTTATCCTGCCGATAAACCTACTCATTATATGATAAAGCAATATATATATCTTTATATGAGATATATGAAAAATCAACGCTATATGGTTGTAACATATTTTTATTTCAAAAGAAATCTGGATCGGTAAATATGAGGATTATGTTAATACCTCTCCAGGTAATAACTTTACAACAGCTGGTTATATATAAGATTATATGTAACATAGTGCTAAACATAAACATTCTAAATGCACAAATGAAATATATGAAGCCAATACAAGTGGTGTCTGTGAAATATGATATAACAGTTTTCCATTACTACATGCATAAAGTTAAGCTACTCGAATCTTTTGCTTTTGACAATGAAATCGTGAGTTTTAGACGTTATATGAAGTCTTAGTGCGATTTCGATCGTAATGGTGATATGAGAAAATAATAGTCTTGTAGTCGATTGTAGGTGAAGGGCACGGTAAGACAAGCACATCACTATATCGACCGTCACTGATGATCAAGGCTGAAAACAGACACCTACGTTATCTTATCAAGGACGGTATTGAACATGAACTGCCACGTCTCTTGAGTATCCATTCCCATTGCAATGTATGAACAACTGATGGTGTGACGCCAGTCGATGTGTGGACTGTGTAACCTATGTTTGTCATAATTGTTCAAAGGTGGTCTGTTTAAATGTAACACACTTCTCGTTAATAATACCAAATCACATTGTTTTGTGTGTTTTTTCAGGAATAGAGAAGATTCCATGGCATTGAATATGATTGAATCTGATCATTCATTTAGGGGTTTCAATTTTGATGCAAGTAACCGCTTCACCCCAGCAGCTTATATTTATTGAAATATACTGGAACCAATGTAGGCACAATTTATTAATAACAATTTATTTACTGACTATTATAGCGACGGTATAGATCCTTATACTGTTGTCAAGCAGGACTGGTTGATTTGAACATGGTACATAATTACATAATTAAAAATGCGAGTGGTCTTTGTTCGCATCATTAAACATCGCATTTATATCAACAATAAGACATTTTGGATAGGAGAAATACCAACTTAGACATACGCTAAAAACAAACAGCTATGTATTCCGCAACACTGATTTCTGTAGGAGCACTTGTAGTAAGTATGTAAACATTGTCATCCAAACACTACTTACATCCTGTGAATTGTCACTGCTGGGGTCAAGACAAGAGTTCTACACACTTATGTCATCACTGATCACACCTGCAAGTCCAGACAGACGTCACCCACGCAACACAGCGTCTTTGTTCTTTGCGACTGCGTCAAAGGCCGACACGATCCATCGCTCATGTATTGTTTTTGCGGAAGTACTTTACTCAGCGCAAATAAGCGGTGCTATCTGGTGTGTGACTGGATTAATGTAAGGATGGATTACGGTGTGGATTCTTCTGTAAACCTGACAGAGGACATTTTCTTTATACATAAATCCACTGATGGTTGAGAGGAGGTGGGTGTCGCATTCATATTGAGTCGCATTTTTGGCTAGGGACCCGTGGTCGCATTCTTTTGGAGACGCATTAATTTCACGATTTACAGCATATATGGTTGGTGAGGGATTTACAGTAACAACAAATTACAAACACGAAACATGGGTGGATGAACAATAACACCAGAAACATTATATAACAACATGGCGGACAGAGAACACATGATGAGGAAGACCTAGATTAAGGGATGATTGTATTGAGTAGATGGTGCCATTGCTTAACGAGGTCTTAGTAGGCGGAGAGGATGAAAGGGACCTGAATTCTTGATGGTGGCTTGTAGCTCGCTAGTTGTCATGGAGGTTGTTAGAAAGGAGTTGAACACTGTCCAATTGGTGTTTTGATGGCAGTTGCTGATTTTGTCTGAGATCAGTGTGTGGTTGGTTCTATTGTGCTATGAGAAACTGAGCGAGTGAGAGGGGTGTGTTTAACGCCGTTTTAAACAGTATTCCAGAGAGATGACGGCGTGTCAGCTTAATGTGGGGGGAAAGCCCCAAGTGATGCAGGTCTCAGACCTGCACCACCTCGGTGAAACCAACGAGCACGAGTATGGTGCTGACAAACATAATCAGAGCGAACCGGGATTCGAACCAACAACCATAGGTTTCTGGCGTGCCAAAGGAATCAAACTCTGCGCAGCGAATTGCGGTGCCTTAGACGACCGGGCCACCCGTGCCCCCTATGAGAAACTGAGAGATAAGAGAACGTATACACCCGTTGTTGTTGTTGTTGTTGTTGTTGTTGTTGTTGTTGTTGTTGTTGTTGTTGTTGTTGTTGCATTTTGGAATTAGACCTTGCAAAGTTGACACCTTCAGGCTGCCAGCCTAGTGTTGGTCCACAAAGTGGCCGTGCCACAAATGAATGTCTCTTGTGCATGCGGGTTAGGTAATCTTTGAAAGAGATTAAGTCAGGAGAAATGGGGTTTAGAGTCGATTTAGAGTCGCGGTCAAGATTATTGCACTTATTTAACGACTTACATGCAAGTGTGTATGTCTTTTGTGGCTGCCTGTACTAATCCAGATTTCTGCCGGTGGTTAGTGCAAACCCATTGAGACACCAACCGCGGACACCCCACTCAGACACATTATTCCGACTCTGAGCCGACCAGCCCTTGTTTTATACTCTTAGGTCGGAGCACCAGAGTAGGTAAGGAGATCGAACCACCGACCTTCCAATCTCCTGACAGACGCTCTATCCACTTGATCACGAAGAAAAGCGAGGTGTGGGTGGGGGAGAGAAACGGAAGGGACTCACTTTCTTTGAAGATGATTACGTATGCCTTCTAATTCAACTCGACAACATTTATAACTCTTCAATGCTATTGCCATGGTAACATGGAAACATTAGATTTAAGTGTTGAGTTATGTTACCTTTTGATTTCCGGGCTGCAATTTAATACTGAAAACATATGTAGGATGAGTTCGACATTCAGTTTAGCACCAACAAGCCTAAGGTAAATAGTTCATTGTGAATACAGTTTGTCTGTCTCCATGTATTGATCGTGGTCGATTGACCATACAGATGCGAGTATTTCACATCGATGTAATTTGATATCCTCAACGTTGCTGTCTCGTGAACGGCTCAGTAGCGGCTCACCACCTACTGTGAATTGTGGAAGTAAGTAGCGTTCCATCCATAAGGCCGTGAATTCTTAACACCTGGCGAAAAGGTAACCAAAACCTTTCTCGATTGTTTCAATTTACTTCCAATTTTATATTTTTAATGAACATATATTTCCATTTCATGTGTTCTATTTAGTATTTCGGAAGGAACCTTGACATTGAATAGTTACTTCTTTGAGAGGTATATATAGTACTAAGTAAGGATAAGATATATGGATGAACAACTTTTTAACTACAATTAGGAGCGATGTTTCGGTGTAGGTTCTAACACCGTTATCAAGCATATCTTATCCTTACTTATTGAATAGTTACATTTGACCGATGTTGTTGAGATAAAGTTGGCCTATACTAAAACAACGCTTCACTGGTGTGGTGGTAAGAGCGTCTGACCGGAGAGCATAATGTCGGTGTTTCGATGCCCTGGCTGCGTCTATGTTGTTACCCTGCCTGGCTTTCGGCATTAAGCTGAACACCGACTGGTCGGCTCAGAGTCAGCGTAATGTACCTGCTTGCACATCGCATTATGGGAGAAAGAATCTTACATTTGTATCCCCTCCGATGAGAAGTTGAAATGCCTGAGAATGTAAGAGGCGACGAACGGGACCGGGTGGTCAGGCTCGCTGATTTGCTTGATGCATGTCGTTGTATCCCAATTGCGTGGATGGATGCCCATAATGTCAACCACTGGCCCAGACGCGATTATTTACAGACCGACCGTCATATAGCTGGAATATGCGGCGTTTAACAACAAACAAGTAAACAAACAAAGAGTGTTTAATTAAAGGTCTTCTCCATACATCGCCAGTAGGATGTCATTCGGGCGTCTGTTTTTGTTAACCTGTATCCTCCATGATGCAAGTTACGATGTCCATACGTATTCTCTGTGAAGCTGATCTAATGTTGAGCATTAGCCATACTGACATTGGCGTGACCTCCCTTACCATGCCCTTGTCTTTTACTGCTACACTTACAACAAGCTAGTGACAAGATTTACTCAAATTTTATCCGTTCTGACTTCATCTCCCTTTGATCTTAAAATTCTGTGGGTTTTTTTACTTTATCATTCTTAAAATTTTATTCATTTTATCTTTAAAATCTAGTAAGGAGAAGTGAATTGACGACGAAGCCATAAGTTAATTCGCTAACGCTAAATGATGTATTAATCTCTTCTAATCCCTACACAGTGTCGTCTGTTTTTTACTTTTCTAATCTTAAGTAGGGGGAAGCTTAAGAGAAATGCCGACGAGGCCATAAGATCAGTCTGTACCACTAACTGTTTCGTAACCTCTTCTAAATTTCACATTTTCGTCAGTTGGGCCCTTGGCACTGATGCACAACATTCGGCTTTTCGATAGTTCGGTACTGAACATGACAGCATTACAATTCTGCCATTAGTTAGTTCGGTCCTACTATAACTATATACAAGATATTCGACACTTCGTCCAAGAACAATAATTAGGCCATGAATGCTCAACTTTCGGAGAAAGTGCTTGCTCGAGTTTACCTCAAACGTTATGAAATGCTGAGGCACCAGCTGCTGGAATATAGTTCGACATAAAGGGTAAGTTGACCATTGGAAGGCTGAAGTCATCTCCCTTGTCAAACAGTTTTGTGGATAGTTTTGGTCACAGAGAATCTTTCGGCATAGATCTCTATATGAAACAAACGAGGACAGTTTGGGACACATCTGGATGAGTGAGTGAGTGAGTGAGTATGGTTTTACGCCGCTTTTAGCAATATTCCAGCAATATCACGGCGGGGGTCACCAGAAATGGGCTTCACACATTGTACCCATGTCGGGAATCGAACCCGGGTCTTCGGCGTGACGAGTGAACGCTTTAACCACTAGGCTACCCGACCGCCCCACACCTGGATGAAACCATGTTTCGATGGAACAAAGATGAACCGATCTTTCCTCTGATGAAAGAACTCATTGCAAAGTACTGTCCCCTCCAATGAGAAGTTGAAATGCTTGATTTAGTAGATCTGTAGAAGCTAGACTTCGGGAATTTATTGTCAGATTTGTAACTTTCCATCCCAAACTTCCATGTTCTGTTATTTCTAATGAATTTTATAAAATTCACATTTTCTATTTTTTTCCTTCAAAATTAAACATTGCCGGACCTTGCCTTCGCTTCCATTAGATATGATTTATGAAATATCTTCCTTCTTTTTTTCTTTGTTCAGTAAGGATATATCTTCCATCTTTTTTCTTCAGTTATTTCCCTCCAGTTGATCTTCAAATCAATTCTCAATTTCCTTCCACGCGTTATTCATAATTACATTTGCAGTAAATGATTTTTCTGTCTTGCACATGTTCAAGTTCATTTTCTCCTTTTTAATAAATGTCGCCCATTGCAAGTTTTTTTATGGGGGTTGAAGGCAGTGGGACCACATTTGCTGAAATGCCATTTTTTCGACATTTAGGTGCAGACAACGGAATCTTCTTATGTCAATACGAAGTACGAAAGAATATTATGTACTGAATTACAAGGCACGTCATTATCTTGATGGAAATGGCATTTCAAAAGTAATTATCAACATCATTAATGCAGGATAAAACATTCGCCATTTTGGAATACGTAACCATGGCTTACGAATGCCCCCGTCATGTGCATTCTAGTCAGAACGGATAGCGGATATTCGATAAGATGTATATATGAGAACATTAACAATGTAAATGGGGTATGATCAATGAATAATATTCAATCTCAATCATTAAAGCTTTGTATCTTCTGCTTTGTCTCCCTAAACATAGCAGTAATCATTGAACACCGATAGTTTGATATTCATTCCATTGAATTAATTCAGATATTATCTTCATTGGGTATATTGAATGAATTCAATGAAGCGCTCGTTGTTTTAATGATTCTTGACCATAATCGAATCGTTCATAACTTTGAACCTATGGATCCCTGCATAGTTATTCATGAAGGAAACATATAACATCTGAATAGGGTCCATCTGAGCTTATACCACGAGTTGTTATAAAGGACTGACAGTTGGTGTGTATGTAACCAAGAACTAGTCCCCACGCACAAAGTTCCAAAGGAATACTTACCAAACAGGAAAAAGTTGCAGAGAACATCCACCGACTGTATTGTTTGTTTGTTTGTTGTTTTACGCCGCACTCAGCAATATTCCAGATATATGACTGCGGGCTGTAAATAATCGAGTCTGGACCAGACAATCCAATGATTGACATCATGAGCATCGATTCACGCAATTGGGATCGATGACCTGCATCGACCAAGTCAGCGAGTCTGACCACCCGATCCCGTTAGTCGCCAAGCATAGTCGCCTTTTACGGCAAGCATGGGTTGCTGAAGACTGTATTGGTTTCATTTAGGAACTTTTGTTCAGTGAGAAGTGATCTTCTCTCTGCATTTGTTCCACATTTGATAGAAAGATGATCAAATATTAGGGGGAACACATTTATGTCTATATTCTGGGTTCGCGACCTAAATATTGCATACACGTAGCCTAACGTAAGAAAATGCAGCCTAAATATATTTAACAAAGCAGCATCAAGTACAGTCAGTTATTTTCTTTCTGCATAGATTTTTTATTTCCAAATGATGGGCAAGTCTAGAATCATCATAATTGTTTACTCTGATTTGATATCAAGTCAAAGCTTAGTGTGTGTTACTTGTTTTCAAAATAATATACAAAAAATAGTGCATATATATTTTTCCTTTATGATATTCAAAACATAATATGTTTCAATACTCATAGTAGATTTCCCTGTTACCCGATCCTCTTGCACTACAAAGTGAGAGAGTGAGTTTGATTTTACGCCGCTTTTAGCAATATTCCAGCAATATCACGGCAGGGGACACCAGAAATAGGCTTCACACATTGTACCCATGTCGGGAATCGATGACGAGCGAACGCTTTAACCACTAGGCTACCCCCTCCGTCCCTACCTTACCGCTACAAAGAAAACAGAACTATAACCTGTGCTGATCAGTGAAGAAACAGACCCAGTTCATATTCTTGATGTAATTATTAGACAGAAACATATCCGTTTACACTGATACTGGTATATTGGTAAAGGGACTCCTTACTTGGGAAGAATTTACTCGAAACAAATCGAGAGTATTATATAATTTTGTTCTTCTGTATCTATTTTGCTGAGTTATGAATTTGTCATAATCAGAATCAAATCTAAGTCAGGATTTAGTAACTTATAAAACATTGTTATTTAATCTAAGTAATCTAAGAAAAGGTACATCCTTGTACGGACAGTTCCCTCTTGTCAGTTCGGTCATGTAAATAGTCCGCACTCTCTTGATAAAGATTCATCTAATGTATTTATTAACTGGTTCCCTGACCTGTGTATATGCAAACATGCATACACAAGATTGTTTCTGAATTGCAACCCCGACGAAAAATCACCCAGAAATGCACTAAGTCTGACATATTTCATGAAAAAAAATTTAAAATATTAAATGCCCTGATTGGCAAAAGACACCAATTCATCCCCAGGTCTGTACACATACAAAGTTTTGTGAAACAAAAATGTAATAGTTTCCACGTTATAACCCGGATGGAACCCTACCCATCTTGTTTCACATGAAAAATGTATCAAATCTCCAAATGACGAAAGGCACCAGTTCAACACATAAGTAATATGTGTACAAAGTTGTTTTTTTTAGTTCTGCTTCGGAAACGAAATATGTAATGGAATGCAGTAATTCCAACTTGTTTCCATGGAAACCAGAAAGATACAAAACTGTTAGAAATCACTAAGTGGCAAAAGGCACCAGTTCAGCAACCAAGTGTTCAAAGTTTGGTTAAGAAATATTGAACGGTTTTTTAGTTCTGCTTCGGAAATGAAACGGACGGAACCCATTCCGATATCACCATCCCACTTCGTGCCGAGGGATAAGACACATCTCTTCAACCTGAGGTAAACTTCCCTCCGATTATACTCATTGTTTGCTGTGCATTAGGCAACAAACTGGGGAATAATCTATACAACGTTTTCTTCTCGTCTGCAGGGAACGGCCATAGAATTATAATGTCTTCTATTGAAACAGCATAATAACACCCCAATAGCTTCCAGCATCGTTCTCAATCACAATTCATAATGCTTTTTGTTAAGGTTCATCACGACTAATTGACTAATGTGGAACCAGTTAATTATATTGTACACTTGCTTACTGCAAATGTATCACGCGCAAGATACACACTGGAACTAAAGCCACAAGAGACTGTACCCGTCCTGTTTCTGTATGCGTCTTGTTTATGTTGATTTCTTAAGTTATAAAAACAGTAGAGTGAGTGAGTGAGTTGGGTTTAACGCCGCTTTTAACAGTGTTCCAGTTATATCACATCGTGTCAGCTTAATGTGGGAGGAAAGCTCGAAGTGATGCAGGTTTCAGACGTTTACCACTTCGGTGAAACCCACGAGCACGGATATGGTGCTGACAAACCTAGAAACATAATCGGGGTGAACCGGGATTCGAGCCCACAATCATAGGTTTCTGGCGTGCCCAAGGGACGCAACTCTGCACAGCGAATAGCGGCGCCAGAGACGACTGGGCCACCCGTGCCCTCTCAAAACAGTAGAAAACTGTTTAGATGGTATACTTTCTTTTGAACAGCAGTTTATGTGGAAATGTTGACCAGTATACTCGAAGGTTCTTCCGTGAGGTGATTAGGTGAATAACAATGTCGTTGAAATGGTTCCCTACTGAGTGAGTGAGTGAATGAGTATGGTTTTACGCCGCTTTTAGACCTATTCCAGCAACATCACGACGGGAAACACCAGAAATGGGCTTCACACATTTAACTCATAAAGGGAATCCAACCCAGGTGTTCGGAGTGACGAGCGAACGCTTTTACCCACTGGACTATACCCCCGCCCCGTTTCGCTAGTGACTTGTTGTTCGACATTGTAGTGGCAGGCCTCGACACAGTAAATGCACACGAACCATTTGCAAGCTTGGTTCCATATGGTCACGGAAAACATATCAGAATCGTTCAATGGACTCTGATTTTAGCAGAGATTTCTGGGAAGGGTTTGTGGCTTTTATTTACGTAATCATTAGGCATGTCTTCACGGGCCCTTGCTTGATTTATTTGGACAATGACGGACAATCCTAATATCCGAAAAAGTCGAGGTTTGTGTAGATAATTCTAATAGCCGTATGAGAGTGTGGGGATGGAACCTGTCCTGGAATGAAACTCTTCGGATGTCCCGATTGTCATGATAGGTAAATTTCTGTCTTAACCAGATAACAGCCGTTGTCGTCTTTCAAACGGCTGGCTCCGGACATGGCGTGACAGCACATGGCATGTCACTTACAGAGACCAAGGTTGTACCCTTTATAGCCAAATACTTTCAATGTAAACACGATAATACCTGGTCCACACCGCAAGGATAACTCAGGCTCCTCTGTACCAGCGCAACAACGTTGCTTGACTCGCAGGCATTTCTGGTGGAATGAGATGCAACAGGCTTCATCAAGCCTAAGCCAAGAACAGCGAATGACCATCAGTTTGTTGGGTCAAATAAGGAAAGACGTTAAAAAAGAACACCATAAAAACGTCTGTTTCACTCACTGAACCAACGATGTGCCTGCATAACAACAAAGGTGTTATCTTAAACATTTACACAATCACCCAAGTAAAGAAATGTCTTTGATATTGATTTACATCATTGGAAGCTTTTCAACATGTTCTTAAACATTCTTTGCGTTTCTTTTTGTTGTTCGAATGTCACCACTCCTTAATTACAGCAGTTTATCGACTTGCTTTAACAGATTGAACTACTTTTGTATTCTTGCAGTTGAATTTCACAAATTGTTACAGGCTGCTTTTATCGTTCATATCGACACCGCTTAGGTGCACTAGCCGCCATTTGTCTAGGACAATGTGTCCGTTCACCGGCTTTTGGCTTTCAGATAGAAACAAACTATGGTGGCAAGCCGGGAATTAGGTATGGTGCTTCCGTCCTGCAATAGCAATATCAATTATTTATATGTCAACTTTGTGAATTGCACAGTAATACATATTAACGTGTTTTATCATTCTTACTATTGTAAATAAGCATTATTTTCACGCGTGTATAAATATCGTTTCAGAGCAACATATGCTTTATTTTCAGATTATGCCAAAACTAACAGTCCTAATCATCGCAGTTGTTGTTTCATGTAAGTAGCTTGAATTTTAATATCACAGTTTAATGATAAACGATTCCATATATAACAGTATATTCCAAGTTCATGCTACGGATACACAGACATTGTGTTTCTTTGATGTATGCTTCATGGTATTTTCCTTTATATCTTTATACATTGGACATAGTCCTATATTTCACAATGATCACAAACACAAAAAACACCAGTAGAGCCTACGAAACAGCTTTTTAGTGGTAACCATGAATACACTTTCCTTCCTGATTAATGTGCATTGGAGCCCAACACTTAACAAGTCGATATTGCAGACATTCGACTCGAAAGACAGACAGACTCCAGTGTCAGAATAATATTTTGAACATACTGAATCATGCAAACTTCATATTCGCGTGCAATAAATTCTGCTTAAAGATCAACACAGAACTTTCAATGAAATAGTTCATCGTATATCCTATACACAATCGTGTAAATTAATAATATAATACGTATATGATACGTGACTGCTTCAAAACTCCAAGACACCAGATGCAAGCAGAAATCATTTGGATCATCGCACAGTGTCTGATTTACTTGTTTGTTTATGGTCGGATTATACTAGGGTCACACGTGACCAAGTCGTGTAATTTGCTCTGCAGGGTTGCGTCCCTTAGGTGTATAGAAAAGAAACTATGGAAGTGGGTTCGAATCCTGTTTCACCCTGATTTTGTTTCGAGCTTTCACAGCACCATACCCCTGCTCGTCGGTTTCAATAAATTGTAAAAATGAGACCTGCATCACTTCGGGCTTCCATCCCACATTAAGCTGACACGCCGTCATATAACTGACATACTGTTTAAAGCGGCGTAAAACCCAACTCACTCACTCACTCACTCACTCACTCACTCACTCACTTCTCGTTGCAGGCGTCCAGTGTGACAGCCTCTGGGGTAAAACATTCTACATCTATAAGGACAGTAGGACATGGAACGAAGCGAGACAAATATGCGAGAGCAATGGACGACGCCTGGCCCAGATAGACAACAAACAAACAGTGGATGCTCTTCTTGCGTATGCAAATACAGCTCATTGGACAGATAACATGTATGCCAAAATTTACCCATAACCATTTTTGACGAACTACATGCACAGGAGGCCCGTGAAGATCCGGGGTACAATAGGTCTTCAGCAACCCATGCTTGCTGTAAAAGGCGACTATGCTTGTCGTAAGAGGCGACTAACGGGATCGGGTGGTCAGGCTCGCTGACTTGGTTGATGCATGTCATCGATCCCAATTGCGTGGATCGATGCTCATGATTTTAATCACAGGACTGTCTGGTCCAGTCTCTATTATTTACCGCCGTCATATAGCTGGAATATTGCTAAACAACAAACCAAACCAACCCAAAAACCAAAACATGCACAGGACCTTTGGTTACGATGCCTTGATTATTTGATTAATCAAATTGGGTTTAACGTCGTTTAAATAGTACTGTAGTCGAAGAATGTGATACATGTTTGCCATTTCCACAATGGTCATACCTGGTACTGAAGGCAAACACGGTTCTGTTTGGCAGGATAACGGCTGTGTAAAAAGGGCGTTTATTTGGGTCTTTTAAATCTTCTTTTTATTTCTGTGTCCTGTGTTACAAATATAACTCTGAAGTTAAAAGTTAAAATTTAATATACAGTGTTTACCACTGACCCTAGGCAAGGACATTTCTGGATTGGGCTGAACCGAGCGGACAACGCACCTTATCACCGCTGGGATCACTGTGAGAGTACTGACGGTTCGTCCTTCACGTTCTGGGCGGAAGAGCCGGCTTCGGACAAAAAGTGTGTATTTGCTGAAAATGACATATTAAGATGGAAAAACGAAGTGTGTGACAGCAGCAGCTATCAGTATCTTTGCCAGGAGGACACAGGTGAGGAACAACCCAGGGATTCACGAATTCTTAGTGTTGTGACCATGCATTACCCTTGACCTTGGATCCTGAAACTACGTCATCAAAGTCTAACATGTACGTCGCAACGCAGATACGTTATGCACACAGACGCACATTTTCACGCTCTCACGTCATCAGACTTACATGTACATACATTTTCAATCGAGGTTGTCCGAGAAATCAAAACACGATATCCCCGCTTTTGACACATTTATTATACAAGAAGTAATCATGTGTAAATATTGAGAGTAAGTAAAACATGCCTTTAGTTTTCATTGTAAACCTTCAGTGACGTCACCCTATGTTCTCCTATCGGATTAAATCTCATAAACAGGATGTTGTAAAACCCTTTCATTTTTTTTATACAAGTTTCGTTTAGATTGTACCAGAAGGCGACAGAGGCGCTGATAAATCACAAAATTTGTAAGGATGTCCCGTACGCCAGCAGCAGATATTTTACGCCCGTTTCCTAAGGTTCATGGAAAGTATGTTTGAAACACAAAATTGTTCATAAATGTTGTTTTAAGCTCTTTTTTTCGGTTACTAAGTTACATAAAACACTTCCTTCGGATTTTTATGATATTTAAAACCTTTATTCTCTGGATGCCGGTTTTAAATTTCATAAAAACCTTTGGACGTGTTTTATCCTACACTTATCAGCACTTTACTTTAAGTTGGTTGGTTTGTTGTTTAACGCCGCACTCGGCAATATTCCAGCTACATGACGGCGATCTATAAATAATCGAATCTGGACCAGACAATCCAAGGATTGACATCATGAACATCGATCTACGTAATTGGGATCGATGACATGCATCAACCAAGTCAGCGAGCCTGACCACCCGATCCCGTTAGTCGCCTATTACGACAAGCATAGTCTCCTTTTACAGTAAGCATGGGTTGTTGAAGACCAATTCTATCCCGGATTTTCACAGGCCCCATTACCATTAATGGACATAACGTGGCATAGCTCTTCAGCAACCAATCCTTGCCATAAAAGGCGACTGTGTTTGGTCCAGATATGTCATCGCATCCCTATTGCGTGGATTGATGCGCATGATGTCAATCATGTCTGGTCCAGACTCGATTATTCTTCCGACCGCGGTCATATAGCTGGAATATTGCTGAGAGCGGCGTTAAACAACAAACAAACAAAGTTAAAAGACATTCCATTTAGTGGGTTTATTGGGAAAGCGCTTGTAGTTCTTCGAAAATGTAGGAAGGAATATAAGCAAGACGCGACTAGTTTTATTTGTATGTTTATTTGTTGTTTAACGCCGCACTCCTGTGTGTTTGTTGGTTCCAGGTCCCTGTACATACACAGACTTCAGTGGGACGTGTAAAGGGCCCAGCCATGCTGAGGCTTCTGTCGTTCCTGTTGTGGATGTGGCTGAATGTGAAGACTTGTGCAGTAACACCCTACAGAATAACCTGGCATGTTGGATGTACAGCTACGACAATCCCACCTGTACGCTGTATTTCGACACGGACCCATGGGCATGTACACAACCGTCATTGGCAGCGACAGCAAAGACGCGAGTCTGCTTTACATGTGTGTATACATGATTGCTCACTTTGTTACGTCTATCATCTAAAGAAATGCAAAAAAGATTGATTTGCCTTGTTCAAACTTGCTTACAGCCTGCCATTACAAAGCGGGAATATTGTAACCTTTGGCGTAAAACAACATTCACGTCAATCTGCTTGGCTTCGTTCACGCGAGTATATATACATTCAAGAGACCGACCATTAAACTTACTGGAGCGTCGGTCGGTTTTGTTAGAGATCGATTAATCTTCATAGCTCCAAGATTACACGACCCGTGAGGATCCGGGGTAGAATATGTCTCCAGCAACCCATGCGTGCCGTAAAAGGCGAGTATACTTGTCGTAAGAGGCGACTAACGGGATCGGGTGGTCAGGCTCGCTGACTTTGTTGAAGCATGTCATTGTATCCCAGTTGCGTCGATCGATGCTCATGATGTCAACCACTGGATTGTTAGGTCCAGGCTCGATTATTTACACACCGCCGTCATATAGCTGAACTCGCTAACCCTCCTGTGTAATTTCGTTTTTGCCGACAGTTGATGCAGTGACTTCGTCCTCAAGTTACAGCAACTCTAATTCCAAACCAATTATCAACTGCGACTCATACACAACACAACCTGCAACTACCTCGACACCAACGACAACAACGCCCTCTACAACAACGACAACTACCACCACAACTACTACGGGGGTAACTACTTCTATCAATACCATCGCACCTGCAGTTATAACAACAAGCACGTCAAATATATTTGAAGTAAATACATCGCCGGAAAATACCACATCTATATCTACCAACAATGGGGCAGCTTCTAACAGCGACACCGCAACGGCTGGTACAACGGAGACTACTACATCATCGGCAACGATTGCAATTTTCAGTATGGCAACTAATCCCACTACACCAGCCACTGCAACTATCACCATGACAGCTAATCCCACTGCACCAACAACTACAAATATCACCATGGCAACTACTCCAACTACACCAGCCACTGAAAGCATGACCATGACAACTACACCCACTACGACGGCCACTGGAAGTATCACCATGGCAACTAATCCCAATATCCCGACCACTGCAAGTATCACTATGGCAACTACAACGACTAATCCAGTAAACAAGCCTACGGGATCATCACCTGTGACTGCCGTTCAGGCGTCGACGTCAACAGCAACAGGTACCGCAGCTTTGACTACACAACATGTAACATCTACATCCACTACATCATCACAAACTATCATTTCTTTAACAACCGTCGTGTCGCCTTCCGTAGGAAGCAAGTTGAAATATCACCAGCAACAAATCAAAATAATATAACTTAGGGTTATTCCTTGTGGGGCTACTATTGTTCAATTTTGTACTTGCGTCATTTGATTATCTTTACGATAATTTGTTATCCAAGATCATGTGCTTTCGACAAAAAAGTTTAAGCAAAAGTAAGTTCTAAGCATTAACAAAATTCACAGATACCATAACACAAGCCCCGATTATGTTTCCAAGTTTGTTAGCACCATACCCGTGCTCATGGGTTTCAACGAATTGATAAACGTCTGAGACCTGCATGCCTTCGGGCTTTCCTCCCACATTAAGCTGACACGCCGTGGTATAACTGGAATACTGTTAAATGCGGCGTTAAACCCAACTCACTCACTCACTCATCTTCGTACTGAAATGTGATGACAAAGAATAATTTTGCTTATACCATATATTTTCAGACTCTTCTGGAAACAGCGAAACCTGCCCGTGTTTGGTGTGCGTTGAAACAAAAAATATGACAGAGATACAGCGTATTGTGGACGCCATACTCCTTCGCCTGAAGTTAGACAAGTCCAAGCTGTCAGCCACCAGAAGGAAGCTGGAGTCGGAGCCGGACGACAGACCCTCAGCACAGGCCATGGGCTACTCGGGGATAATCTTCATCGTCATCACGATCAGTTTCTTTCTTCTAAGTGATATGATACGACTCTGTCAGTTTTTCCAAGACAAAAAATCGAACCCACAATTACAGATCAGAAACAACACTGCCTGAAGAATGACGATACATGGTCAAATGGTGTCGTGAAAATATGTAAATGAGAAAGCGTAATGTGACCGTAAAGGATGCGAAATATGTGGTGTGATGCCCTAATCGTGAAGCGTTTTGTGATACACGTACCGTGTCAAATAAAAGCGTCAAACCTATTTCCATAGCCAAAATGAATATCTGCTAAAAGCAGAGTCGATTGTACGATTCCGTCTATATCACGAGGATGTGTTTATGAATCACCATCAAACAGCAATAATACCAGGCGTTCGCAAAAAGGCGTGTGTATCCTGCCTTACCGGTGGCATCCGTCAGGTAATTATAAGTAAGAGGCAACTAAAGGTTGACAGTACAAGCTATGGAAGCAAATGCTTTCTCATCTGACGTTAACTTACGAGTAAACAATATGTGAAATGACTTTCTTATTGTTAACGTCTAAGTAAAATTTGAGGGTAAGACATTTTGGCAAGAAGTTGGTATTTCCATGAGCACCAATTGTGTCCCCTTTCTATTGATTTGTTTCATTATCCATAAGAATCGGAATATCTGATTTTTCCAAGATGTTTCACGAGAGCTTTAAGTATATCTGATGATCTGATATCGTTCAATCACAATCAAGAAGACCATTCCCTTCCACTGATTCACCCATCTGGACTAGAAACAAAGGAGACCTCCTGCAGTGGGACCGCCCCGTCTATACCATGCTTAGAGCTTGAATGTTGCACTCGGTCATGCTCTTCCTACAAAGATTTCAAAGAGCGTCATACCACTCTTGCACAAAAGTTATCTGAGGTTACTGACAACAATTATGTACGATGCATTTCCCTATCTTGACTTGTACCACATGGTCCCGTGTTCTTTTTTCGGGTGAGGAGTTGACTTGCCTTTGAATGTGTTTGTGACTGGTGCCACCGATGGGACTCACCTTTTCGTGAACACCTGGTATCATCAGTATTTAATGGGGATTCACGAACGCTTGCTTATGGTCGAAATTGTACAATAGACTCTGCTCTTGGCAGGGATTTCATATGGATATTGAAACCGTTTTCTCGCCTTTATTTACCTCAATACTTTGCCATGTTTATGTGCCAATCTGCTTATATTCAATATCAACCTTCAAACCCTCAAAATTATGCTAAACTGTAATCTTAATTCACGTTCAACAGGGCTTGTATAAGAGTATCTGACTGCTGAAGGTAGGGAATAATAATGCAAGAATGTCAAACAATGCTTGTGGTCGTCGGTTCGGTGATTATTTTTAAATATTGCTTGGACTTAGCGTTGATAGTGCGTGTTTTTACAAGTCGCGATATGCTTTGTGTGTCAGAACTGCAAGCACACATTCACATCATAATTATACATAACTGTCCGTGTCATTACCAAAATGATTTTACCAATTACATTTAGGTTCAAATGACAGTGATTAGCTGAGTTCCAGTTTTAAATATTTAATGTTGCTAGTATTTACAAATATGTTGAAAGTGATGTTATTTAACGCTTTGTCAGTTTCAACAATGACAATACTCAATTGTGTAACATGTTCTTGATGTATTCGTGGGAATTTTGACAGACTTCGTGAATCTCTCCAATAACTATGTTACTAATGGATTTGATCCACCCCGAAAGACATTGATGATTATCTAGTTTTGCCCACGTTTTGGCATACACTTCAACAGCATCCCTGATGCAGTTGCAATTATAGCCCCGATGGAATCTGCATGGTTCGCGGTACTTTGGGGCCACTGTGCAGTAACTGTCGAAGGGGGACCTTGCGACTTTTCATGAGGTCCCCAGTAATGACATGTCCAGAAGTGAACAGCTAAAGCGAGAGTTTGATCAATCACATTTTCTGGATGTGCCATCGTATTCCTGTGCACTTCCCATGGATTGTTTGTAGGTTAATAATGTTGATGTAGGAGACTTGATGTTTAAAATATTGACGGATGGCTCTGAAAACAAATTTGTTCGGAAGGATATTGCCTAAATTGACTACATCATTAACCCTGTAACTACAGTTGTATTGTTCTTGGTTTAACCACTGCTGTCCCATCCTTCCTGTTCCTTTTCGTTGTTTAACGCTGCACTCAAAAATATTCCAGCTGTATGACGGCGGTCTGTATTAATCAAGTCTGGACCAGACAATCCAGTGATTGATGCCCTGAGCATCGACCCACGCATGACATGCATCAAACCAAGTCAACGAGCCTGACCACCCTTGAGTCGTCCCTACGGCAAGCATAGTCGCCTCTTACGGCAAGCATTGGTTCCTGAAGACCTACTCTAACCCGGATGTTCACGAGCCGCTGACCCACCCACAGCCTACAGTCGACATTCTGTTTGTACCAGAATTCGTTTCTTCTGTTTGAATAATATCATTTAGGAACCCTTGATGTTTCGGACGCATAATGAAAAATAGGCCAATGCGGATTTCGTTGATATTGAACCGTTTCTTTCTAATAAGTTTTCGCAACTTATCGAATGTATTAAATTTTCAAATTTATATCAGGTTTGATAATCTTTCTGTGGCCATGACTTAAATGTCTTCCTGGCGGGGATACGGGGGCTGGACAATATGTCACTGCATCAATATGCCATGGCTGTCCCAAGCTCCCATATCTGGACGAGTTCTCCTTCAAGGCTGTGTGTCAGACTGATTGTTAGGCCGTTGGCTGAATACTAGAATTTTTACAAAATTCTTAGTTTCATGTGACCAAAGGAACGATGCTGAAATGATGACATAGACAGGGCGATCCGCTGTTGAGTGATTCTTGCTGGTATGTTTTGTTGTATATGCCATCAACATGAATCATTATATAACTTATCTTTTTGCGCTGGGACTTTGCCATATTAAAACATGTATATGCAACTATGTTTCTATGTCCTAACCACTGACAGTTATAGGGATCGTCTGCACCAAAAGAGAAGGTCGGTCGATGGATCCTTTAACCGCGTCATACAAGGAGACGTTAATAGCTGGTACGCGGTACAAAGAGGAAAAGCAAAAACCTCGGAATCGATATTTACAGTTTCCGAAGACGCATCTCCCAGATGACAATTTCGATGTTTTCCATCTTTGTTTCATTATATAGCTGACTGTATTGGCTTGAGACGAGTGTATTGTTGTATGGTGATATATTCAATGAACATTTCGTCCCCAAGCTTATTGTGTACACCTCGTTACATCACTAATCCTTTGGTATCCCGTAGCTGCTAATTGTTGCGTTACAAGCCACCGTGCATATGCCCAAGTATGGGCACTATTAGCAAATTAAGGTTTCAGAAAGACATCTATACTTCCCTTAATGAACCACATTATGACCGAGGATAGAGCGGCAAGACAAAACTAGAAATCGATTTGGTTTCATTGTCTGAGAAGACAGATTAGGAAATAATTCAGTATGCATTGTCATGTCAACCCTGAGCAAAAGCTGTGACAAATAAACGCCATAATCACGCAGTGGAGTAGGATTTCTTCTGAGATGGATGAGTGTCATGAAGGACAGTTCTACAAACACACTTCAGAATTCCTTGCAGAATGAAGCCTTGCGTGAACACGCTCGTATCGCGCAAGTCGTAAGGGGCAACTTGATGGAGTGAGTGAGTATGGTCAGTACACAGCTTTTAGCACTGTTCGAGCAATATTACGACAGGTGACGCAAGAACTAGGCTTCACACATTGTACCCATGTGGGGAGTCGAACCCGGGTCTTCGGCGTGACGAGCGAACACTTTAACTACCAGGCTACCCGACCGCCCCAGCAACTTGATGGAGCGGTAGGTCCAGTTCATTCTCCGACGGCATAGAGGTCATCCTCTGTGGCTCTGTCTTCGACGGCGTGGAGGTCATCCTGGGTGGCTATGTCTTCGACGGCGTGGAGGTCATCCGCGGTGGCTCTGCGTGTCTCCGGTGGCGTGGAGGTTATCTCACTGGCTCTGTGTCTCCGATGGCATGGAGGTCATCCTCGGTGTCTCTGTCTCCGACGGCATAGAGGTCACCATCGGTGGCTTTATGTGTCTTCGATGGCATGGAGGTCATCCTCGGTGGCTCTGTGTGTCTCCGTAGGCATGGAGGTCATCTCGGTGGCTCTGTGTGTCTCCAACGGCGTGGAGGTCATCGTCGGTGGTTTTGTGTGTCTCTGACGGCGTGGAGGTCATACTAGGTGGCTCTGTGTTTCTCCTTCTGCAAGGAGGTTATCCTCGGTGGCTCTGTGTGTCTCCGATGGTCTGGAGGTCATCCCCGGTTGATCTGTGGGTCTCCGACGGCGTGGAGGTCATCCTCGGTGGCTCTGTCAACCACCGTCCAGACTCGGGTATTTACAGGCCCAAGTCATTTAAGCAAATCACAAACAAATAGGTCAATGCCCTTGGACATATTGACCTAGTTAACAATGTCCCATGACTACTGGAATGAATGTCCAAGGCTAGAAACTAATGTCCTGTAACACTCAGCCCACCCACCCCGCTCCTCCCTCCCTACATCTCCCTCATCACAGATTATCAACTGGTCTGTCCCAAACCCACTTCAGCCCCCCCCCCCCCCCCCATCAGCACCCATCACCACACACACACACACACACACACTCATCACGGATTATCAAGTGGTCTGTCCTTCAGCCTTAGCGATCAACACTCACCCAAACCCACCCAACTCCTCACTCTCTACACCCCACTCCTCACGGATTATCAACTGGTCTGTCCCTCACCTCCTTCAGCCCTGAAGATAAACGCCTCCCACTCCCCCCCCTCCTCCCCCCCCCCCCCCCCCCCCCCCGCCCCCCTCCCCCCATCCCTCCTCTCACACTCCGCATCTCGCAGCAACCCATGCTTGCCGCAAAAGGCGCCTATGCTTGTCGTAAGAGGCGACTACCGGGATCGGGTGGTCAGGCTCGCTGACTTTGTTGAAGTACGTCATCAATCCCAATTGCGTGGTTCGATGCTCATGATGTCAATCATTGGATTGTCTGGCCCACACTCGATTATTTACAGACCGCAGTCATATAGCTGGACAATTGCTCAGTGGGGCGTTAAACAACAAATAAACCAGCGCTTCCCCACCCGGAATATGAAATGGTCTGTCCCAAACGACCATCTAGAGAATATTCCCTCAGAAGACAGTATGATTATCACCTACATATTGATCGCAGTCGGTCCTGCCATAGAGACGCGAACATTTTGCATTGAAGTTATTCCGTAATACTGTCATAGTGCCTCACAACCTACTGTATCGTGGATGGTTTTACAGTGTCCAGCTGTGGCAACGTCCCACGTGTCAGACCGTTGGCCCTCCATCTGGCAAGACCACACCGTAAGGTAACGATACATTTCCCTATTATTTTACAAATATTCAGGTATTTCTATAAGTATATCTATATATAAGATGATAGTTCCAGTTTATAAGTATTACATTTTCAAAGTTTTATTTGGTATATATCTAGACTTCCTTGTTGTGATCAAATAGGCGAATACCAAATATAAAACGTCATCGCCATAGGATAATCAGTCTCGATTATCCCTCGACAGATTCCGTTGGGCGTACAAGTCAATATTGTTGTGAAAATTATATGAGTGGATCACTGAAAATCAGTGATGACACCTGGTGTTCGCGTCAATGGTAAGCATGTACTGCCCAATGGCATATACATAAAATATACAATATGTGTTTGTTTGTTGTCTGAATCCTCCATGGTCTAATGGAAAGAGAGTCTTCCCGGAGGGCAGAAGGTCGGTTTTCGACACCCCCGACCGCGTCATACCACATTAAAATATGGTGCTTGTTGTCACTCTGCCTTGGCATTAATGGGATAAAACAAGAACTGGTCAGCTCGGAGTCAGTATATTGTGCTTGAGTTGCGTAAATCCATATTAAACTGCCTCAGGCTCGCTGACTTGGTTGATGCATTTCATCGCATCCCAATTGCGTAGATCGATGCTCATGCTGTCAATCACTGGATTGTCTGGTTCAGACTCGATTATTGACTTACCGCCGTGATATGGCTGGAATATTGCTGAATGCGGCGTTTAACAACAAACAAACAAACATCGAGAGGCGGATGCTATCGCCACAGTTTGAGTGACTTGTCCAGGTACAAGTAGATCTGTGCAGGGACGGGCATGCAGGGGTCTTCAGGACTATTCAACATTTACGATTTGGGCCTGGGAATTGGAACCGAACACAATGCGATCCCTGTTTTGATGTCTCGGGGCTCCAATTCTAGCATTAATCTCACGACATTTCACTGTGTTGTTGTTGTTGTTTAACGACGCACTCAGCAATATACCAGCTATATCGCGGCTGTCTGTAAATAATCGAGTCTGTGTGACCTAAGGTTGTGTGTCCTTAGGATAACTGAGTTTGAGATGATTAATCGATAAAATCACGAAGACACCTTTCAACAAAGCAAATGTTTTGAGCACAACAAAAGCATGTTCAAATATTTTATAACATTCTTGGGTGGGAATTGTTCCATCCATGGGTTTACATTTGAAGTGAAGATGACAATCAATGATCAATAAACTTCGTGTGGTGTGTTTAGGAGGCACTGTCTGACTGAAACCAGAGATTAGCACGAAGACGACGTCGTCCTTATCTCTCGCCACTTCATGATGTGATTTTCAAGAGTTACGCACATAACCCCAGAAGCAGCGTGTTCGCATAGTTGAAGATGTGTTTTAAAGCGAACAAACATCGGGCAATGTGTGCTCGACCTTCTTAACTTGGAACATGAGGACTTTAGAAAATAGGAATAAGCAAACATGCCACTTCATGAAGAACATAATAGACGTAGAAAATGTTCTCAAAGGGAGGGGACACAGGTGGCCCAGTCGTCTAAGTCGCCGCGATTCACTGTGCAGAGTTGCGTCCCTTGGTCTCGCCAGAAACCTATGATTGTGGGTTCGAATTACGGTTCGCCCCGATTATGTTTCTAGGTTTGTCAGCACCATACCCGAGCTCGTGGGTTTCACCGAAGTGGTAAACGTCCTGCATCACTTCGGGATTTCCTCGCTGACACGCCGTGATATAACTGGAATACTGTTAAACATGGCGTTAAACCCAACTCACTCACTCACTCTCAGTTCCTAAAATTTACTAATCAGTTGCTAAAATTTGCTAAGCAGTTGGATAAGCAGCTGGTTGGTCAGTTTTTAATACGACTTCAGAGTGCTTCGTTTCCGCTAGCAGTTTTCCGCCTTTATCTTGCTCGATCTTGGTAGAAATAACATAATTTTCGCGTTGGCATTACTCAAATGAATATCGCTCCTTGTAATGAAACAGAGCAATCCATCTTGTCTGCTCTCCGAGATCTTTCAAGACAGAGTTGAACCCAAACATTATGCTTCATATGTCGCCCGGAGGATGCTAAATATGAAAGCATATCTTTCCTTTTGGTAAGTAGACCGCCTCCGTGGTCTAGTGGTAGAGCGTCTGCCCGGAAGGTCCGGGATTCGATCCCCGACCGCGTCATACCAAAAGACGTTAAAAGATGGTACTTGTTGTTACCCTGTCTGGCGCTCGGCATTAAGGGGCTAAAACAAGGACCGGTCGGCTCAGAGCGTGTCTGAGTGGGGTATTCATGTTAAACTGCTGCATGGTATCTCAGTGAGCTAGCACTATAAATCGGCATCAGTCCGGACTAGTACAAGCAGACACACACACACACACACACACACACACACACACACACACACGTGCATGCACGTCGCTATATAAGTGCAATAATCTTGGACGCGACGTTAAACCCCATTTCACCTCACCTTTTGGTAAGTCCGTTAGCCGTACTACAGTCGTCTATTATGACAAGTGTTGATTCTCCTTTGAATTTTTCGTGGCGTACTCTTAAACAGCCTTGTAAACGATCGCCCTGATCAACTTTGTGCACCTCGGAATCGTTCATTACCCAATCT
The DNA here is from genome assembly GCF_022045235.1 of Haliotis cracherodii. Classification (NCBI taxonomy): domain Eukaryota; kingdom Metazoa; phylum Mollusca; class Gastropoda; order Lepetellida; family Haliotidae; genus Haliotis; species Haliotis cracherodii. The sequence goes on along the minus strand of NW_027266265.1, from coordinate 1,940,839 downwards.
CTCGATAGGTATGTTTTATTAACGTTTATAGTTGGGCACAGAATTAGAATATGGGCAAAAGAATTGTAAAAAATGACTTTGTAAAATATCTAGAATAAAATCTGTTTTTCCACACCCCATTTGCCTGCAGATGATAGCGCAGTGCGGTTCTTTGGGTAAAAGATTATTAATAGATTGCTGGCACAAAACTTTGTATATTAAGTTGCACATATATAACCACGTACACATACACGTTTATTTTACCAGGCGTTTCGGCCTTCTTCATTTGTATAGTAACACCCTCACTAGCATTTCTATTTTCCGCCCACTACCGTGTAGTTGGTCATCATCTGTGGTTCGCAGGTCGAACCATAGTACATACTTCGAGGTAGGGAATTCAGCCAGCGATACATCCCAAGAGCCAGATCTTTTGCCACCACGTTAACTTCTGGACTTATAGATGGGAGTTTCTTAATCTCATCCCACTGTTGATATGATTGCATGCCTTGACAATATAGTTGATAAGGCATGCTCTCGATAGTCAGTTCTACTTTTGTAATCTTGGGGTTGTAGAACACCTTGGTATCTCTGGAAAATGATTCAGGAGTGTCCTCAAACAACATTATAATAACCTTCAATGATCTAACCGGCATGTTTAGATTGATATTCCACGTGTGTGGTAGTCATTAAAAGTGAGTTCGTATTCTAACTTATCACCGAGGGATGCTTGATAGAAGGTCATGTGACTATCTAGTTATTAAAAGTCAAGCGGAATATATATACTGAACAACAAAAATTCCTGTGACATTGAATAAGATTTAATGCAAAGTTATCTTTTTTACCACATCTGAAACAATTTCGGTTTGCAACAGATAAAAGACTCCTGTAAGTGTTCAAATGGTTTAATTTGCCATACTGATTTCAGAAAATGTGTGATTTCATAAAAAAAAACATGAACATGCCAAAATATCAATTTACAAATCAATAGCGTGTGTGTCCACCTCTGGTTGCGATGCATGCAACACATCTTCGTCTCATGGAATGGACCAGGCGTCACACAAAGTCCTGTGGGATAGCTGTCCATATCTGCTGGAGCATGTTTCGAAGTTCCATGAGTGTCTGTGGAACACATGGTTGATGTCGAAGGCGCCGATCCATCTCATCCCACATGTCCTCGATTGGTGAGAGATCCGGCCAGGTGATGACATTCACGTTGTTTTGTTGAAGAGAATCCTGAACAAGTCGAGCAATATGAGGCCGGGGCTTGTCATGTTGAAAGGTTATGACGATGCAAAAACGGTAGAACAACAGGGACGATGATCCCGTCGGGGTAGCGCTGTCCATTGAGATTTCCCTCTACCACTATCAAAGGGGTCCTCTGCCTTGCTGTAATCCCACCCCATACCATAATGCTGCCGCCCCCGAACCGATCTTCTTCCATGACACAATGATTGACGTAACGTTCACCTCAACATCAGTACACTCGAATCCGTCCATCGCTGTGGCTGAGGTTAAAAACAGACTCGCCAGTGAATAGAACTTGTCCCCACTGCATGGCCGTCCAGCGTAGACGTGATTGACGGTGGTTTCCTGTCAAAATGGGACGTCTGGCGAGTCTTCTCCAATCCCTGGACATCTGAGACGGCAACGTACGGTTTGTGAAGACATTCGTCGATGGCCAGGGATGCTTCTTGCAGTCACTGTTGCTGGCTGTAAACGATTTCGTAGATGTGTTGTTCAAATACAGTTGTATTTTTTATTATTGGTTACGCGTGGCCTGCCAGTCCGAGGATGGTCTCTGACTGCATTCGTCTGTTGCCAACGTTGCCTTAAATATCAAATGGTGTTTCTGTGGACGTTAAATTGTCTTGCAACATCAGCGAGGATCACTCATCAATAATATAGCCAAGCTAGATGAACTTGACAAGCATATTGCTTATGAGAAAACAAAACTTACACAGGCAGATGATGAATTCAGTAGACACCATGTTGCAGAAAGATTGCATAACTTAGAAGACGAAAGATCAGCTCACTTGGAAGCAGCTTCTACTAATAGAGAAGCACTTCGCTCTCAAATCAGTCAAATTCGAGAAACTATTGATCAAGTCGTCAATGATGATGCTACACTGGCAGAAGAAAATTAAAACACTGTTCAGAGAACAGGGGATAACCATTACCAGTATTTTAACCGCATTGGGATTTATTTCAACCTTGGCTCACACATTAACTGGAGTTGGTGGTACAGGTTGTGGCACACCGCCTATCGATAAGGATGGTGTAAAAGTGTGGATAAAAAAGCAATTAAAGGCATTAGGAGAAGCACTAGCAAAGCTAGCTGGTAAAGCCGCGTCTGCACTTCATGGTATAATCGGGAGTATTGTATTCTGGCTCTTGAATTTATTTGCCAAGACCACCACTTGGCCTAGTCGAAAGTTGTGGGCAGTAATTGTAGCAATTGTCGGGCTGTTGTATGTAGCTGCTAAATCATGAATAAACCCGCAGTGACTCCCTCTACTATGAGCGCTGTTTTGTTATCAATATGTTGTTGATCTGGAGACACATGTGGCTGTTGCACTTCTGTTTTTTGGTTTATTTGCAGTAGATGACTGTGGCTTGACTGTTACTGTTTCGCCTGTGTTTGGTTGCGTTATTAATGCAGTGTTAAGATCTGAATTGAAACCTCATGTTTATCGGTAGCAACCTACCACTTGACCAAGCCTTACTCGGTGACATGTACAGACCTATTCCAAAAACATAGTCTACTTTAGATTCAGCATACTGCAGTACATCTTGGTATCGCCTGATAGCCGAAGGTAGGTCAACGGGTGATGAAATAGCATCCTCTACAATCGCTGTAAACTTCTTTTGCGCAGTCATGGATACTGTTGATGGATCAAATAAGCAACATAAAACATCGCATAGAGATGGAGAGGGACTCGAGACTTGGATTATGTAAAAAGTACCGCAGAGCTGTGAATGCTCTCGACGGTGTTGACACTGCACTTGTAACGGCCAGCATGGGACTTGGTGTTGGTTTATTATCAACCATAATCGCCACGCCTATCGTACTTGGCATGGAAGTAGCAGCCGGAATCTCTGGACTGGCAGCTAAGCTCTTAAATTTATTTCTGGTAAGTTGCAAAAGAAAGCAAAGTTGAATACCATTTAGGATCATATTTCAACAGCACTGGCTGATTGCAAGATATCCCAGGAGGAGTTTCGTTTAGTGTTGTCAGAACTCACCAAATACAACGCAACGAAGCAGGAGATTCGGTCAAATTCTGGTAAGACCAGTGGCATAAGTGAAGAGAATAAAAGTTCCTAGGACAGGGGAGACAAAAAGCGCACCTAGTATTCCGTGCCAAAACCAAAGAACTGGTTGCAGATTAAGAATAAATTGTTTCCTCGATGTGCATCTTGATCCATGGCGATCATTGGATCGCATCGCATAATTTGCTTAAAGAAAATACCTCTGTAGTCGCATTGTTAGGGTATGAGTCTGGTTTAGGTGGCAGTGCCGCATTCCCAAAATCACTTAGCTGGAATATTGCTGAATGCGGCGTTAAACAACAAACAAACAAAAATAAATTTGTCGTGTCGGGTAGTGGTGTACAAAGTTGAAAAGTAAAAGGTTTGACAGAATTGAACTTTGTTTTTTTCTGAGACTGCAAAATGTATGCAAAGTTAACATATGTAACAAAATGCTTCCATTATTGGTTTTAGATAATACATTATTACTTGAATTTGATTTTCTCAAGTGAAGTAGGTCAAGTCAAATTAAGATAAAAATTAGTGCCAGTGTCAACATTTGGATTTGATCAAGACGTTACGTAAATTGGACATTGTCACTGGCCTTAATCATTGGCCATTTGATTTCTGTTGTAAACAGATATAACATTAAATTGAAAGTGACAAAACCCTTTTCATATTCCTACATAAACTTCCTTCTCAAATTCACAACACAAAGAGAGTTCAAGTCATTAGATGCGATGCTACAAAGTGCCGACAGGTGCTAATGATGTCTTGAAGATGCACCTCGCCGTGATGTTGATGAAGATTGATGTGGAGGAATGACGAGGTTGCCGTTCGAACCGATCATCAGATGTTTTGTTTTGTTTTGTGTGCTTGTTGTTTAACGCCGCACTTAGCAATAATCCAGCTATATGACGGCGGTCTGTAAATAATCGAGTCTGAACCAGACAATCCAGTGATTGACATCATGAGCATCGATCCACGCAATTGGGATACGATGAAATGCATCAACCAAGTCAGTGAGCCTGACCACCCGATCCCGTTAGTCGCCTCCTTCAAGCATAGACGCCTTTCACGACACGTATATGGAGTTTTAATTTACCAGGAAAGAGGGGAGATCTCACCAATGTGATATTTTCTGTGAGAATCAGTATTGTACAACAAACCACAATCAGCACATAAGCACAGCGTGCATTATTAATATAATCAGATAAATTGCAGCCATCTGCTCTGTTTCCCTTAACATAACAAAAAAACATTTGGCATCAACAATGTAATTTATTAATATTTGTACAGATGAAATGCTTTGATTAGTTATGGATCCGCCGACCATAATCTTCAATGAAGTATAAATATTATTTTCAATGAAAAGTTCGTTTATGAACACTGAGTCTGAAAATCCCATTTAGCAATAAAATATATCACAAACTGTTTCCATTATAGTCCTGACAACAGCAAAACTCCACAACCCATACAACGTGCACAAAGCATGCTTCAGGTGATGGTTCTGCTATCTATTGTTTTATATGCTTAGATTACGATTGGCGTGTTTTCTTCTCGAAGACAAAGCCAGAAATAGCGATCAGGTTGACATACATTTCCTCCCAGATCTACCAGTGATTCCGTTAAGAAATAATTAACAAGATGATTTTAAAGAATTTTGATGCAATGATCGGAAGAAATTGTTTCTGAAATTATTATTTTACAAGTAATTATATTCTTATATCGTGTTATGATAGTTGTAGATTTTACCAGGTATGTTTAAAATGATATTAACGTATCACTTGACGTTCAGACAAGAAGTAGTTATCCCCTCCTTGCTGATCGGGTGGTCGGACTCGCTGACTTAGTTGATGTTTTTCATCGTATCCCAATTGCGTGGATCGATGCTTATGATGTCAATCACTGGATTGTCTGGTCCAGATTTGATTATTTACAGACCACCGTCATATAGCTGCAATATTGCTAAGTGCGGCGTTACACAACAAACAAACAAAAACATCCATGGTTCCACAATGGTCTACGTAAACGTTCTACGGTCTACGGACTTTCGATCGCGAAAACGATATGTTGACATATAATTGTGAAGCTACAACAAATATTACTTTTAACGAGGCAGGGTATGGTATGTGTTATATATGTATCCATCCTCTCTCAACTAAGGTTTGTTTCAAGGCGTCAATAGCGGTAATCTGAGCGTGGATCATCTTGCATAACAGTGAGCTGGTGCGATCTGCCGATCAGTTCATACTTTGAATAAAATTCATAAAATAGATTACAAAAATAATTCTTGGTATCCAATGAACACTCTTTATAACCATATATTGTAATAACAGGATTAAGTTGACTTGTGGGAAAACACACATCAAAACACATTGTAGTCGAATACAGTAAACTACGTTCATAACGAACACTTAGAACGAACTCATTTTTTAGTCCCGGGTATTTGTTGTATATATGCTGTATATACGCTTAAAACGAACTATGGTTATTACGAACTAAAATGAATGGTCTTTTTTAGTTCGTTGTAACCGTAGTTTACTGTGTAATGCCTTCTCCCTCTACACGGGGTAGGTGGGGGAGTACGCACTATACACAAGAAAGTGCTTCTCTTTTTAAGTCTCTATCGGTTGCCCGGGGAAATCCACACTGACATTTAAATTTCGGAAACTCATTGGAGGTGCCCTTCATCTCATACTGCATGCTGATCTAGCCTATCTGATGTCGTGTGTAGCAAGTGTGGTACTTCCGGTGGGAGGCATGATGGGATCGCCTCTGAAGTGTCAACACCGATTTCTGTTCAGTCAGTATTGGTACACAATATGTTTTTCAATACCTACCGACCATCTCGTTTCACAAAAGAGAATATAAATTGATGTTTTTATACCACCGACTGCGTTTTATTTTCTGAGAAGAAAATCCATAAACCAAGCGATAATAATAGTGCCCTCGTGTTATAAATCTACGCCTGAAGGCAATGCTACGTTGGTAGTTCCTGCTCGTGTGGTATTTTTCCAAAACACTCTTTCATGTGATGGATGGTCTGCGGTTATTTGTATTGGTTATGAGGAATAAATTCTGTGAAATGACACTCCTCCATCTGTTTAGCGTTCCTCAACCATTATCGGATCCTTCTATTTTTGTAACCATTAGAACGTGTACAGAAATACGTGGAGGAAACGTGTTACATCTCCTTAGTCATTTCAGACCTTTTTACCGTCACATGATATTTAATCAAATGGGGGTGGGGGTGGTGGTAGCCTAGTGGTTATAGCATTCACTCGTCACGCCGAACACCTGGGTTCGATTCCAGACATGGGTACAATGTATGACGCCCATTTCTGGTGTCCCCGTCGTTATATTGCTGGAATATTGCTAAAAGCGACGTTAAACCATACTCACTCACTCATTCACTTAATCAGGTGTGCCTTTGTGAAGTATTTTAGTAGGCATAGATGTTGTGCTTAATACAAGAACGATTCACCCAAACGCATCATTTGTAAGTATCGAAGACATGTATTTCGTTTAAAGTAGGGGTATTCGAAAATAAGAGTTGATTACAGAAAAACAAATGAGGCATCGCATGTGCATGTCATCGATCCCAATTGCGTGGATCGATGCTCACGATATCAATCACTGGATTGTCTGGCCCAGACTCGATTATTTACAGACCGACGTCATATAGCTGGAATATTACTGAGTGCGGCGTTAAACAAGAAACAAAAAACAGACATATAAATGTGTATTGCTCAGACATATTTTATGTATTCATAATATGCAATAACATCTGTGAAGTGTGCTTAATGGCATTATGTCTATAAACATGCACTGAATACCCGGGTTAAAATAGGTCCCCAGCAACCCCCATGCTTGTCAGAAGAGGCGGCTAACGGGATCGGGTTTTGTCGGGCTCGCTGACTTGGCTGTTACATGTCATCGTATCTCATTTGCGTAGATCGACGCTCATGATGTCAGTCACTGGAATGTTTGGTGCTATTGCTGAGTGCGGCGTTAAACAAAAACCAACCAACCAACCAATCATGTCCACGCGATTGGTCAAACATTCGTTTATACGGGCGGTTCGAGTCAATCTCCCAATGACAATTTGAGAGAGTTTTATCCACCCCTCTTGCAGCACTTGGGCCCACTTGCACAAAGCGATTTTAGCGCTACGATTGTTGTAAGTATGGGAGTCTAAGCGCAAAGATCGCTTTGGGCGACCTGGTTCTTCGGCTCACGTAGCGGGTTGCCTTTGACGTCGGCGTACACATCTCTCGATCATGTCCCAGACGTGCTCCTTACTGAAAGGTCGGGTCTCAAGACTTGCCATTGCTTTCTGGGGTGTTTTTTTTCTGCTGGAGATGATCAGTTAAGTACGATGACAAGAGTATTATCGTCTTGAAAGACAAAACCTGGACAAGGACGGTACGTATGTTGTCTCTGTAGCACTGTCCAGTGACACTCCCATGGACATTGTCCTACCCACGACACTATCTGCTTCCACGCTCCAATTATTGGCGTCTGGCTATGATGTGTCGATGTCTTATCGGTGGTACAACACGTGGTCGCCGAGGATGCAGGTGATGTCTGGTCAGTAACATTCAGCCGGTGGCCTGGCACAAGTGAATATCGATACGACTGGCTGTTTATTCGATCCTGGAATTGTGTTATTGACCTAGGGCGCCCTGTGACGGTCCGACCATTAACATTTTGTGCCTGCAGAAACCTGTTCCAAAGTCTGCAAATCACAGACTGTGTTTGTTTGTTTGTTGTTTAACGTCTCACTCAGCAATATTCCAGCCTTATGACTGCGGTCTGTATATAATCGAGTCAGGACCAGACAATCCAGTGATTGATATCATAAGCATCGATCCACGCAATTGGGATCGATGACATGCATCAACCAAGTCAACGAGCCTGACCACCCGATCCCGTTAGTCGCCTCTTGACAAGCTTATTCGCCTTTAACGGCAAGTATGGGTTGCCGAAGACTTACCATTGACCTATTTGTATGACTTTATTTTTAAAACTGTTGATGATGGAAAGGAAATTTGTGATCGAAGTAAAGGTTTGTTTGTTGTGATCGAAGTAAAGGTTTTCATAAGGTCTGGCACCGTGGATAAGTAAACATGCTAAATACTTGTGATATTAAAGGAACATTATTAAAATAGTTTGAAGGTTTTGTAATGGACAAAGAAACAAAGATTATTAAAGGATATAAATCCAAATTTAACTTTGTACTGGCTTAAGTACCGAAAGTGTCTGCACTTGGCCCGCTGTTGTTCTTGATTTACATCAATGATTTAGTTAATCGTGTAAATAGTAATATAAAACTTGTTGCTGACGATCTTTCTACATCGTTGTGAAAACCCAGCCACCGCAGCTTCAGCTTTAAACAATGATCTGATTGCAATCTCCAACTGGGCGAAAATGTGGTGGGTGAAGTTTAACCCCGAGAAAACTGAAAGTATCTCCTTCTAAAGTTAAACTGTACCACTAAAAAGACCAAATCTCGAAATGGATGGAATCACTATAAAAGAAGTTGAAATACATAAACATTAAGGCGTAGTTCTCCAGCGTGATACCCCCCGGCATTTTCATGTAGATACTACTGTATTTAAAGTCAGATAAACTGTTTTAAGAGTTTAAAAATACCCCCTGCAGGAAAAGTCTTGAACTTATGTACAAATCATTCATCTTACCAATATTCGATTTCCGTCGTATACTTTGGAATAATTTATAAGATCAAGAAGTGATGCTGGACAGATTCAACCTAGATGCTCTAAGAACCAACTGTGTGGTTCAACACAGGGCACAAGCCATAGAAAAAAATGTATACCTTAACAAATCAAAAATCGTTATCGCTAAGGCGCAAGAATCAATCTTTATCCTACAAATGGTAAATAATTTAGCACCAGCTTGTTTCTGCAAACTTATCCCTGACCCAGTTAACGCTCGCGGTGTTTACAGCCTTAAAAACTCTATTATTAAATAACCTACCTGATAAAAAAAAAAGTTGCAGGCTCGAAATGGAAATGGAATTTCGAAATGGATTATCATGCACTTACAATCAAAAACATTTTTGTAATACAAATTTGGGAACCAGATTCTGTCAAATTATCCACTGCCGCCTCAAACTCGGTTGTAGTGACCTAAACGGATATTAATTCGACAGATTCATAACTGATAGCCCAGTTTGTCCTTCTAGCCCCGCAACACTACTTCTTTGGTTGTTGCAACTATGATCAAATTAAAAGCAATTTACTATATTACACAAAAGAATATGATATTATTACAGTACTTTACATATATTACTCACATATAATATATACCGGAATCTTGTGCACCTTTTGTAGTAACTAATGTTATGTATAATCACTACGTATAATTGGATCATTCTGACCATCAAACTGGACACTGTTGTACTTCATAACTGATCACCAAGGAACATGTGTAATTATATACACCTTGACTTTTATACAGGGAAGGTATTAAAATAAATGTTGTCTTGTTTTACAAATCCCAATTTCAAGTCGAAATAAAGATATGTTTAAATCATATGTTTGAACGTTTCCTTTGACAATAAACACTAAATCCATACACCCCAAGATTAACGGACTCCTTTTGAAATGCGGAACTGACGTTGTGTATATAATCAAATCCTTACTCCTCTGAACTTAAATGCTTCCAAACCTCCTGAGAATTGTCTCCATACGTACGCTGTTCAAAAAAGAAACGCACGGGTAGTATGTAGTTCACTGAACCTGACTACAAAAAAATCCAGTGTATAAATTGAATAGGTGTTATTGGAAAATGTTGGTGGCCTGATATTCGACAAACGGTGCGTTAACACTCAGCCATTGTCGATCGGCAATGTCTTAAACGGCATTGTTTTCACACTTGTTCAAAAATGTCATGAAGGAAAACACTAAAGCAAAATGCACGTGCAGGTTGTGGCATTCGTAACTTGTGGTAGTGGCTACAAAGAGGCAAGCATAAGCCAATAATTTGTGATTCAGTTCTCAACATTTTTCAAGTTCGGAAATACCGAGACTCAGCGCTGCCGATCGGAACATCGCCATATTACGTATCCAAAGAGGGGAATCGCAGCCTTCTGTTGCACGCCATTTCAACGTCTACCACAGCACCATTTGCCGCCTTTGTGATCGATAAACAGATTAATTCCACTCCAGACCGTCCGAGAACCGGCCGACCAAGAGTAACCACCCCTGCACAGGATCGCGACATTCGACTGTTCCACCTACGTCATCGCAATGCCACAGCTACGAAGACTGCAGGACGCATCCCTGGTTTGAGGAGGATATCGGACCAGACTGCCAGGAACCATCTTCGGTTATCGTCACTGTTTTGCAACAGATCATCGACAGCGACGCTTGCCTTTGAATTTGAGACGAGTGTGGTTTATCGAAGAATCACGATTTCATCTTCACCGGCGAAATGGAAGACAACGTGTTTATCGTCCCACATTGTGTACGTGAATTCGACAATTTCGGTGGCGGTAGTGTCATGGTCTGGGGGGCCATATCCTACACCACGAAACCTGATTTGGTTGTGGTTCAGGGAAATTTGACAGCAAATCGCTACATGAATCAAATACTTCAACCTCACCTTCTTCCAATCATTGACCGTCAGAGGGAGCTGTTTAAACAGTTCAACGTCCCACCGCACACAGCTCGTGCCATGGTAGACTACCTCCATAATGTCAACATCAATGCCTTGCCCTGGCCTTCGAGATCTCCAGGTCTGAATCCACGCGAACACCAACATGAATTATCATCCATTTATTATTTATGCGTCTGACATATTCCAGATGTGTTGTTATTTTGCTACCACTGTCAGTGAGAAAATATATTCATTTGATTATAGAGCCAGTTGTTTCCCCCTGCTGGTTTGCCTTCTGAGCCCGCTGAGGGGGCACGGGTGGCCCATTCGTCTATGGCGCCGCGATTCGCTGTGCAGAGTTGCGTCCCTTGGGCACGCCAGAAACCTTTGATTGTGGGTTCGAATCCCGGTTCGCCCCGATTATGTTTCTAGGTTTGTCAGCACCATACCCGTGCTCGTGGGTTTCACCGAAGTGGTAAACGTCTGAGACCTGCATCACTTCGGGCTTTCCTCCCACATTAAGCTGACGCGCCGTGATATAACTGGAATACTGTTAAAAGCGGCGTTAAACACAACACACACACTCACTCACTCTGAGCCCGCTGGGGTGTATGTCGTCGGATGGTCGGGGCTAGGTGTTCTCTGACGTTGACGTTGTGTGTTTTTGTTAATTCGGGGGGAACTGCAGTTTATGAAACGGAGCAGTGTATAAAACTTTCAGTTTAAAAAGTTTAAAAAGAGTGTTCTGTTTATTTATTGCAAATTTGTATAATGTTATCTGTGTTGCAATTAGATTCATGTAAGAATTGACAGTCCCTTTGTGTGGGTTCATACGGGAATGAACCTGTAGAGTAAAGGTCTGTGGACACATATGAAGCGTGGTTTAATTCTTAGATATTTTCATTCGTGTATCGTATATTCAAGAAACTTATACGTTATTTTGCAGATTATGCAAACACTAATAGTCCTGTTCATCTCAGCTGTTGCATGTGAGTAATTTGAAACAAAGTGATTTTTACAGTATAAGTACAAACAGTTCCATATGTAAATGTGACCCGTGAAGATCCGGGCAGTAATAGGTCTTCAGCAACCCATGCTTGCCGTAAAAGGCGACTATGCTTGTCGTGAGAGGCACCTAACGGGATCGGAGCGGGTGGTCAGGCTCGCTGACTTGGTTGATGCATGTCATCGTATCCCAATTGCGTGGATCGATGCTCATGGATTGTCAGGTCCAGACTCGATTATTTACAGACCGCCGTATATAGCTGGAATATTGCTGAGTGCGGCGTTAAACAAGAAACAAAAAACAGACATATAAATGTGTATTGCTCAGACATATTTTATGTATTCATAATATGCAATAACATATGTGAAGTGTGCTTAATGGCATTATGTCTATAAACATGCACTGAATACCCGGGTTAAAATAGGTCCCTAGGTTTTGTCGGGCTCGTTGACTTGGCTGTTACATGTCATCGTATCTCATTTGCGTAGATCGACGCTCATGATGTCAGTCACTGGAATGTTTGGTGCTATACAAGGACTGGTCGGCTCGGACTCATTGGGCTAGCACTTTAAACCCAGCATTAGTCCGGACTAGTACAAGCACACACACACACACACACATACACACACACACACACACACACACACACACACACACACACACACACACGTGTGCATGTGTTACACCGAATCTGTGCAACTGCCCATTCGGCAGGCCGTTTGCACAATGCATGCAATGGACAGTGTCGTGTATGAGTTAAATGAGTGTAGAAGTTAAAAGGGCAAATTTATTTTATAAGGGTCTATTCACCGAGTTATTTGAAAACTATCTGGAGAATTATTTTTCATTCAAAACTATTGTCCAGTGCATGCAATGAGCAGATAATTGTTTGCGCACTGCGTGCATTGGGCAATCGGTCTCGGGCAATCGGCCTGCCCAATGAACGCAAAGGGCAGTAGCAGAGATTGGGAGTGAGTGAGTGAGTGAGTATGGTTTTACGCTGCTTTTAGCAATATTCCAGCAATATCACGGCAGGGGACACCAGAAATGGGCTTCACACATTGTACCCATGTCGGGAATCGAACCCGTGTCTTCGGCGTGACGAGCGAACGCTTTAACCACAAGGCTACCCGACGGCCCGATTGGGTTTGACACACACATCGCTGCGTAAGTGCCAAAATCTAAAACGCTACGTTAAACCCCATTTAACCTTGTGTCACCTTCGACAACAATGCTGCCGTTTCTATTGTTCTAAGAAAACTTCTTTAAATAACATATTTCACCATCATCATGTCATTCATCTTCTGTTTCTTGAAGGTTCTGCAGATAGTTCAAACCCCAAACTAGTTGAAACTGTAGATTCAGTTGTATACATTATTTACATCATTGAAACGAAACATTCATTTGTATCAAATATTTACACCATTGAAGCGAAACATTCATTTGTATCAAATATTTACATCATTGAAGCGAAACATTCATTTGTATCAAATATTTACATCAATGAAGCGAAACATTCAGTTGTATCAAATATTTACATCATTGAAGCGAATCATTCATTTGTATCAAATATTTACATCATTGAAGCGAAACATTTAGTTGCATCAAATATTCACATCTTTGAAGTGAAACATTCATTTGTATCAATTAATTACATCATTAAAGCGAAACACTCATTTGTATCAAATATTTACATCATTGAAGCGAAACATTTAGTTGCATCAAATATTTACATCATTGAAACAAAACATTCAGTTGTATCAAATATTTACACCATTGACGCGAAACATTCATTTGTATCAAATATTTACATCATTGAAGCGAAACATTCATTTGTATCAATTATTTACATCATTCAAGCGAAACATTCATTTGTATCAAATATTTACATCATTGAAGCGAAACATTCATTTGTATCAATTATTTACATCATTGAAACAAAACATTCAGTTGTATCAAATATTTACACCATTGAAGCGAAACATTCATTTGTATCAAATATTTACATCATTGAAGCGGAACATTCATTTGTATCAATTATTTACATCATTGAAGCGAAAAATTCAGTTGTATCAAATACTTTCATCATTGAAGCGAAACATTCAGTTGCATCAAATATTTACATCATGAAAGCGAAACATTTATTTGCATCAAATATTTATATCATTGAAGCGAAACATTTATTTGCATCAAATATTTACATCATTGAAGAGAAACATTCATTTGTATCAATTAATTACATCTTTAAATCGAAACATTCATTTGTATCAAATATTCACATCATTGAAGCGAAACATTTAGTTGAATCAAATATTTACATCATTGAAACAAAACATTCATTTGTATCAAATATTTACATCATTTAAGCGAAACATTCATTTCTATCAAATATTTACATCATTGAAACGAAACATTCATTTGTATCAAACATTTACATCATTGAAGCGAAACATTCATTTGTATCAAATATTTACATCATTGAAACGAAACATTCATTTGTATCAAATATATACATCATTTAAGCGAAACATTCATTTGTGTCAAATATTTACATCATTGAAACGAAACATTCATTTGTATCAAATATATACATCATTTAAGCGAAACATTCATTTGTAACAAATATTTACATCATTAAAGCGAAACATTTAGTTGTATCAATTATTTACATCATTGAAGCGAAACATTTAGTTGCATCAATTATTTACATTATTTTACAAGTAATATATACAGTTGTATCAAATATTTACAATATTAAAGCGATAGATACAGTTGCATCAATTATTCGGAAGCACTTCTTTCGAAAACCCACCCGTTTTGCAATTTCAGATTCTGATATTACGTCCTTAACGTTGCTTAATGACGTCTTCCGGTTTCTACATTTTATACAGCAAGCGTGGAAATATATGTCACAACTTGACGTTTTATAGACGTTTTTATCGTATTCGGCTTCTAACGTGTTCTATAGGTATCAAAACGGTGTCCAAACCTCTTCATTAGCTTATCTTCTAAAGAAGTCGATTGCCTTCGTGGCCCAGTAGATAGAGCGTCTGCCCGGAGAGCGGAAGTTCGGTGGTTCGATCCCCGGTCGCGTCATTCCAAACGACGTTAAATTGTGGTAGATGATAAAACAAGAACTGGTCGACTCGGATTTAGTGTTCCGTGCCTGAATGGAGTATTCGTGTTAAACTGCGTCGTGGTATATAAGTGGGCGGACACTATATAACCTGCTAAAGTACAAGTAGCCACGCACGTACGCGCGTTATATATATATATATCTTGAATGCTACGTTAAACCAACTCAACACCTGAAAGAGTCGCCAAACAGCAATAGAAGACCACAGGAACGTAGCATTCTCAGGTTTTAAGAAACAGTTCATCGTTTACCTTATAATACGTATTTGCAATTGTGATACAAATAATGTACTTGTCTGGTTCAAAATGAACTAGATCAAGCAAAACTAGTGTGCCATGGCACCGTAGCTCACCTGGATATCCAGTCACATTTCAACGAAAACAGTCACTTCACAAAATTTGCTGGCAGCGTTGATATTCAAATATTGTCTGTAAAAATTCATAATTTGAAAAATATATAGTGACATTATTAGGACATGCATCCCTCAGAGATAAAACATGCATTTCCAGGGGCATGGCCAATACAAGGTTAAAATACAAAACATCCCAAATAAACATATATGTTGAACTCCACTACTGACTTCACTTGTGCGGCATTTCAGGATATTTTGAACATGGTTTTCAGTCTGGTGAGCAACAAAGAGAAATCAGAAAATCTCATGCAAATCACATGAATTTACTTGTTAAGACATCACATGATATATGTATACAACACAACGTCACCACTTCTTACTCACTGCACGGGACACGGGTGGTCCAGTAGGCTAAGATGTGTGTACCAAAACGTGTGTTCAAATCCCAGTTTTGTTTCAAGGTTCCTCAGCACCATGCCCGTGCTCGTGGCTTGTAGCAACGTGGTAAACATCTTAAGCCTTCCATATCAAATCACGCGCCCTTGTATAACTGAAATACTAAGTGGCGTTAAACAAAACTCTGTCCTTCCCATTGCAGGCGCCCAGTGTGACAGCCTAACGGGCAAATCTTACTACATCCATAGCGACGTTAGGACATGGAACGAAGCAAGGACAATATGCGAGGACAATGGAGGACGCCTGGCTCAGATAGACAATCAGCAGACCTTGGATGCCCTTGTGGCTTATTCAAACACCGATCATTGGAAAGACGATATGTATGTCTTCTTACTAGATTGGCCATTTGAATAGAGATGAGCAAACATCTATTAGCTATGTTTCTGCTTGATAACTAAATTAGAATGTGAAGGGCATACGCAATTAGAATGAAGGGTAGCACTGGGTACTGCAGGGGGGTCGTAGACAAAGGTCGGCTGGGAGCCTTATTCGAATTTACGATCAGGCCATGAGGGCAACTAGACGACATTTTTGTCCGGAAAATGGGGTCAGCTGAATATTTGGATTAAAGTAGGATAATGGTTGTGTACAATATGTCTGTTTATCTATGACACTAGGTTTGGACATTTCTGGATTGGACTGAACCGAGCGGAACGTGAACCCGATTTCCGGTGGGATCACTGCGAGGCTGTTAATGGTTCATCATTTACGTTCGGGGACTTCACGACAGATGATACGACGAAATTGTGTGTGTATGCTGAAAAGGACAAATTACAGTGGTTCAGCGAAACATGTCACAGCATCTATCAGTATCTATGCCAGAAAGACACAGGTGAGTATGAAGAAGATGGACACAATTGCTTGACAACGGTATAAGGATCTATACCGAAACGTCGCTCTTCGTCGTCGCATCTTGTCATCCGTCAACTTCTAAGTAATGCCTATCAAACAATTTGAGTATGAAGAAACCTTGTAGTCCTCGGTGCCGTTCTACAAAGCGATCTTAACGCTAAGGTGATACTAACTCTCATACCCTTCAACATAGACTTAAAACAGTCGTAGCGCTAGGGTTGTTTTGAACAACGGCACTCTGAAGCAATGTCAGTGTTATGACTGTCGTTACCTGGGTCTATTGATCTTAGATATTGACACGAGTCTCTAACACGAATAATCTTTTGTTTTACGGGCATCGTAAATGTAACCCCTTTACATTAACACTGACTTATGCCGTAGCCTCATTACAATAACACTGACTTACATCGTAACCCCTTTAACGACTTACGTCGTAACCTCTTTATATTAACTCTGAATTATGTCAAACCCCTTTACATTAACAGTGATTTATGTCGTAGCCTCTTTACATAAACACTGACTTACGTCGTAACCTCATTACAATAACACTGACTTACGTCGTAACCCTTTACATTAACACTGACTTACGTCGTAACCTCTTTACATTAACACTGAGTTATGTAGTAAGCCCTTTACATTAACACTGACTTACGTCGTAACCTCATTATAAAACACTGACTTACGTCGTAACCTCATTACAATAACACTGACTTACGTCGTAACCCTTTACATTAACACTGACTTACGTCGTAACCCTTTACATTAACACTGACTTACGTTGTAACCCCTTTACATTAACACTCACTTACGTCGTAACCTCTTTATATTAACACTGACTTATATAGTAACCCCTTTACATTAACACAGACTTACGTCGTAACCTCATTACAATAACACTGACTTACGTCGTAACCCCTTTACATTAACACTGACTTATGTCGTAACCCTTTTAACTTAAAACTGACTTATGTTGTAACCCCTTTACCTTAACACTGACTTACGTCATAACCCCTTTACATTAACACTGACTTACGTCATAACCTCATTACAATAACACTGACTTACATCGTAACCCCATTACATTAACACTGACTTATGTCGTAACCTCATTACAATAACACTGACTTACGTCGTAACCCCTTTACCTTAACACTGACTTACGTCGTAACCCCTTTACATTTACACTGACTTACGTCGTAACCTCATTACAATAACACTGACTTACGTCTTAACCCCTTTACATTAACACTGACTTACGTCGAAACCCCTTTACCTTAACACTGACTTACGTCGTAACCCCTTTACACTTACACTGACTTACGTCGTAACCCCTTTACATTAACACAGACTTACGTCGTAACCCCTTTACACTTACACTGACTTACGTCGTAACCCCTTTACATTAACACTCACTTATGTTTTAACCCCTTTACCTTAACACTGACTTACGTCGTAACCCCTTTACATTAACACTGACTTATGTCGTAACCCCTTTACATTAACACAGACTTACGTCGTAACCTCATTACAATAACACTGACTTACGTCTTAACCCCTTTACATTAACACTGACTTACGTCGTAACCCTTTTAACTTAACACTGACTTACGTCGTAACCCCTTTACTTTAACACTGACTTATGTTGTAACCCCTTTACCTTAACACTGACTTACGTCGTAACCCCATTACATTAACACTTACACGTTGTAGCCCTTTAAATTATCTGACTCTGTCCTGAAAAATATAATACTTTAGCATGGACTTAGCAATAAACGTATGGCCACAGCGTCCATGGTTACAGAAATGTAACCCTTTTTTGTCGTTTAACAAAGAACTGTGGTATAAAGAAATGGTTTTTGTCTACAACACGAATTAAATTACTCAATTTTAAAAGTAAGAGGTATTGTAATGGTCATTTGTGAATAGCTATTAGCAAAATATTTTAAAAATAAGATTGTTTATACTTGAAGGAACATCAAAAGGACAGATAGGCTACAATGTGTTGAAAAGATCGAGTTTTATTAATTTGTATATAAGGAAACAAAGAAAAATATAGAGAAATAAGCTTTACTGTCAGCTTGTTTGAAATAGCGTGTATATAAATTCAACATAGATCAGAATCTAATGTTTCATATGTATTGTTTCAAGTATTTCAAATGTGTATTTTGGATATAAGGCTGGGAACCCATGATATCATATCATTTAGAATGTGTCTACAACTAAGTGTTCCCTCATTTCGATCCGTATATACTTAAGGATAGCAAACAATTCAAACATATGAATCAGTAAAGTAGTATTCATTGATCTCATTTCTAGTATTTTAGGGTTTTTCGGAGGTATCAAATAAGTAAAACCTAGCTTTGAAATTTTCATGTAAACGGTTTCCTTCTTTTACAAAATATATTATTTGGGGGGGGGGGGGGGGGGGGAGGATTACCTCTTACAGTTCTTTGATATTGTAGGAATGACACTGAAGTCTTTCCTGATGGTAGCAGCAAGAAGCGACTAGTACTCCTGTGTGTTTGTTGGTTCTAGGTCCCTGTACATACACAGACTTCAGTGGGACGTGTACAGGACCCGGTCATGCTGAAGCTTCTGTCGTTCCTGTTGCGGATGTGGCTGAATGTGAAGACTTGTGCAGTAACACCCTACAGAACAAGCTGGCATGTTGGATGTACAGCTACGACAATCCCACCTGTACGCTGTATTTCGACACGGACCCATGGGCATGTACACAACCGTCATTGGCAGCGACAGCAAAGACGCGGGACTGCTTTACATGTGTGTATACATGATTGCTCACTTTGTTACTTCCGCATTTCCAGCAAATAAATATAACGCCAGAGAATAATCTGTCACGTTTATCAGTTGAAACGGTTCCATTGGGCGGAAAGTTTCTGTATTTTCGTTTTTGTCGACAGTTGTAACAGTGATTTCGTCCTCAAGCCTCAGCAACTCTGATTCCAAACCAAGTATCGACTGCGACTTGTATACATCCCAATCTGCCGCTACTTCCACACCAACGACAAGTATCACTCTGGCAACTAATCCCACTGCTCCGGCCACGTCAAGTCTCACTACCACAGCTAATCCCACTACCCTGGCCACGTCAAGTATCACTATGGCAACTAATCTCTACACCCTGGCCACGTCTAGCATCACTATGGCAACTAATCCCACTACCCTGACCACGTCAAGTATCACTATGGCAACTTATCCCACTATCCTGGCCAAGTCAAGTATCACTATGGCAACTAATCCCACTACTCCGGCCACGTCAAGTATCACTTTGGCAATTAAACCCTACACCCTGGCCACGTCGAGTCTCACTATGGCAACTAATCCCTACACCCTGGCCACGTCAAGCATCACTATGGCAACTAATCCCACTATCCTGACCACGCCAAGTATCACTATGGCAACTTATCCCACTACCCCGGCCACGTCAAGTATCACTATGGCAACTAATCCCACTATCCTGACCACGTCAAGTATCACTATGGCAACCAATCCCACTACCCCGACCACGTCAAGTATCACTATGGAAGCTTATCGCGTTACTCCGGCTGCGTCAAGTCTCACTATGGGGAAAACCACGACTAACCCAGCAAGCGCGCCTGCAGGAGCACCACCTGTTACCACCGCACTGGCGTCGACGTCAACAACAACAGGTACCGCAGCCTTCACTACACAAAGTGTAACAACTACATCCAGTGCATCATCAGAAGCGTCAACTCTTCAACAACAGTCATGAAATCTCATCAGCATCAAATGAAAATAATATACTGAACCGCAAAAGAAACGCAAGGTGTACATAAAATGTTGATAACGTCATGGCCATATCAGATATGTAGACAATATTAAGAAATGATAACAGAGAAAACATTTGATAACAAATGTGCATTGCTTGCTTGACCATCAGTGTTTATTGCAAAAATCCACCGAAAACAGCTCATCTCCCCCCGAACAGAAAAATGTCAAGTCTCAGTCATGTCCATCAATAGCACGTGTGGCCTCCGTTAGCTGCGATACAGGCCGCACACCGCCGTCTCATTGAGTCGACAAGTCTAAAGAAGAAGGCTTGAGAAATCCCGTTCTATTCCCGCCCTTAAAAGGCTTCTAGTTCCGGAAGTGTATATGGCTGCCTTGCAGCCCGAAGCGTCTCACAATCTCGTCCCAGACATACTCATTTGGCGCCATGTCTGGTGACAAAGACGGCCAGGGCATCCTGGAATGTTATTCACTCTGAGGAGGGACCCGTGCTGTGTGGGGACGAGCGTTGTCCTGCTGAAAGAGCTAGTGTTATGGTTGACCCAGGAAGAGAGGTCTGACGTGATTACGAAGAACATCATCCCTGTACACGACAGCAGTCACACGCTGACGAACCACGTGTAGAAGGGTCCTGTGATGATAACTGTAGCCTCCCCACGCTCTTAGAAGACGACAACCTGTGTTTGCTGACCTGGGATGGACCTTTAATGGTTGCAGTGTTGCTCGTCGCTGTCGGCCACGTAGATGTGTCACCCGGCTGTAACGGTCCTGCGCTGAAATAGTGACCCTTGCAATTGGCCGTCCAGAACACTGACTGTCTGGGGTTGCCGTGCGACCAATCTGGTGGTGGTAGACTCATGACATCCAAAGTGTCTCGCCACTACAGTTGGCGTTGATACGGCCTGAAGGATCCCCATGGCAACGCCTCACTGTTCAGTTAATGTTTCCCATGTTTCCTGTCCTTTTTCAAAGTCGAGTGTGAAATGTTTGGTGTGGGGTTTTTAAACAGTGGCTTATAGAGGTTGAACATGGAGGAACATGCACGCATTTTGGCATGTGATTTGCGCTGCACAAGCAAAAAACGTCAAACGAGACGAAACGACTTCGTTCCCGCGACGTGCTCGAAATGAATGATGGAAATAGAGAACAATGTTTCATGAATGCGTCTCTCTACGTTTTTAGACATTTCTTTTCACAAACAAAAACTTGTCTTGTGTTTCTTTTCCGGTTCAGTATATTACTAAGAGTATATTACTACAGCGATATTTGTTGCGGGGCTACTGTTTAATTTGGTACTTGCATCATTATGGCTTTACGATAATCTCTTATCCGGGTTCATGTGCTTTCGACCAATAAAATTCAGCAAGTTCCAATAAATAATACCGTGGTCACTTCGAACAGTTATATTTATCATAAGAAATCCCCCGGTCTTCTTTCTAAAATTTGATCATAAAGAATGATATGGCTTGTAACATGGTTGTTGTACCGCCGCACCATATATTTTCAGACTCTTCTGGGAACAGCGAAACCTGCCCGTGTTTGGTGTGCGTTGTGACAAGAAATGTGACAGAGATGGAGAGTATCATGGAGGCCATTCTCCTGCTCCTGAAGTTAGACAAGTCCAAGCTGTCAGCCACCAGAAGGAAGCTGGAGTCGGAGCCGGACGGCAGACCCTCAGCACAGGCCATTGGCTACTCGGGAATAATCTTCATCGTCATCACACTCAGTTTCTTCGTCCTAAGTGATCTAATGCGACTCTGTCAGTTCTTCTCAAGCAAGACATCTAACCCCCAATTACAGATCGGGGACAACACTGCCTGAAGAGTGAGGTCCCTGGTCCTTTGTTCTGTGTCAGTGCTGGAGGCACGGAACGACAGGTTAGAGAAGTCTGCTAATGGCAAGTTTGGATTTATCAGTCACAGATGAAGCCACATACATCAAAAACGCTTTAAACAGGATACAATAAACTACGTTTATAACGAATACGCCTATAACGAACTGACGGATATAACGAACATGTTTTGGTCCCGGCCATTTGCTGTATATATGCTTATTATAACAAATTTTATTTCAATTGCGATGTAAAGACAGGGAAAGGTAAAGGTTGTTACCAGTTGGAAACAGAAATAGGAATTCCATAATGTCTGCTGCACTAAACATCGTCTTTCATGACGTGTGTGGAAGCTAAAATATTGAGGTCTAAATTTTTTTAAATCCAAATGTTTATCTTGAAGGTGCACTTATATTCGAAATACTTAGCGTCTCTTTTTGACGAACTGACTAGTGGTATTTTATATAGCCCCTTGTTCACTTTACTGAAGCCCCGTAATTTCAACATTTATCAAATTTGTTCAATTTTGGATAAATGACATTTTTCATGTTTTATTCTCGACCTCGCCCATATCCTCAGCCAATACCTCACCCATGCCATCACCCTCTTTCTCTCCATCACGCACAGTATCGACACATAATTTGCTTTTCTTTGTCAAAGTAACCTATTTCAGAATGTATTTTACAGACAGTTTTTAACCATCACATGACAATGATTCACAATTAACTCATGCAATTATGAAATACATGTATCCTGTATCCTTGATGGATCAGTCGCTATATAAGGGCAATAATCTTGAACGGGACACAACCCCCATGTCACCTTTCTCGTCTTCGTCGATCAACATTCATCACGCGCCTTTCAGGGACAGAAGACACAAGGTTAGGGTCAGTTCTTTCAGTTGTTCTCAGCCTTGCACTGATTGTAGTTCAATTAATCATTTAGTTATCTATCATCCAAAGTGTGTGTAGGAGCTACAGTTACACTCATTTACCTGGGCCATATGTATGTGCATTGTTGTCTTCAATTGTTTTGAAAAACGAATGTTGCTTCTTCCCTAGTAGGGCGGTGGGGTAGCCTAGTGGTTAAAGCGTTCGCTCGTCACGCCGAAGACCCGGGTTCGATTCCCGACATGGGTACAATGTGTGAAGCCCATTTCTGGTGTTCCCCGCCGTGATGTTGCTCGAATATTGCTAAAAGCGGCCTAAAACCATACTCACTCACTCACTCACTCTTCCCTAGTATCTGTACCGCATGTGTTGTAGCTAAACAGTGACTGTATCTTTGGTAGGGTTGAACTATTGCAGATGTCAAATGTCTAAGTGTTTTAGGTAATACTGTCTCGAAAAGTAGTAACATTTCTATCTAATTATGATTATCTTGCTTGGATCGCTCTCAGATCAACGTACCTTTTAGGTTTAGGATAACATTGCAAAACCATTGACGAGTTCTAAGTACTGCTTGATAGAAACTATAGAAGGCAAGTACTATTTCAAGTCATGTTCTGTATTGTTGGAGGACAGTTTTCTTTCGAACCCATATATAAGGAGTGTTTCTTCATGTGGCACAAACAATTGCAACACGTGTCCTATTTTGATAACTGATTAGAATTGACCATTACAGTTAGAACGTGCTTCAGAAAACATTTTGAAGAACTGTTATCTATGGCACTGAATGTACCCTTTGCGAATTACTTAACTGGGCTCCGTATGTCAGACAGTTAAATATTTCAGCTGGGTATGGTTTTGTATGTGGCGAACAAAATGTAGCTATGCCAGAGCGATTGATTATGGACTTCACACAGACTTTAAAGGACATGTTCTTCCAAACATGGTTAACTTATCTACCTTTGTCCAGTAAATAAATCACTATTCGGATATCAAACTTTAATAGAGCGCACTGTTTGTTTGAATGAGATTTAAAGAAATTCCGAATGGCGTTAGCCCGATTAAGATGCAGCTCTCACGATCTCCTTTTTGAAGCAGGTAGACATTGCAGACTTCAAAGAGAAGACAGAATCTGTCAACGGTGAGGTTTTGATAAAACAGACGATGAATATCACGTTTTATTTGTTTGTTCATTCGATGTTGATATTATTTGGGGTGGTCAGGTAGCCTAGTGGTTAAAGCGTTCGCTCGCCACGCCGAACACCCGGGTTCCATTCCCGACATGGGTATACTGTGTGAAGCCCATTTCTGGTGTCCCCCGCCGTGACATTGCTGGAATATTGCTAAAAGCGGTGTAAAAGAATACTCAGTCACACACTTTGTTGATTTTAGAAACCAATTCATTAATGATTATTTTTTCAAGGGTCCTTACTTGTATAAATTTTACTAATTTCACAGTTAAAAATCTGCCAGTGTTCATTTCCAGTGCCATGAATCGTAGAAAGCATGCACTTATTCAACGACTTGATGATTGATGTATATTCTATTGCATAATGTACCCTCGGCTATATTGTATTCATGTGCTATAGGCCTGTGGCCTTCTAAGTATTTAGAAATAAAAATTGATTGATAGATTTATGTTGACACAACGGACATTGACGACACGAGTCAGCCATGATAGATCAGGCATCAACAGAAATGTTTCCAATTGTGTCTACAAACATTTCAATTCTGAAAATCACTCAGTCATTTGCATGAAACGTTGGATATTAGAACATTAGAACAAATATACCATCAATCAATAGCCGCAAATGCATCCAACGTAATAGGATGTGCAGAGAAATCATTCGGTTCGTCTGTTGTGTATAGCAATTCAATATGAATGTAATGGCTACATAAAAGACGTTGCAGAGTCAATTGCATTATGATAATATAACATTATGATTCGAATGAATGTAAATAGTAAATATTTTAAAGAGTAAATAACGTTACTTCTCAACAACAACAAAATTTACAGAAATGCAATATCAAGAGTTTTGTTGTTTAAGACAAAATGTCTTTTAATCAGCGCTTGAAGACGCCTTATGCACTTTTCAGAACATTAAACACGTCAATTAAACAATATATGTTTTGTTTTAAATATAAAACATCCACGCCAGGGTTTAATCAGTTTTGAGTATCTGGAGTTGACTGGGTGTAAAAGGGAAAATGCCGGTGAAAATTATCTGAATGGACCATTGGTGAAGAGGGTGACACCCGAGAACACTGTTCTTCTCCAGAGTTGTCGGGAATGTGCATCCCTTATACAAGCGGAACGCTTTACCCACACAATGACAAGACCCGTGGCGCAGGTATGGAGACTTTGATGATGTCCATGATCTGGACACCAACTACGTTAATCGGGGAATTTTGTTTGTTGTTTAACGCCGCACACCGCAATATTCAAGGTATATGACGGCGGTCTGTCACTAATTGAATCTGGAGCAGACACCCGATCCCAATAGTCGCCTCAAACAAGCATAGTCGCCTTTTACGGCAAGCATCGGTTGCTGAAGACCTATTCTATCCCGGATCTTCATTGGTCTATTCGGGGAAGTGATTTTGAGAACACCGTTTTCAACCGCTGAAATGGCGACATCTTTTAATAATATTGACGATAATTATATTGTGTATATGCATTGATAACGGTATCGACGGCATGGAGATTTCATCCTTATCCAGACTTCTCAAAGGCTGATATATATGTAACATTCGCCGCAACAGCAATTGACCCATTAGCGACAGTTGATTTGACATATTCCAAATCATTTTAGTGAGTTTATTATTACACATATTCACCACTCTTGCGTTAATCATAATATCCTTTTCATCATGTACACCCATATTATACAATTTCAACCCATGCTTGTCGAACGGGAGGTATGGCTAGATGACTTGGTTGATGCATGTCATTGATCGATTCACTAGATTTTCTGGTCCAGACTATATTATTGACAGACCGCCGTCGTATAGTTGGAATATTGCTGAGTGCGACGTTAAACAAAAATCGAAGAAATATTAAACATCGGGGCTAAAGAATAACAAGTCCGAATAATCCGAATAAACTGATTCTATTGGGCGTGAAAGTCCAAATAGCAGTGACGATTATATGAATGGATCATTGAAAATCAGTGATGACACCAGGTGTTCTCGAAAGGGTAATTATGTCCAACAGTTCATCTAAATCCAAATACTCGGACATTTGGAGACAATGTGATGGCATCATGTGTCAGGGGAATCATCTTTCGTCAGGTAGATGACAGCTGTAGGTCCCGCATTGAGGTAAGGTGAGGTGAAATGGAGTTTAACGCCGCGTCCACGATGTTTGCACCATGTGTGTGGCTGCTTGTACTAGTCCGGACTAATGCCGATTTTATTGTGCTAGCCCACTGAGATACCATGCCGCAGTTTGACATGAATACCCCACTCAGACACAGCATGTCGACTCCGAGCCGACCAGTCCTTATTTTAGCCCCAAGCCGAGCGCCAGACAGGGTAACAACAAGTGCCATCTTTTAATGTCTTTTGGTATGACGCGGCCGGGAATCGAACCCCGGGCCTTCCGCTCTTCGGGCTCTACCAATAGACGGTACCAATACCACAGAGGCGGTCACATTATTGAGGCACACGTCAGAAACTAGCAAAAAGAATAAAAGCGACAAAAAACTTGCCATGATCATGATTTCATGTCTGCTAGCTGCACTTAAGGGTTCCGATTATGGCATATGTATGTGTTTATTTAGGAAATAAGCGACGAGTGGGAGTTGTTTATCGTACAATAAAATACTGCAGGGAGAATAAACCATACGGGGCGCATTTCTTATCGTCGTTTCTTTCTGATATCAGGTATCAAGATTATATACAGACTCTTTAAGCTTTAAAAATATTTCCCAGTTAATATTGATGACGCCCTGTATAGAATCCGACCTCGGAAATGTCGAACAAGTCAAGTTTACTAACAGGTGGGTTAAATTTGGTATTTTCCGTGTATTCTCACAATCCTCACGTCAATTATCTGTATCTATTCTCCCAACACTGATTGTCATATCTCGCCCACTTTGGGATGCGATTGTTCGGCCGCTGCGTTTATCTGTGTATCCCAGCTACATCCATGGGGAACAACTGACTACACACTTCCCTATCTAAAATAACGTCGTCCAATATGGGGAACAACTGACTACACACTTCCCTATCTAAAATAACGTCGTCCAATATGGGGAACAACTTACTACACACTTCCCTATCTAAAATAACGTCGTCCAATATGGGGAACAACTGACTACACACTTCCCTATCTAAAATAACGTCGTCCAATATGGGGAACAACTCACCACACACGTCCCTATCTAAACTAACGTCGTCCAATATGGGGAACAACTTACTACACACTTCCCTATCTAAAATAACGTCGTCCAATATATAACGTCATCAAGTTGCGAGAGCATTTCTTATTCAGAAATGACGTCATGATAGAACATTGTTTTATCGTGAAATTAACTACGCTTCGTTCTACATTGTTCTTTGCGATTTAGCGCGTAGCTATCTTATATGAATCAAGTTCATATAGCGCTGATACCTGTTCGCTAAAAAAATATATGAAATTGCAAAAATGTAATGCAACTGGCATTAGGTTTTTGTTTATTTAAAACTTCAGTTGAATTGTTTGATAGGCATTACTTAGAAGTTGACGGATGACAAAGTAGACACAATTTATGGATAACAACTTCTTTAATACTGTAAAGGCGACGTTTCGGTATAGAACCTTATATCGTTGTCAAGCAAGACTGTCAGAATTTCTTTTACAATCATGCCGTCATCAAATATTCTCGGTGAAGGTACGAGTAATCATTTTTCACAAAGATAAATCTATTTTTGTATTACTTGATTGTTGACAGACACTGAAAGTAGGCCATTACCTCCTGCTATAATAATCGATTGGCAAAGCAAAGCTCACATAAAACTGCTTTTCGAACCAATTAAAATCTTGCGACGTATTATCTCTCGCCGTTAACTTCAAATCCGAAACATATAAGTGTTATGATTAAGAGGTAAGACACACACAGTGTCTTTATTCCGAGGAGATGCTGCAATGATACCAGGGATAAGTCACGCAGTTACCGAGCATTAGATTTAGATTGAAACGTCGTTGTTTGTTTCTGTTACCTTAATGATTTGTTTCGCAGTTATGTCATCTATGTATGGATATTTCAGTGATTTCGATTTTCCTGGAGTCATGTTTCTGATGGTGTAATTCTGTATTTGTGGAACACGGGCAGAAACTGGGGGAACAGGGGCAGAGACTGTAGGACAGGGGATAACAACAGGATGAACAGGGGTAGAAACAGGAGGAACAGTGTAGGAAACTGGTGGAACGGGGGTAGAAACTGGAGGAATAGGGGTAAAAAACAGGAGGAAAAGTGGTGGAAACTGGAGGAACGGGGGTAGAAACTGGAGGAATAGGGGAAGAGACTGGAGGAACAGGGGTAGAAACTGGAGGAACAGGGGAAGACACTGGAGGAACAGGGGCAGAAACTGGAGGAACAGGGGCAGAGACTGGAGGAACAGGGGTAGAAACTGGAGGAACAGGTGAAGACACTGGAGGAACAGGGGCAGAAACTGGAGGAACAGGGGTAGAGACTGGAGGAATAGGGGTAGAAACAGGAGGAACAGGGGAAGAGACTGGAGGAACAGGGGCAGGGACTGGAAGGACTGGGGTAGAAACTGGAGGAACAGGGTTAGAAACAGGAGGAACAGGGTTAGAAACTGGAGGAACAGGGGTAGAAACAAGAGGAACAGGGGTACAAACTGGAGGAGCGGGGATAGAAACTGGAGAAATGTGGGTAGAAACAGGGGGAACAGGGGTACAAACTGGAGGAATAGGGGTAAAAAACAGGAGGAACGGGGTAGACACAGGAGGAACAGTGGTGGAAACTGGGGGAACAGGGACAGAGACTGCATGGACAGGTGTAGAAACAGGAGTAACAGGGATAGAAACATGAGGAACAGGGGAAGAGACTAGACTAACAGGGGTAGAAACAGGAGGAACAGAGAAAGAGACTGGAGGAACAGGGCAGAGACAGGAGGAACAAAGGTAGAAACTGGAGGAATAGGGGTAAAAAACAGGAGGAACAGGGGTAGAAACAGGAGGAACAGGGACAGAGACTGCATGGACAGGTGTAGAAACAGGAGAAACGGGTGTAGAAACTGGAGGAACAGGGGAAGAGACTGGTAAAAAAGGGTTAGAAACTGAAGGAACAGGGGAAGAGACTGGAGGAACAGGGGCAGGGACTGGAGGGACTGGGGTAGAAACAGGAGGAACATGGTTAGAAACTGGAGGAACAGGGGCAGAAACAGGAGGAACAAGGGTATAAACTGGAGGAGCCGGGATAGAAACAGGAGAAATGTGGGTAGAAACTGGAGGAACTGGGGTAGAAACAGGGGGAACAGGGGAGGAAACAGGAGGAACTGGGGTAGAAACAGGAGGAATAGAAGTAGAAACTGGAGCAACGGGGATAGGGAACAGGGGTATACTGGAGGAATAGGTGTAGAAACTGGAGGAACAGTGGTAGAAACTGGAGGAACAGGGGTAGAAACTGGAGGAACAGTGGTAGAAACAGGAGGAACAGGGGTAGAAACTGGAGCAACGGGGATAGAAACTTCTGTTTTAACAACAAGTATATAAAATACATTCTATATGAACCGTGAAGAATCGGGGTTGAATAGGTCTTCAGCAACCGATGCTTGCCGTAAAAGGCGACTATGCTTGTGGAAAAGGTTGACTAAAGGGATCGGGTGATCAGGCCCGCTGATTTGGTTGATGTATCCCAATTGCGTGTCTCGATGCTCATGATGTCAAAAACTGGATTGTCTGGTCCATACTCTATTATTCACAGACCGCCGTCATGTAGGTGCGGCGTTGAACAAGACAAAAACAAACAAACATTCTATAAATACTTTCCGTGAATTTTCCAATTTGAATTGATATAAAATGTGGAGGGTATTTCCAAATTTGACGCATCAGTGACAAAGATTATGTCTGATGCATTTCCCTAGTTTGACTTGTACCATATGTTTCTATGTTTTGTTCAGGTTAACATTTGCAGGTGTTTGTGACGGGTCTGTTCCATGGATGTACAATACTGGTGTCTGTTCCATGGGTGTACCATACTAGTGTCTGTACCATGGGTGTACCATACTGGTGTCTGTTCCATGGGTGTACCATACTGGTGTCTGTTCCATGGGTGTACCATACTGGTGTCTGTTCCATGGGTGTACCATACTGGTGGCTGTTCCATGTGTGTACAATACTGGTGTCTGTCCCATGGGTGTACCATACTGGTGTCTGTCCCATGTGTGTACCATACTGGTGGCTGTTCCATGGGTGTACCATACTGGTGTCTGTTCCATGGGTGTACCATACTGGTGTCTGTTCCATGGGTGTACCATACTGGTGTCTGTTCCATGGGTGTACCATACTGGTTTCTGTTCCATGGGTGTACCATACTGGTGTCTGTTCCATGGGTGTACCATACTGGTGTCTGTTCCATAAGTGTACCATACTGGTGTCTGTTCCATGGGTGTACCATAGTGGTGGATCACGTCCGGACACGTCAGACCGTTAATGGTAACATGTTTGGGCAACTGCGTGAGGACATCAGGGACAAACCTCACGGAAAACACACTAAAAGTGTTGTTCAACCAGAGTAAAACACCTGTGCACAAGTCCGGTGTTGCCATGGCTGAAATGCATGACCGTGGCCACAGACTCATTGAACACATTCGTATTCTCCAGATTCGGCACCGTCTGGTTCCACTTCTTCCCAATCTGGAAGAAAGAACTGTCTGGCAAGCATTATGCAAATGATGATGACGTCATTATTGCTGTCACAATCTTTTTACACGACCACGAGGAAGCAATTTACACCAGGGCAATGCAGACACTCGAGCGTCATTGGCAGAAGTTTGGGGACCACGGAGGGCACGTAAAGCAGATGCTATCAAGACCATCAGCGCAATCTACCTCTGAAGGAATACAAATATTACAAATGAACGTATGATCTCCAATCACACTTACCAGTTATAAGCAATCAGTTGGAAAGCATATGGCTGTGAATACGGTAGGACTAACAGATAACACTGTCTGGGCCCCATGGAGTGAGCCCAACACTTTGGCAGCAGGTTTGTTTGTAAGCTACAACTGTGTGACGGCGGTCTGTAAATAATCGAGTCTGGGTCAGACAATCCAGTCATTGATACAATGAGCATCAGTCAGGTAACCTGACCAGCTGATCCCGATAATGTTATCTTACGACCAGATTAGGTTGCTGAAGACCAATTCTAAACCAGGTCTTCACGGGGATGGTAGCAAGTTCGTCAATTGAAGGGAAGTTAGGTGTATATTACTTTCTGTTCTGTATTACGACGATGTATTCACCGTTTTATAAAATCACGGTACCTGTTGCGTGTACAATTGCCAAATGAATATATCGTCCATCTCATGATAGCTTCGGTAGAGACCTAGTGCAAAAGAAACACATTAACGAGTGATGAGTTTGTTGCTAATGGTCCTAACATGTCGTCACAGCTAATCTATGTTCTCTGTTGTACGACATAGTCATTGTACCAACTGAACCAGCTAAGTGCAGCAATTCTGAACAAAGGCACAATTTTCATTTTTTCCCATTGTTTCAAAAAAGCACCAATGCTTATATTGACGCGGAAGAAACAATAACAGGACGTTGCACTCTTTCCTGACCTAATAGAGTGGTCTGCTGGTCTGTTGATATGACTTCTTCCAGCTGTAATGGAAACGTACAAAAGATCACCCAGCTTCTTAATTCCCAACCGATCAATATAGTATTTATGTACTATGCCTCCAAATCTATGACCCTTTGTTGTCATTTACTGGAAAACGTAAAAGCTTTGTAACTTCATCTCATTGACGTAAATGATGGAATGGGTTCCATCTTGAGCCGTTTAGCCAGGTTCACACAGTGCCGGTTGTCTCCCGTTTGAGATCAGACAGCGCTAGAACACGAAAAGTGAAAAAATCGGATTACTATCCTCAATGATCTGGAATGTCTTATCATTGTCTGAACGCAGTCGTATACGGTCGTAATTTTAATCGGGAATGGTCCTACCAAAGACGGCAGTAATAATCCTGAATGAGTAACTGAGCCCTCAACAAAGACACCAACCATCTGTGTATGACACTACAAAGACACCAACCATCTGTGTGGTGATGCTGATTGTTCCCGTTTACATTATAAACATATTGGAAATCTTTACACTGGCACTAGTTACCTGCACACTAGTTTGAAGCTTCCGTGCACGGTGCCACATCAGATGGAAAGACGTATGCAGCTCCTAGTGGCAATCGCTCTTCTCTCTGGTGAGTGTTTTGACACTGAATATTGTAATGGTTGTTTGTTTATCAAATTCAGTGTAATTGAATTTAATATTTGCAGCCACTGTGCAGGCATAATGATAGTTAGATGCTTTGAGACCTACGTTAAGGTTGCCTTGTGGACATTTTCAGATTAGTTCCCGACTTCGTAATGAATACACGTGTTCATTTACGCATTGTCACCTTTCAAATGAACTTCATCATGAATGAATACATATGTATTGCGTTTCTTAAAACGATTATGGTGTCAACAAAGTAACTCGTGACTCTTCATACTGCAATCAACCCGAAGGTCGTGTATTCACAGGTGACTTTTATATTTATTACTACACTAACCTTCGTCGGTTATACAAATATGGGCCAAAATAGCGTGAACGGCCTGAGCAATCAATTGGGATCACAACTTTATGATTGCAATAGATGCTGTCTAAGCGTATGCTAAAACATGGGCCAATAGAGAAAACGAACCTGATGAATGTCCTTCAAAGTGAGTTAAGTCAGGGCGTCATGTTGTCATGGGTAGAATGCACAAACTGAAAGAGGAGACAGAAGAGGCGTCGTCCAATGTCTGACAGTTATTCCCACTGACAAGGCCTCAAGTAACATAACCAAAATAATCCAAAAGGCCCTTTCTCAGTTATCTGAACTGACTGTGTGTAGATATAACATTGCGGAATAATAATTACTTGAGATGTTGTGTCCAGCTGCAGGTGCCCGTTCTGAGTCTCTGACAGGCACGACATATTACATCTACACGGACAAGAGGACATGGAACGAGGCAAGGTCTATCTGTGAGTCCGAAGGAGGGCGGTTGGGCATGTTTGATAACAATGCCACATTTGATGCACTGTTGGCTTACAAAGACACCGAAGCGTCCTGGGAGATAAACATGTACGTTTCTACATCTGTCAAAGATGGATTTATTCCATACATAATGGAATTCCTATTGCATTGTAACGAAAGAAATACGATTGTTATAACTTTTTAAAAGAGGGGTATTGAGACCTGTAATTCTATCTTCGTTGTGTTCTTTTGTTATTTCTGTGAATAGAAGTGTTTGTTTCTCTTAGATGAGAATAATTGATGCGTGTGAGGTTGGGTGTGTTGGTGTGTGGATATGTTGGTGGGCGTGTGGATGGGTAGGTGTGTGGGTGGATCTGTTGGTAAGTGTGTGGGTGGATGTGTTGGTGAGTATGTAGGTGGGTGTTGATGGTGTGTTGGTGGGTGTGTGGTGAACATGTAGGTGAGTGTTTTGGTAGGTGAGTAGGTGGGTGTATGGGTGGGTGTGTTGGTGAGTATGTGGGTGGATGTGTTGGTGGGTGTGTGGTGAACATGTAGGTGAGTGTTTTGGTAGGTGAGTAGGTGGGTGTATGGGTGGGTGTGTTGGTGAGTATGTAGGTGGATGTGTTGGTGGGTGTGTGGTGAACATGTAGGTGGGTGTTTTGGTAGGTGAGTAGGTGGGTGTATGGGTGGGTGTGTTGGTGAGTATGTAGGTGGGTGTTGATGGTGTGTTGGTGGGTGTGTGGTGAACATGTAGGTGGGTGTTTAGGTAGGTGTGTATGTGAGTGTGTGGGTGGGTGTGTTGATGGTGTATAGGTAGGTGTGTTGGTGGATGTGTTGGTGAGCATGTAGGTGGGTGTTGATGGTGTGTAGGTGGGTGTTTTGGTGGGTGTGTTGATGGTGTGTAGGTGGGTGTTGATGGTGTGTAGGTGGGTGTTGATGGTGTGTAGGTGGGTGTTTTGGTGGGTGTGTTGATGGTGTGTAGGTGGGTGTTGATGGTGTGTGGGTGGGTGTTTTGGTGGGTGTGTTGATGATGTGTGGGTGGGTTTGTAGGTGGGTGGATGATGATGTGGGTGGGATGATGTATACGGTTTTTGCCTCGGATGACGATATTCTTCCTCACGTTTGTTTCTCAGAGAAAAATATTTCTGGATTGGATTAAACTCCGCAGCCGTCAATACCAAATACCGATGGGACAGCTGTGAACCGCTGACATCCGACCACTGGTCAACCCCTGGGAGGGTGGAATCTGAAGATGAACTTTGCGTTGCAGCGGGCAGGGATACGTGCACGTGGATGCCTCAACACTGTGGAGACCGACTACCGTATGTATGCGAGAAGAACACAGGTAAGACACATTTCGTAAACATCTTACCCGATCAAAATCTGGAAACCGGGGTTTCAGTTATATCACGGCGTGTCAAATTGATGTGGGAGTATTTCAGTTATATCACGGCGTTTCAGTTCGATGTGGGAGTATTTCAGTTATACCACCCAGCGGTAAAAGACAATTGTCATCCCTTTGCCCTTCCCAAACTCTCCCTGTTTATGACCAATGGTTTGTCAGCCCCATTCCCGTGATCTTGCGTTTCACCAGTGTCAACATCCACGAGCTCCGTCACTGCAACACTGTTCAACGTCCTCTCCCACTCACTGAGTCAACACGTAATAGATAAATTGCATCTGATTCCATGGCATTTCATAGGCTAAATAATTTGGCGTTTATGTTTCGTAAGGGGAATACTGTTTGCTGATTAATCAATAATAGAGCTGAGCCATCGCAACAGCGGTCAAGCTTCCGAGATAGATCTAGGCTTGACACCAGGGTGAAAAGTGATCCTCACACAAAAGCTGATCTTGATGTAATGTCGGATGCAATATGTGAGATGAGACAGGAACCAGCCTGGTTCCCTGGGTATGCTGGGCACGTTCAATAATTCCGCTAAACCACCATTTCACAATGGGAAAAACGGGGCATAATCGGCGATATTTGCTTCATCAGATTTGCTAAAATAAAGATACCAGCAGTATTTCATTGACGTGGTTGATTAATTCCATGTATTGTGTATACGATTTCGTGATAACAGTGAGCTGACACGAAATATTAGCGCACATATCACTGTTGAAAATGGGGTGTGTGTCATTGTTTACATTTCACCGATGTGACGATGTGACTTTCGAGTCTCGAAACAGCTTAAATAATGTTTTCCTTCACTAAAAGTAACAAAGGGACGTTATTCTCGTGACATATACATTGCAAGAGCATTAATGAAAATGCTAAGAAAAAATTTTAACCACCCGTTCTAGCGGTTTTCTATAGTAAATACTTGGCGTGTCCGCCATGTTTGTCCGTCTGGTGGAGGTGGCCATTGTGCAGTCGTTGCCTAGGTCAGTGTAGCGCCAGCGCAGCATACCCAGGGAACCAGGGCGGACAGGAACGCGCCCGCTCCACTTGTACGGTCTAACCAGCTTCCAGCACTTTCTACACAGTGCCAGACCAGTCCAGTGTCACTTGAACGTCACAGAATATTTCACATGTTTCAAAATTATTGACATCCATCCATGCTCTTCCGGAAGTTTACAGATAATTCGAGCATCTAAGCAACAACTTCCTCACCACTGCTTACATAAAATAGTACTACATTCATGAGAACTAATCACTGTCCAAATACAATGCAGTGAACGTCGTCTGAATCTCAACAGAAATAATGTAATACAGTTGCAAAGGCGTGCGGTAGTAACCTCAGTCCCTGGGCTTGTCAGTCTATACTCACGCTGTCGGTGTCTGCCTCTGACAGTGTCAAATCAGGGCACAATTGCATAAATTTAAAAAGTCAAATAAGAACTTTAATAAAGCCAAATAAGGGTTTTTCATGGTAAAGTAAGGACTAAAACACAGTGAAAAAGGACAAACATTGTCAAATAAGGGCAAATTGTTGTAAGTAGTGATTTTAGAAATTGTTTCTGTAATCGTGGGTTATTATCAATATGGTGTAAATTTGAGTTACGTTAGTAAACAGACATGAACTTTCATTTTCATTTTGAGTTTAGGACTTCCACTGGGTATCACATTTTTTAACGATATATTTCACTGCCATATAACACTTTACGTATGTCGTAATTGTATTCCTCCGTGGCCTCTGTTACATGATATTAAGACACGGAACTCTACGATCTGCATCCTTGCTTCTCCAGGTCCATGCACGTACAACCTGACCAGTGGTCACTGTGATGACGGAGCTGACGCCCGGCTCACTGTCGAGTTGACGACCAGAAGAGGATGTCTGGAGAGATGCGACACTGAATACAGTAGTGGGCTCCCATGTTGGATGTTCGTTTACGAGAGTCCACACTGTCGGCTGTATTTCGCCAGAACCCAGTGGCAGTGTCTGGGATCCGCATCCGATGTGTCTGCTGATACTGGAATCAGGAGCTGCTTCACATGTGAGTGTTTGTTCCCGTGTAGGTGATGTGTAGGTGATGGATGCTGAGTAGGTCATGGACGATGTGTAGGTCATGGGCGATGTGGGGGTCATGATTGGTGTGTTGTCATGGACAACGTGGAGGTCATGGTTGATGTGTAGGTCATGTACGATGTGTAGGTCATGGGCGATGTGTAGGTCATGGTCGATGTGTAGGTCATGGTTGATGTGGAGGTCATGTACGATGTGTAGGTCATGGGCGATGTGTAGGTCATGGTCGATGTGGAGGTCATGGTCTATGTGGAGGTCATGGTCTTCAAGGCTTGGGATGTCACGAGTTTGTTTTCAAATATATAATAAGATACCGTGAAATCAATGTTCTCCGCGGCTGTTGCGTATTGTTATGCCGGATGAAGTTAATCCCATTAACCACATATACATGTATTATTATGTGTTGTTTTTTTTGCTGTTTAACGCAATATTCCAGCTACATGACGGCGGTCTGTTTGTGATCGAGTCTGGACCAGACAATCCAGTTATTGATATCAAGATATGAGCATCTATCCACCCAATTTGGATACGATGACATGCATCAACCAAGTCAGCGTGCCTGACAACCCGATCCCGTTAGTCGCCTCTTACGACAAGCAAAGTCGCTTTTTATGAAAGGCATGGGTTGCTGAAGACCTTTTCTAACCTGGATCTTCATATAACCTTGACAAGGATCTGTTTTGTGTTTGTGTTTGTGTTTGAGCGAGGGTGTGGTTTGCTCATCCTCGGTTAGCACGTTTACTATAACTTCATCCATAGCACCCTGGACTCATGTGTCACGCAGTGATCTCGATACGAACGACACGGCGCTAATATAACCATGCAATCAAATTCGATCATGGGCGATAGACATTTGGTGCTAAGTTAGTTAGCCAGGTGGAGTTGATGACGTCATGGGTATTTATCACAATATAATGGAGATGATACACCGGCTAATCGATGATGATTTTCACGGTGAAGATATACGCATGGTTCGCATGTAATCATGTGTGAGTGATACTCTTTGCTAGTGCCTGTTATGTGTATTGTATGTAGCACGTTACATTGTCTGTAGTGTGTGTTATAGTGTCTGTAGTGTGTGTTATAGTGTCTGTAGTGTGTGTTATAGTGTGTGTTATAGTGTATGTAGTAAGTGTTATAGTTCTGTGGTGTCTTATAGTGTCTGCAGTGTATTGTAGTGTCCGTAGTGTGTGTTATAGTGTCTGTAGTGTGTGTTATATTGTGTGTTATAGTGTATGTAGTAAGTGTTATAGTTCTGTTGTGTGTTATAGTGTCTGTAATGTATTGTAGTGTCCGTAGTGTGTGTTATAGTGTCTGTGTTTTAGTGTCTGTAGTGTATGTTATATTGTGTGTTATAGTGTATGTAGTAAGTGTTATAGTTCTTTGGTGTGTTATAGTGTCTGTAGTGTATTGTAGTGTCCGTAGTGTGTGTTATAGTGTCTGTAGTGTGTGTTATAGTGTCTGTAGTGTGTGTTATAGTGTGTGTTAAAGTGTATGTAGTAAGTGTTATAGTTCTGTGGCGTGTTATAGTGTCTGTAGTGTATTGTAGTGTCCGTAGTGTGTTATAGTGTCTGTAGTGTATATTTTAGTGTGTGTTATAGTGTATGTAGTAAGTGTTATAGTTCTATAGTTCTGTGGTGTGTTATAGTGTCTGTAGTGTATTGTAGTGTCCGTAGTGTGTGTTATAGTGTCTGCAGTATGTGTTATAGTGTCTGTAGTAGGTATTATAGTTATGGTGTTTGTTATAGTGTCTGTAGTGTGTGTTATAGTGTCTGTACTGTGTGTTATGGTGTCTGTAGTGTTGTTGTAGTGTGTGTAGTGTGTGTTATAGTGTCTGTAGTGTGTTATAGTGTCCGTAGTGTGTGTTGTAGTGTCTGTAGTGTGTTGTAATGTCCGTAGATTGTGTTATAGTGTCTGT
This sequence comes from Haliotis cracherodii, assembly GCF_022045235.1. Lineage (NCBI taxonomy): Eukaryota > Metazoa > Mollusca > Gastropoda > Lepetellida > Haliotidae > Haliotis > Haliotis cracherodii. Next base: position 1,902,078 of record NW_027266265.1, on the reverse strand, counting down.
ACTGTGTGTTATGGTGTCTGTAGTGTTGTTGTTGTGTCTGTTGTGTGTGTTATAGTGTCCGTAGTGTGTTATAGTGTCTGTAGTGTGTGTTGTAGTGTCTGTAGTGTGTTGTAATGTCCGTAGATTGTGTTATAGTGTCTGTACTGTGTGTTATGGTGTCTGTAGTGTTGTTGTTGTGTCTGTTGTGTGTGTTATAGTGTCCGTAGTGTGTTATAGTGTCTGTAGTGTGTGTTGTAGTGTCTGTAGTGTGTTGTAATGTCCGTAGATTGTGTTATAGTGTCCGTGGTGTGTTAAAGTGTCGATATTGTGTGTTGTAGTGTCTGTTGTGTGTGTTATAGTGTCCTTAGTGTGGGTTATAGTGTCCGTAGTGTGTGTTATAGTGTCTGTAGTGTGTGTTATAGTCAGAGACAGTTATGCATTACCTCAAATTCCTATTTGCCGAGCCCGAGGGGTATTCTCGTTGTAACGACGTTCGCTCGATTCCCCACGTGGGTACAATGTTTGACGCTAACTGATGTGTCAACCGTAATAGGGCAGGAATATTGCTAAAAGCGGCGTAAAATCATACACATTCATTTTTAATGCATCACGTACATATATTATCACTTCCAACCATGACACTGCTGAAGGCAAATGATGTTACATTCAACATTTCTAATTCACAGTTTCTTTCAATGAATCGACGACACAAGTCTCTGATGATGACAGCAACTTTCCCGTCATCAGCTGCGACCTAACCACAAATACAACAACATCCTTAACCACGGCAACTACAGCTACTTTGATTGCGACACAACCCGTCCCTCCTGCAGCAGAAACTACTACACCGTCTACACAACAAACTACCACTCAGTCTACCTCAACAAGTAACGCCCTGCCAATGGCACTAGCAAACACTCCGACTACCACGCAAACCACTATTCAGAAGATCACGACATCGACCACAACATCTACCACTCTGCCTACGACGACAACGACCACTGAACCTACCACGAAGAGTAATTCTCAGCACAATAAATATCCAGACAATCAGCCTAGCACACAAGCTAAGACGACTCAATCTACCACGACGACGACCACTCAACCTACCACGACAGAGACCACTCAACCTACCACGACAACGACCACTCAACCTACCACGACAGAGACCACTCAACCTACCACGACAACGACCACTCAACCTACAACGACAACGACCACTCAACCTTCCACGACAACGACCAGTCAACCTATCATGACAACGACCACTCAACCTACCACAACAACGACCACTCAACCTACCACGACATCGACCACTCAAACTACCACGACATCAATTACTCAACCTACCACGACATCGACCACTCAACCTACCACGACATCGACCACTCAACCTACAACGACAACGTCCACTCAACCTACCACGACAGCGGCCACTCAACCTACCACGACATCGACCACTCAACCTACCACGACATCGACCACGACATCGACCACTCAACCTACCACGACATCGACCACTCAACCTACCACGACAACGTCACCTCAACCTACCACGACTACGACCACTCAACCTACCACGACATCAACCACTCAAACTACCACGACATCGATTACTCAACCTACCACGACATTGACCACTCAACCTACCACGACAACGACAACTCAACCTACCACGACATCGACCACTCAAACTACCACGACATCAATTACTCAACCTACCACAACATCTACCACTCTGCCTACGACGACGACGACAACGACCACTGAACCTACCACGAAGAGTAATTCTCAGCACAATAAATATCCAGACAATCAGCCTAGCACACAAGCTAAGACGACTCAATCTACCACGACGACGACCACTCAACCTACCACGACAGAGACCGCTCAACCTACCACGACAACGACCACTCAACCTACAACGACAGAGACCACTCAACCTACCACGACAACGACCACTCAACCTACCACGACAACGACCACTCAACCTACCACGACAGAGACCACTCAACCTACCACGACAACGACCACTCAACCTACCACGACAACGACCACTCAACCTTCCACGACAACGACCACTCAACCTACCACGACAACGACCACTCAACCTACCACAACAACGACCACTCAACCTACCACGACATCGACCACTCAAACTACCACGACATCAATTACTCAACCTACCACGACATCGACCACTCAACCTACCACGACATCGACCACTCAACCTACCACGACAACGTCCAATCAACCTACCATGACAGCGGCCACTCAAACTACTACGACATCGACCACTCAACCTACCACGACATCGACCACTCAAACTACCACGACATCAATTACTCAACCTACCACGACAACGACCACTCAACCTACCACGACATCGACCACTCAACCTACCACGACAACGTCCACTCAACCTACCACGACTACGACCACTCAACCTACCACGACATCAACCACTCAAACTACCACGACATCGATTACTCAACCTACCACGACATTGACCACTCAACCTACCACGACAACGACAACTCAACCTACCACGACAACGACAACTCAACCTACCACGACATCGACCACTCAACCTACCACGATAACGTACACTCAACCTACCACGACAGCGGCCACTCAGCCTACCACGACATCGACCACTCAACCTACCACGACATCAACCACTCAACCTACCACGACAACGACCACTCAACCTACCAGGACATCGACCACTCAACCTACCACGACAACGACCACTCAACCTACCACGACAACGACCACTCAACCTACCACTGCATCGACCACTCAAACTACCACGACATCGATTACTCAACCTACCACGACAACGACAACTCAACCTACAACGACAACGACAACTCAACCTACAACGACATCGACCACTCAACCTACCACGACAACAGCCACTCAGCCTACCACGACATCGACCACTCAACCTACCACGACATCGACCACTCAACCTACCACGACATCGACCACTCAACCTACCACGTCAACGACAACTCAACCTACCACGACATCGACCACTCAACCTACCACAACAACTACCACTCAACCTACCACGACATCGACCACTCAAACTACCACGACATCAACCACTCAACCTACCATGACATCGACCACTCAACCTACCACGACATCGACCACTCAACCTACCACGTCAACGACAACTCAACCTACCACGACATCGACCACTCAACCTACCATGACAACAACCACACAACCTACCACGACATCGACCACTCAACCTACCACGACAATGACCACTCAACCTACAACGTCAACGACCACTCAACCTACCACGACAACGACCACACAACCTACCATGACATCGACCACTCAACCTACCACAACAACTACCACTCAACCTACCACGACATCGACCACTCAAACTACCACGACAGAGACCACTCAACCAACCACAACCACCCAACTTACCACGACAACCCCCACTCAACCTACCACGACAACGACCACTCAACCTACCACAACAGCCACCACTCAACCTACCACGACAGAGACCACTCAACCTACCACGACAGAGACCACTCAACCAACCACGACCACCCAACTTACCACGACAACCACCACTCAACCTACCACGACAACGACAACCAAAACTACCACAACAACCACCACTCAACCTACCACGACAACCACCACTCAACCTACCACGACATCGACCACTCAACCTACCACGACAATGAACACTCAGCCTACAACGTCAACGACCACTCAACCTACCACAACAGCCACCTCTCAACCTACCACGACAGCCACCACTCAAACTACGGCACAAACTATCACGCACCCCACTGTTGCTTCTTCACCAGCAGTGCCTGCGGCAACATCCCCACTCGATATCGGTAAGTAACTATGGTGTGAAATCTCTGCCAGTAAATCGAACCGTCTCCATATACAGTAAAATACGTTTATAACGAACACGCTTGTAACAAACTGACGGATATAACGAACTTAATGTTTGGTCCCGGCCATTTTCTGTGTAGATGTTGTATATATGCTTATAACTAACTACGGTTAGTGGTCCATTTGAGTTCGTTATAACCGTAGTATACTGTATTTTCTAGCACTTTTTGTCTAATGAGATAAAACGAATATAATCCACTTAAACAGCACTTTTTCTCTGAGCAAAGTCTGATTACATCAATGGAAAGAATACAATCAAATTAATTGTATGCGTCACGGTGTACCTGGTGTGGACAAAGGGAAGTATGCAGAATTTTATATGTAAGTGAAAGTTGAAGGAGAACTGTTGTTAAATTTGATTATGTCCATTTAACCATCACTGATTCTTGGAACAGTTTGTAGCTGGGGAGTTTTGTGTAAAAATGAATTGGTTCAATGAAGACAAGGGAACAAAATGAATATGCAACCACATGACACCTACCATGTTTGATATTTTATCGCTAATTTAAGATATTTTCAGTTGAGACTCAAACATAAAATAAAGTCAAATGAGAGGTATAGTTTTATGTGTATATGTGTGGCGGTGCTATCAGGTTCATCCAGCGGGTTCATCATCTACAGTAAACTACGTTTATAACGAACTGACCTATATAACAAACTTATTTATTAGTCCCTGCCATTTGTTGTATAAATGCTGTATTTATATGCTTATACTGAACTGCGGTTATTACGAACAAAATGTAGTGGTCCCTTTGAGTTCGTTATAACCGTAGTTTATTGTGTATGTCAATCGGGAGACCGCAGACACCCCCCATGGATGCCGACCCTTGTTTATATGTGCCAGCTATGTGACTTGAATAAAACAAATTTTTGCTTCACGTTCAGGCAACAACACATCTGACAACTGCCGATGTGAATTTTGTGTCAAAGTTAAAAATAGCACCGAGATCCAAGACGTCATCGATGAAATTCTTGTATGGTTGAAAGTTGACCAATCAACACTGTCGTCTGTACGACGGAAGCGAGAATCCCAGCCCGATGATAGACCTTCAGCGCAGATGATTGGCTACTCCGGGATTGTTTTCATAACTGTCATATTAAGTTTGTTTGTCATATCTGATACACTGACCCTTTGCCAACATCTGGGGAAGAAAAAATAGAATACTTCGTTACTAATTCTATGATATATATCAAAATATTTGTTCTATGATAGCGTTATGTTTTCAGAATTGGATTTCCTTACCTAAAGCTTGGTCTTACAATTAAATGTTTTTCTCCTGACGTCATTTACGTTTCAGTAAATGCAATATCGATATGTAATATATATTGTTCTCCATTATATACTCTGCAAGAAAAAAGCAAAAGTGATTTTATATTCCATATAACATATAGATAATCAACAGATGGTTATCGATTGTTCAAAATTGGCACTCGTCATTCTCATCGATTCCACATGGCACACATGGAACACTAGATTTTCAAGGTGAAGGCAACCTGTTCTCAAAATGTTGTATGGCCAAAGTTAGTCCAAAACTGACTGGCATCGTAGTCCCATGGATGCAATTAGATCCGGAACGCCTTTCAGTGCTAACTGTCGGAGGTTGTGTGCACGGGGTTGTTGCTGACGTGCTTGCAGTCGTCGATCCAGTGCATAAATGTTTGATTTGGTTTCGATTTGGACGATTTGTCGAAAAGGCTGGTGGCAGTCTGTAGTGAGGTCGGGCGTTGTCTTGTTGTATAATGACGTTCTCTTGCTCCAAGTCTGTTCTACCAGTGTAGGAGATGGCTGCCCACATCATTACGCAGCCACCGCAGAATGTGTCCACTTCCTGTATACAGTTTCGGGCATACCGTTTCTCGCGACGTCGAAGCCGACGATGCATGTCCGTCAAAATGACCCCTCGAACTGATAAATGTTCCACAGTCTTCTAGTGGTACGTGGCAAAACCTGGCTACAGCTAAAGATGATTCTCCTGTCTGCCGTCTGTCGTGGCATGTTTTCGCTGTTCCCTTGCTGTGACATTGTGATGACATGCAAAAGAAAACCCAACGTTTTCATAGACCAAGAAGTTATGTTGCACTTGCAGGTCATGTTGGTGTGTTTCGGCGCCAGGCTCTCACGTGGTTGTGTTTTTGCCATTTTTTCATCTCTTCGCCAATTTTCGGCAGTACCGCATTCTTTCCACACAATTCAATCCCAATCCATGCAGAAATGACCAATTCATTTTTTATATTAATTTTGTGTGGATGTCGGCAACATTCGGTCGGATATTAACGATTTTGCTACTCTTGCGCTTCTTTTTTTGCAGAGCATATTATGATTGCCATTACTTCTGTTGATTATTGTGTGTATATGTGTAATTCATCATATGCTGCGTGAAAAGGTCTGATTACAATAAAAATTCTGTCCCGTTCTGTCAAACATTTTATCTACGAGCTCGTACGTAATATCTCGGTGGCTGTTCCATGTACCTCCCCTCAAAAGTGGCGAGAAATAAGTATTATACATATTTGAAACTGTAAATATTGTAGATACATTTCATTTTGTGACATTTGATTATATCCGTGATATTATTTCACCACGTTTGGAGGGCTCTCACGGGGTAATGTCAAGCCGGTCACAATATTTTGAAGGATGTCACGGTCAGTTTCCATGGAAATCCTGCGTCGTTTGATTGGTTTCGGGCTTGGAAGTTTACGAGTTACTTTTCCGGCCAACATTGCGCGCACACCGCCAGGGACTCGGCTACCTGGATATTATGGACTGTTTACTACCAGAGGCCAGGACCTTGGGGCGCTCTGCGGGTCGGGAAGAAATCGATCTGGGATATTTCATTAGTGGGTGGGACGGAATGTCTCGTCAAATAATTTTGGATATTTGTTTGTGCTGATCAGTTCTTTAGTCACAATTAATACACTCTTAAAAAAAAAAGAAACTCACAGGTAGTATGTGGTTTATTGAAACTGACTACACAAAAAAATCTGATATATAAATTGAATGTATGTTATTGGAAAATGTTGGTGGCCTGATATTCGGCAAACGGTGCGTCAAAACGATTCACAGCTACGGCGACTGCAGGATACATCCCTGGTTTGAGGAGGATATCGGGCCAGACAGTACGGAACCATCTTCACGAGGCTGGAATCCGACCCAGAAGACCAGTTATCGTCCCTGTTTTGCAACAGATCCATCGACAGCGACGCTTGCGTTGGTGCCATACCTTACAGCCTTGGAATTTGAGAAACTGGAGACGAGTGTGGCTCAGCGATGAATCACCATTTCTTCTTTACCGGCGAGATGGAAGACAACGTGTTTATCGTCGTCGAAATGAGCGTTTTGCCCAAAATTGTGTACGTGAATTCGACAAAAAGGCGATATTGGGGGCCATATCCTACACACGAGATCTGACTTGGTTGTGGTTCAGGGAAATTTGCAACAAATCGCTACACTCCCACAACTGGCTAACGCGTTACAAGCAGAATGGCGCAGAATTCAGCAGGACAGAATTCGTACACTTATCTAGTCAGTGCCGAAGAGATGCAGGGGCGGTCACACGGGATACAGAGTTCAGCGCAACCTTGTGGCCTTATGTGACATGACAATGAACAGTTTTCAATGACATCATGTGACTATCGAGCTCCACAATTTCATCGACTAAATATATCGACTTTATTAGGTACAATAAATTCACTAAAAATCTACATGTGCGTTTCTTCTTCTTTTTTAAGTATGTATTTTCCATAAACCATGGATCGAGAGATTTAGGCAATCCCAACTGAAGAAAAGGGTCGTCATCTTTGGTCAAGAAGTTGGTCACGGTACGCTTATACGTTACCTGACAGAGACAGTCATTGAGAAAACTCGGCACCATCAATCTGTACCCTGCAGCAGCCATGTAACCACAGTAAGAAGTGTTTTGATCTTTTAAACAATTTCACCAATCTCGAGGGAATCCATGTTTCTTTAGACATGACATATATGGTGACAAAAGTTCCGTTTACGGTTATCTAATGGGCATGCTTATGTCACAGGGTTATGACATGTCTGTTCTTTTCATGCCATAACCTTAACGTGGATAAATGGTGCGGTTAAATGATAAAGATAGATCTTAAGAAGGTTAGACCCAGAAAGACACATTATTTGCTGTCGACTAATCTTTCAAAGGAGGTGTCACCATCAAAGCCTTGTTAAGTCATTCCAGACATGTTATGGTAGACCTTCCGAAGAATCTACTAAATATTACACTGGCTTGTCAACATGATTTGTTTGTTTGTTTGTTTGTTTGTTTGTTTGTGTTTTGTTTAACGCCGCACTCTGCAGTATTCCTGCTATAAGACGGAGGTCTGTAGGTTAAATAATCGTGTCTGGACCAGTCAATCCATTGATTGACATCCTGATCATCGATCCACGCAATTAGGATACGATGACATGCATCAACCATGTCCGCGAGCCTGACCACTCAATCCCGTTGTCCTCTTACGACAAGCATAGTCGCCTTTTTACTGCAAACGTGGGTTGCAGAAAACCTACATGTATTCTACCCTGGATGTTCACGGGTCAGGTGTGGTCAACATGAGGCGTGATGCTGTCCCATGTTCTGACCTTCACATGTAGTGTTCACATCTTGCTCAGTGTAGATTTGATGCCTCATATCATTTTTGGGGACCTTTATAAACAATGCTCTCTAGGTACGCATGCTTACACATTGGCAAATAGGTAAGCCGCCGAGTATGACAAACGAAATTCATTATAGGCAAATTCAAGTTTGATTTCTTATGTTTTGATACGAATTGTGTGAGTGACAGCTGCTACCGATAGAGCAAGACAATGTTTACCCTTTTGGCGAACACCGGATGTCATCACTGATTTTTCAAGGGTTCGTTCAGACGTGTATTAATTTATAGAAATAAGGATAAATAAGCTCAACTAATTCATTTCTGAAATGACCTATTCAATCACAGTGTTTTCGTTATTTTGAAGTTGTACCTATATACAGTAGGGTTTGAAATATCTCCCCAGTAACAGTAATGTATTAAAGAATGACTACTAGTATCTCTCTTCCCGAACTTCGACATGGCTGAACTTGACCTACGTCAGTCTTCACTGTTCATGGCTGTCATGGGCCGGCCAGCCCAACCTCATTGCAAATAGAACCACACTCCAGCAAGGCTGAATAATGCGCAGACTGTCGATAGATCCATTGATACAGACGTAAGGATTGTATGTGAAAGGGCGTTGAAATTTTGAGGTATCTAATTGAATTAAATGAATGATTGTAAACGTATTTTGACCAATCCGAAAAAAGCATTCTTCACTGTCATGGTAGAGTTCCCATTGTGGCAGTGATCCATTCAAATATTTTTCACCTCTATATTGCCTTTTACTTCTGGTGGAATCTGTTTCGGCAGATAATCGAGACTATATCATTTAGTAGTATAGACTACAACATGAACCAGTATAAATGTATCATTAAGTTGTATACACTATACAATTAAGTAGCATAAACTATATCATGAAATAGTATAAACTACAGCATTAAATTGTGTAAACTAAAGTAGGTGAGTATGGTTTTACGCCGCTTTTAGCAATACTCCAGTAATAACACGGCGGGGGACACCAGAAATGGGCTTCACGCATTGTACCCATGTGGAAATCGTGACGAGCAAACGCTTTAACCGCTAGGCCACCGCCCGAATATAAACTGAAGCATTAAGTAGTATCAACTATAAAATTAAGTAGTATAAACTATACCATTACGTAGTATAAACTATGGCATTCAGCAGTATAAACTATAGCATTAAGTAGTACAAACGATATCATTAAGTAGACTATAAACTATACCATTAAGTAGTACAAACTATACCTTTAAGTAGTAGAAACTATAACATTAAATAATATAAACAATAGCATTAAGTAGCATAAACTATAGCATTAAGTAGTATAAAGTATATCATTAAGTAGTATAAACTATATCATTAAGTAGTATAACTATATCATCCAGTAGTATAAACTATACCTTTAAGTAGTAGAAACTATAACATTAAAAAATATAAACAATAGCATTAAGTAGCATAAACTATAGCATTAAGTAGTATAAACTATAGAATTAACAGTATAAACTATACCATTAAGTAGTATAAACTATAGCATTAAGTAATATAAACTATAGCATAAAGTAGTATAAACTATAGCATTAAGTAGTATAAACTATAACATTTAACAGTATTAATTATACCATTAAGTAGTATAAACTATACCATTAAGTAGTATAAACTATAACATTAAGTAGTATAAACTATAGCATGAAGTAGTATAAACTATAGCATTAAGCAGTATAAACTATAACATTAAGTAATATAAACTATAGCATTAAGTAGTATCAACTATAACATTAAGTAGTATAAACTATAACATTAAGTAGTATAAACTATATTATAACATTAAGTAGCATAAACTATAACATTAACAGTATAAACTATACCATTAAGTAGTATAAACTATACCATTAAGTAGTACAAACGATATCATTAAGTAGACTATAAACTATACCATTAAGTAGTACAAACTATACCTTTAAGTAGTAGAAACTATAACATTAAATAATATAAACAATAGCATTAAGTAGCATAAACTATAGCATTAAGTAGTATAAACTATAACATTAAGTAGTATAATCTATAACATTAAGTAGTATAAACTATATTATAACATTAAGTAGCATAAACTATAACATTAACAGTATAAACTATAGCATTAAGTAGTATAAACAATAGCATTAAGTAGTATAAACTATAACATTAAGTAGTATAAACTATAGCACTAAGTAGTATAAACTATATCATTAAGTAGTATAAACTATATCATTAAATAGTATAACTATATCATTAAGTAGTATAAACTATACCTTTAAGTAGTATAAACTATAGCATTAAGTAGTATAAACTAAAGCATTAAGTAGTATAAACTATAGCATTAAGTAGTATAAACTATAACATTTAACAGTATTAATTATACCAAGAAGTAGTATAAACTATAGCATTAAGTAATATAAACTATAGCATAAAGTAGTATAAACTATAGCATTAAGTAGTATAAACTATAACATTTAACAGTATTAATTATACCATTAAGTAGTATAAACTATAGCATGAAGTAGTATAAACTATAACATTAAGTAGTATAAACTATAGCATTAAGTAGTATAAACTATAGCATTAAGTAGTATAAACTATAACATTAAGTAGTATAAACTATAACATTAAGTAGTATAAACTATATTATAACATTAAGTAGCATAAACTATAACATTAACAGTATAAACTATACTATTAAGTAGTATAAACAATAGCATTAAGTAGTATAAACTATAACATTAAGTAGTATAAACTATAGCACTAAGTAGTATAAACTATATCATTAAGTAGTATAAACTATAGCATTAAGTAATATAAACTATAGCATTAAGTAGTAAAAACTATAGCATTAAGTAGTATAAACTATAGCATTAAGCAGTTTGAATTACACCATTGGGTAGTATAAACTAAACCATTTAGTCGTATAAACTAAAGCATTAAGAAGTATACATTATACCATTAGGTAGTATAAACTATAGCATTAAGTAGTATAAACTATACCATTAAGTAATATAAACTATAGTATTTTGTAGTATGAATTATACCATTAGATTAAGTAATATAAACTATAGCATTAAGTCGTATAAACTATAGCATTAAGTCGTATAAACTAAAGCATTAAGTCGTATAAACTAAACCATTTAGTCGTATAAACTAAAGCATTAAGTAGTATAACCTATAACATTAAGTAGAATAAACTATAGCATTAAGTAGTATACATTATACCATTAGGTAGTATAAACTATAGCATTAAGTAATATAAACTGTACCATTAAGTAATATAAACTATAGTTTTAAGTAGTATGAATTATACCATTAGATTAAGTAATATAAACTATAGCATTAAGTCGTATAAACTAAAGCATTAAGTCGTATAAACTAAAGCATTAAGTCGTATAAACTAACGCAGTAAGTCGTATAAACCATACCATTAAGTAGACTAAACTACACCATTATGCAGTATGAACTATATTATTAAGTAGTATGGACTTTATCACGGCGTGTTTTCAATGGAATGTGTTCTCGTCGGTGCTATTTCTCTGATGGTGCCATACATACCCCCAGCAAGGGTGTGTACATGAACATGAAGCACCCAATGGGTGTTTAAATTTGCTACCAGACTTTTTGTTGATACAATTGCAAACAACATCATATACAAAAGAAGATAGTGTATTGGTTTATTCCTTTGTTACATATATAAATATTTAGTGTAAAGTTTACACGATATGCTGCTTTTTCCATTGGAAGGGAGGCCGGGAACGTGATCGCGAAACTGACGTTGATATAAGCGTATGAATGACACATTTTGACGTACAGCTCTTTTCACGAGACTGTATTCTTGAAATGACGTAAACAGTGTCTGACTACTTTTACATTTCTGGGGATACACATGGGATCTCCCTAGCACGATTAAAATCAAAAGCATTGTTCAGGCACTTTAATCCTAACCTCAGCGCTTTTCGCATTCCTTGGAAGAGTGTTTGACGGCAAGGTAGTGATCGAATAGTCTCGCTACGACCAATCCTAGAGAACAAAATGAAAATCTGCACACCTAAACAATGGACTGAATCCATGCCTTGACAGACAGCGACCGCCATGAACATCTTAAATCAGACTATTAATTTAACACATCTTTATTATCATCTCTGCATGATCGGCCATATGGCCAATGATGACCAACGCCTAATCGCCACAGGTTCATAAACAACGTCGGAAATATCCCCTACCACGTTGATCGTGTCGGCCATGTTGACGTCATGTACTTAAATTAAAGGATTACGACTCAATGTCGACATGCCACTATTTCAGACATTTCACAGCTAATGACGACAGTATGTAATCTATTTGTCGTTACCAAACTATAAAAAGAATCTACTATAGACTATTTTTTAGGAACCTTTTTATTCCGTGATACAGCTGGATGTTGTGTGGATGTCAGTGTAGACATGACGTCACTTTTTTTTTAAATTATGTTTCGAGCTACAAAATACTTTGTGTGAGTTCAATAGAATATGAGCCCCACTCTATGAAGGTTCATACTCTATTGAACATATGCATTCAGTTCTTAAGTAAGAAACATTTAGATTAGTGGATCAAAAGACAAAATGTTTTGAATTTCATAATGTAATTTTGACTGTCGGCTGTTTTGCTGATATTAATCTGCTGTGTCACAATCCTCGTGAAGGGCTCGTCTTGCTCCAGTACAGAAACAAACCTGCATGAATGGGAAAATTTGATGAATGTCTATAGTGCAGTAACAGGACATACAAATCATATTACTTTCTACAGATAGCTGATATTAATTATGACGTTACAAATACCAAGATAATAAGCTGAACAACCATCAGACTGAATTAAATCTATGTAACGACGCGCCATCTACTCACATTCGAGTAGTGAGTGAGTAAGTGAATGAGTTTGGTTTTACGCCGCTTTTAGCAATATTCTAGCAATATCACGGCGGAGGACACCGGAAATTGGCTTCACACATTGTACCCATGTTGGGAATCGAAGCCGGGTCTTCGGCTTGACGAACGAACGCTTTAGCTACTAGGCTACCCGACCGCCACCAGTCGAGTCGTGCTCTATACTCCGTGTGTCAGAACTCCTGGAGAGGTACCACATGTTTGTTCAGTACAATACATCGATTAATACGCAAATTCTTTAAAGGTATTTTTACACGGATGTTTGTCAAACATGACATAGGCGCATCATGGAAGACATATACACAACGAACAATCAGTGTAAGCTTCAAAACAGACAAGGAGATTTTCTACTAATTGCACCTTAGCTGATTTCTTAAGAAATATTTATACAAGTATTGAACGACTACAAACATAGCACTCACCATATCCCTGTGTAGTTGCGAGTAACATTCCCAAACTGGGCACTTCCGTACAGTCGGTGAATCGGAGGATAATTGCGAGGAACATAGACACAAGGTTATTCACGGAAAGACACATTTTGCTTGCAGTCAAGTTTTCAATCCAGGTTTCGCCATCAAAGGCTAAGTCCCATACTCAGGTCGCATTATGATCGGGTTCGAATCCCAGTTCGCCCCGATTATGTTTCTAGGTTTGTCAGCACCATACCCGTGCTCGTGGGTTTCACCGGAGTGGTAAGCGTCTGAGACCTGCATCACTTCGGGCTTTCCTCCCACATTAAGCTGCCACGCCGTAGTATAACTGGAATACTGTTAAATGCAGCGTTAAACCCAACTCACTCACTCACGCATTGTGATCCCAGTGAGTGAGTGAGTGAGTTGAATATTATTCTAGTTACATCACGGTCACGGTGACCCGTGTGTTCAGACAATGACGACCAATGTACTTCAATATGATATTTAATAGTATCTACATATTGCGTAAAGAAATCTCTATAAACCGGTACGTCAAGATCCTTGAATACCTTTGTACTTGAATCCTTGGAATCTGTAAACATTATAACCAGTGCATATTTGTTGTGCATGTTGTTTTCATCCCATACTGTGTCCTTGGTGTTGAAGAACACAACATGTCCTGATCGACGAGCTCAAAGATTTCCTATGTTGAAGGACATGTGGGTTTAATAAGCGTGTAATCGATCGTGATCAATACACTAAACGTCAAGGAAGCATGGTCTAGGTGTTTGAGGCAATGCCCCTATGGAAACGGGAATGTCTACAGTATCACAGGAGTACACTTCAAATACATGATGGCCTGCGGCGTGGACATTCAGCAAACAGAGCAACACTCCTGTCATTTGGTTGTGGGAAAACTACACTGATGACCAGGGCCCACTTGCACAAAGCGATCTTAGCGCTAAGACTTCTGTAAGCCTATATTAAAGTATAGGAGTTACGATCATCTTAGCTCTAAGACTATTGTAAGCCTATGATAAAGTATAGGAGTTACGATCATCTTAGCTCTAAGACTAGTGTAAGCCTATGATAAAGTATAGGAGTTGCGATCATCTTAGCTCTAAGACTAGTGTAAGCCTATGTTAAAGTATTGGAGTTACGATCATCGTAACGCTAAGACGATTGTAAGCCTATGTTAAAGTATTGGAGTTACGATCATCTTAGCGCTAAGATCGCTTAGTGTAAGTGGGTCCAGGACATGAAGGTGTTCTGAATGTACGTGTGAGGACGGCTGACTTGGTTAGGATGTACAGTAGGTATTATACTGTCCACCCCAGAATTGTTTTTACAACTGCCAAGAACTGCAAGAATATTTTAACAATCAGATCGGATACTCTACACAATGTAGTACTATAGATTATTCCCTTTTTGAATAGCCCGGAACAGTCATTTTTATCGTATGTAATATATGTGAAAATGTAATACCCACATTTTTTACCAATGTCATAGAGTCTCTCATAACTCCGTAGGGAGTAGCTCGTTAGCTTATATGTTTATTTCCAATGTATTATAAATGTAACGAGGTGAGACTTAAATATATTATCTGTCTGTCTGTCTGTATGTAATCTCAAGCACGTACTGTGGAGCCCTCGTACTCTAAAGTACTTTCACAAAAGGCGGCACTTTCTACACATTTGTAGTGAGTTGTAACGATTGCTGGAGATTCGACCTGAATTAAGTGGGAAATGTAATATATATTATACACAGATATATTGCAAATCATATATATATACTGAATACAATGTATACTGAACTGATATAAGGGAGATGTTTGACTTACGTGGACTTATTATATGACATGTACACCGAGTGAACATTCGTTTGCCTCGTTTTTGTGTATATATACATAATATATGTTTATCATAATTTGTTTACACAACACCGGGTGGGAAGAATGTACAAAGATGACAACATAATGAAAACGCCTATGAGACAGGTTTAATGAACAACGATAACAATATATTGACGAGGACTTAATTATGTACACTGGAGATGTAGGGATGACAAGGGTCTGGCTATTGTGACACAAGCAACAAGACAATCAAGATGTTCATTGTGGTGGACGATGTGAGTATACACCAGGTAGGTAGATACCTTGGTCACTGTCCATGGCTCACTTCTTACGTAACCACAGTTTATCACAGAGAAACAAAATACAATACATTTCGCACTATGGCTGGTAACCGCTAGCAACAGCAGACCTGTATCTAAATTGTTTAAGACACAATATTTAACATTTTATTATTTATATATAAATCATATCTCCGGCTTGTTTTCAATTCATTAAAGCAAATAAATTTCTTGTCAAGTTAGAACGTTCTTTAAATGCACACAGTATTGTCTCCCGGGTCATACACGTACCAACTCAGCTCCCAACATTTTTCAGGCACTTTGGTACTTCTAAATAACAAACTTGTTGACCTTCAAAAATCCTCCTTCAAGTCACCGTAAATCATCACCGTTTCATCACTTAGTATCTTATTGTATCTTATACTATAATCCTATAATAATTTAATTCTTTAGGTGTTCAATCCATCAATTTCCACTATAATACTGATGTGGAGCTCCTAGATTTATCTAACCGCGGTTTGTGCCTTGGGTTCTTCAGAGACCATATAATATATAGATGGTCTCTGGGTTCTTCTATTCGTCAGTCAAACGTATACCGATTCCTTTCAAGTTCCTGCAGAAACTCCCGATGTGAAACATGCACTATATCCCAGAATTCCACTTGCTTGACACGTGACAACCACGTGTCCACTTTTGGCCAGATCCGGAACTGAAAGTTCGGCCATTGCAGCTGAAGCAGTACTGTGGCGACGAAGACGTCAGCCACGGTGTGCCTGTCGCCGGTGAGGTACTTGTGTTTGGCGAGGTACCTGTTCTCAAGGACCTCCAAGTGACGAGTAATGTAGTGGAGGCCCTTCTCAACAAGGACCTCATTGGCCTCCTCGCCTGACAGGGCGTACTTCTCCAGGAACTGAGGATACACGTAGCCATACCCAACAACTCTGAAACCAAATTACATTAGCTATATAACAGCAGTACTTGATATGTGGAATGCAACTTCCATTATCTATTGTATTACATCGCCAATGCATGATGTTATATATACACTGGACCCATTCGCTGCGATTCGAATGGCATGATTTGTTTTGTTGTTTGTTTTAACGCCGCACTCAGCAATATTCCAGCTACATGTATATGACGGCGGTCTGTAAATAATCGAGTCTGGACCGACAATCCATTGATTGACATCATGAGCATCGATCCACGCAATTCATCATCATCATCATCATCATTTATTGTATTCTGGCCATAGGCCCATATACATACAATAACATTATATATATACAATTTTGTACCTGTACAAGTAAAAACATGCAGACTTATATGCACAGAGATGTGCACGTGTACAATTTTGTGAAAAATAAGTCGCCTTACAACACAACAAGAAGAGATAAAAGCATTTGATTAATGAAGGCAAATAACCTCAAGAATAATTAAACATCATTTGTACAAAGACGGTTGCGAAGTCGTAAACCATAATTAATGTATAGGATAGTATTCTTTTGTTGCTCGTTAGATATTTCATCAAAACGGAGGAGCTTGATTACTGTATTGATGTTTTGGGAATACGGTGACATGCATCGACCAAGTCAGCGAGCCTTACCAACCGCCTCTTAATAATAATAATAATAATAAACATCATCATCATCATAAGTCCATCTATACTGCGCCAGATTCCATTCACCAAGTTAATGCTAATGGCGCTACATAGTTTTAGCAAATAATACTAATGAAAGGGGAGTAGAGTTGATAGTGTTGTCTGAAAAGGTGTGTTTTCAGATGAGCCTTAAAGGATGAAAACGATGGCGACAGCTTAAGATCGGATGGTAGTTTGTTCCATAGCGAGGAAGCGAAAAACTGGAAAGATCTCTGACCAAAGGTTTCGAGACGGGTTTCCGGCACTAGAAACAGGTGGTTATTCTGAGAACGGAGAGATCTGGAAGGCTTGTATTTAGGCAGTAGTTCTGTGAGACATAATGGGTCTGTTTCCATGTAGCATTTCTAGGCCAGGGTTAGAATTTTTAATTCAATTCTGGCTTAAAGTGGTAACTAGTGCAGCGACATCAGAGCGGGTGTTACTGGAGTCAATTTTGATGTCTTCGTGACGATACGTGCTGCAGTATTTTGTACACGTTGGAGCCTGTGGAGTTGATCATTTGTGATGTTACTCATGAGACTGTTGCAATAGTCAAGTTGTGATATGACTAAAGATCTAGCCAAAATGTGTGCAGCTTCTTTTGTGAGAAGATGTTGAACACTTCCGATGTTGCGGAGATGAAAGAAGCAGGACTTTGAGACATGGCTTACATGTTGTTCCATAGTTAGTCCACTGTCCAGATAAACGATTGTTCACTGATTTTGAGAATTCGATATTGGAATCACCATCTCGAATCTTGTTAACTCTCATTTTCTCAAGATTTGTTCGGGTACCAATCAATAAAGCCTCTGTCTTGTTGTAGTTTAATTTCAGTTTGTTCTCAGTCATCCACGACGAAGTCTTCATCAGTTGCGTATCATCGTCGTAGATATGATAGCTCAGTAGTCGCTTACAGATGATATGACCCAAACTTTTAGTGTAAAGTGTGAAAAGAATGGGGCCCAGAACTGACCCTTGGGGAACCCCACAAGAGAGAACAAAACTATCTGATGTTGCCTCATTGACAGTGACTGACTGACCCCGTCCACCTTTTATGATGTAAACCATTTGAGAGCATTTCCTTCTAGTCCTATCTGATGGTGTAAACAGTCCAAACATTTGATGTGGTCTATGGTGTGCAGACAGATCAAGTAGAACAAGCAGGCTTACGTTACCTCTGTCTGCAGATGTAAGGAGTTCATTTAAGACTCTAAGTAATGCAGTCTCTGTGCTGTGATGAGCTCTATATGCGGGTTGGTATTTGTACACTAGGTTATGGGCATCGAGGTGTTCGGAAAATCGAATTTTTACCGCCTTCTGAAGTTTTCCAGCAAATTGGGATTCAGACCAGGCTTCTTGAGGAGAGGTTTATCTATAGCTTCCTTGAAACTCCGAGGAACTTCACCTGATAAAAGACTAAGGTTGATAATATTTGTTATGGCATTTGATCTAGTTGACAGAACGTAGGTTTTGAATCAATGTTCTTACCGGATTTCTAGTTCTGAGAACGGTTTCAAATATTTCAGAGGTTCACCATTAAAACTGTTTTGCATGCCATGTAGTAGCAGGGGACTGTGACGTAAACAATCTGGAATGACGTTTGTGTGACTGTCATGGATGGACTTTTCATCTAGGCTTTGTCGAATCTTTTGTATCTTGTTGACAAAGTAGTTGCTAAAATCACTGGCTAATTGTTTGCTGCTTGCTGATTTTGGCAGAGTCTTTTCCGTCTTTTTGTCCATCAAAGAGAAAGTAAACTTATAGAGATCGCCTGGACGACCCACACTGTCCTTGATTTTTTGTAGGCAGTGAGCTGTTTTAGAGGTTCTTATCTGCTGAGTAACGGCATTTCGTGCCGCTTTATAGATCTGTCTATGAACTTCCAATTTGATTTACGCCACTAACGTTCAGCAATGTGTCTATGTGCCTTTGCACGTGAAACACTATCACAATACCAAGGCGCCTACTGGGAATTGGCTTGTCTGCACCTGGTGCATGTAGATCAAGACTGGCGAGAGTGGAGTGGTAAGACTGAAAAATCTCGTCTGGATCATTGGGCGGATCTATCAGTAGACTAGATTCGTTCAAGTCACAGGAAAATGCTGATGCATCCATATTCTTGGTGTTGCGACACCGAACGCTGACTTGATTCGTGAAGGAGCTTTAAGGGACAGCTCAATGAATACCATGTAGTGATCAGATATTTTTATATCCCATACTGACACATTGGATATGGTGTTACTCTCCTCTCTGGTCACCACCCAGTCAGTAATGTGACCAGACTTGTGAGTCCACATGTTGTTGTAGTCCGTGAGAATTCAATAGCCTGGCTAATTTCTTAACTTCCGCTTTTTCAGTTTGTTCATAATGAACATTAAAGTCTCCAAGAAGAAGTATTTTTTCCTGTTTGTAATTTTCGAGCAGA
The DNA here is from genome assembly GCF_022045235.1 of Haliotis cracherodii. NCBI lineage: Eukaryota > Metazoa > Mollusca > Gastropoda > Lepetellida > Haliotidae > Haliotis > Haliotis cracherodii. The sequence continues at coordinate 1,881,993 of NW_027266265.1, read as the reverse complement.
ACTAAGAATCGGCATAAAACTGAGATATTGGAATTTTATTTCGTTTTGATGGAGGTGGTCTGTATAATTATGCATGCAAGTCGATTTCTGACACTTGCAATCGAGATAGTGCACTCCATCAGTTCGAATGACTGAAAGTTGTGTCCAGTTGAATCAATCACAGATATATATCAATGTGTGATTTATGGATAACTGCAATGCCGCCACCACGTCCGGATTTACGTGGAAAATGATTAAATGAATACCCGACAGATGTCATCTCGGCCACTTTGGACTCGTCTCCATGTTCTCTGAGCCATGTTTCGGTGAGAACTAGCAAGTCGAGTTCATGATCCGTCACAGCATCAGCAATATCGATAGCTTTGTTCCGAGATGACTGGGCATTCCACAATGCGACAGTTAAATTTGGATTTTCGCATGGGATGCATTCCTATCATACTTGAGAAGTCAATGTCCTTCCTGGTATTGCAGGTCAAATCGTCCATGTACAACTTTGATTAGTCTTTCTTTCTTCCTCCCACTCCGAGTGCCTCTCCGTGTTCGCTTACTAACACGTATGTTTAATTCTCTAAGGCAATATATTATTGAGGGTGGTATCCACTGTTTTACTCCTGGATTGGGAGACGGAAGGTTTTTTTCTAGTGTAGTGTTCAATGCTTGGGGTTTCTTTGTCCTCATTGACTGTTGGTCAAGGCTGGTGGATTGTCCCCATTGTTCTACACCGGCCCCAAGCTGAGGTGTGATTGCATGTACCAGTCAAATTTGTAAACAACGTAAAAGGCGACTATGCTTGGCGAAAAAGGCGACTAACGGGATAGGGTGGTCTCGGTCGCTGACTTGGTTGATGTATGTCAATTGAGTGGATCGATGCTCATGATGTCAATCACTGGATTGTCTGGTCAAGGCTCGATTATTTACAGACCGCCGTCAAATAGCTGGAATATTGCTGAAAGCGGCGTTAAATAACAAACAAACAAACAAACAAACAAACAGAGTATCATTAAACACCGAGCTTCCAAAGGCATATATTATTTTACTGCCGCTTTATTCATCCTGGAATCTTTCTGAGCTTTGTGAGCGAGTGAGTTTTAAGGTCGCTATGATGTATTTCTGCTCGCACGTTGTGTCAGACATTGTATTACCACGGAGAGAGTCTGAGGTAGGGATGTTACAGTTGTACATGACACTCGCACCTGTAAACACTTAGTCTACCAGAAAGCGACTGTTCTTGTCGTAAGAGGCGACTAACGGGATGATGTATGTCGTATCCCAATTGCGTTTATCGATGCTCGGTGATTGCTGTCGTCGGGATCTTTAGCATGATGGAGACTTCGGTAGAGCAGGACAACAAAGCTGAAGCATCGCTGGACCAATCGCTGAGACAATCGAGTCTTACCAGACAATCCAGCGATTAATATCACGAGCATTGATATCCACGCAATTGGGATCGATAACATGTATCAACCAAGTCAGCGAGCCTAACCACCCGATCCCGTCTGTGACATGGTATTGCCGAATGATTATCTGACCTCACTGCAGTTGATGATGAAGATTATCCCCTTACTGTCACAGAAAGCCGAAGCCCCCCCCCCCCCCCCCCCCCCCCCCGTCATTGCACGACGCTGTTGTAGCTCATGCTATCAACCACTAGGCATCATGGACGTCCCTGAGTCGTTACGCTAAGGCTGCTTTAGGGAATGTGACCAAGAGCGATTCATTAGTGGAACCTTCTGGACACGCCCTATATGGTAAACCCGTGACAACTCACCGGTGCAGCTCACTGTTGGCCCAGCTGATCAGGGACTCGCTCATCATCCGGGTACTGAGGGAGATCCCAAAACCTGCATGGTCGGCAAACTGGGCGGCGAGGTAGTGCAGAATAGCTGGTCTGAAAACAAGAACACAATAAACAAAATAAGATTTTTTGTAAATAGTCGTGTGTACTCCGTTAGTTATGAAGTAGTATTACAATGATAACACTTTACTAATCTCAAACACAACTATGTTAAGCTAGTTTTGTTAGAATATCGGTTCAAACATGTTAACGTTTTCGTCTTAACATTATGATTCCTATGCAGAAATGATTTGTTGTGAGGTCAACTGTCTTATTCAACATTACCCATCAAACACCACGACGTCGCCATCTAGTAAAATAGGCACTTCCTGGTGAGGTTGCTTCCGGACAATATCAGGCAGATTTGTCTCCCCTTGGGTGAAGTCCACATCGATGAGAACGTGCGGTATCTCGTACTGTAAAATGCAGCGTTATATTATTGGGATACGATGACATGCATCAACCAAGTCAGCGAGCCTCACCACCCGATCCCGTTAGTCGCCTCTTACGACAAGCATAGTCGCCTTTTACGGCCAACAGGAGTTGCTGAAGACCTATTCTACCCCGGATCTTCACGGGTCTACTGAATTTGTAAACATTGGAGACAGAAAGTCGCGAAATTAGGGGATTATGCTGGGGAATTGATGATGATAACACCAGTCAGTGGTCGGTCATGAATCTTACGATCACGACAAAAACAACATGTGAACAAGGTCTGGTATGTTTTTAAAAAATCAAAATGGTATTGCAGAGAACGGGATAGGCAAGCCAGGCTCGAACACCTTAAAAAATAATAGAGGCTTGCGGTCTTGAGATCGAGTCGAAGGTCAATCGCCTCCAGTTGCCCATTCCTTGACGAACCTGGTCTGTCTAGTTAGTTGTGTATTCAGGGATGGCCTGTGTTGTGTTAATGTCTGTATGGGTGTGCGACTGTACACGAACATCTGTGGAGGTAACTAGAAGCTTCGGCCTCAGACACATCGCTTCCGGAGTTAAGAATTAACCTCCCATAACTGTACGAATTGCAGAGAACGTCTCAGACTCCCAAATGGTCACACGGGACGGCAGCAAGCAGGTCGCTGCTGAATGTTTTCTTGGGAACCTAAAGCCGATTACTACTAGCAGAGATGCATGTACAACATACACTCGGTCATTGTCCAACATACCATGTCTACCCATACAACCAACACACCTGTCCAACTGGGAAACAGATGTTTTATCAGATAACAAGGGAGACCCCCGCTCACCCCACGGAAGCTGGAGTGGCAGTATGTCGGGGAAAACAAACGTTACTCGAGTTACACATCGATCAATGTCTAGCTACTTGCTGATCAACATATATTACGCACTGATGTTTGTCCTTCCAAGGTGAGCTAACAAAGGCGCTCCCAACTATCAAAAGTCGACATGACGTCATTCTATATTGCGACAAACTTCGTTAGAAAAGACATTATCCAATGAAACAAATTGTCTAATCTTGCAAGTAGGCACTCGCTATATGTGATTATTGTTATATTTTCTTGGATGGTTTATCTTTATTAAGCTTTATGTAGACATGTGGAGGACATTTTGAAATTTGACGCATCAGTGACAAACATGATGTCCGATGAAATTCCCTATTTTGACTTGTACCATATATTCCCGTGTGTTTTATTAGGTGAACACTTGCCTTGCCTTTGCATGTGTTTGTGACGGATGCCACCGGTGGGGCAGGTAACACTCACCTTTTCGCGAACACCTGGTAACATCACTGTGTGATAGTGATTCATAAACACATGCTCGTGTTATTGTCGAAATCGTACAATCGGCTCTGTTTTAAGCAGAGATTTCTATTCGAAATTGAAAGGTTTGTGTCGCTTTATTGCATGTACGATTACTCATTGTCTTCTTGAAAGAGGTCTATGTAAGGAGGACGTGAACCTGACACTATGTCTCATGTCTCTGTGTCCTTGGTTCCTGTATTGACGTGTGTAGGTATCGTGCGATCAAGTCTCTGATCCCTGTTCTTTGGTATGTGATACCGTTATAAAGGAAGGATAGCATCAGCTACAGCATTAAAACAATCTTAAATGTCCACATATCGTGATCTAACGGTATATGAAATGGCTGTAAGGGATGACATGAAAGAAAGTACATCAATACGTCCATGTTCAAACAGACAGATGAAGAGAAGGGCCTGGCAATATTATAGATTACACACGGACATCAAGTGACTTTGTTCGAAATGTGACTTTGTTCACCCAGCAGTGATTGGGTACCAGGTAGGATGAGATGGCAATGTGGTTGTTAACCTTCTAGCGCCTAACATGTTGCATGGATTGCATACTCCCCAAGGAGTTGAGAATGATTCCTGAGTGCACACTGATCCAGTGACAGGGGTAAAAATAGCGCTTTGAGCTTGTCCCTGAGTGGTGTGGTAATATGCGCAATATATTTAATATCACCGTGGGTAATCGAGACTCAGGACAGGGTCAATATAGATTTTAAAGATGGTGCTTCCCTGCGGTGTCGGGAGCCCGTGCGGTGTCGGGAGCGAGTGTGAGCATCTGGACGTCCCACATCGTGGGGTCTCATGATTCACCATGCAACAGAGGCTGTAGGTAGACAGAGAACACACAATGATGTGTCATATCTCCAGGCTTATACATACTTAAATGGTTTAGGGTTTTAATACTATGTACTTTTTCGTTTCGGTTACACAAGCGACCGTCCATAGTATTGGTTGATCGATGCTTAAACAACACAAATACACTAAAACAACACACACTGAAAAGTTCATAAATATCAAAATGAAATGGATAATCGCATTACAAAAATGGCTCGTTTGTATAGAGCTTTCGTCTAAAAGCCTACAAGTACGGGTCTAGCCTGGAAGCAGATAAAAATACAATCTAACCTGTAGCATGTACCACCACATAACCCAACAAGGAGGGGATCTCACCTGTAGTATGTACCACCACATAACCCAACAAGGAGGGGATCTCACCTGTAGTATGTACCATCACATAACCCAACAAGGAGAGGATCTCACCTGTAGCATGTACCACCACACAAGGAGGGGATCTCACCTGTACTATGTACCACCACACAAGGAGGGGATCTCACCTGTAGCATGTACCACTACACAACAAGGAGGGGATCTCACCTGTAGCATGTACCCATCAGACAACAAGGAGGGGATCTCACCTGTAGTACGTACCACCACACAACAAGGAGGGGATCTCACCTGTAGCATGTACCACCACACAACAAGGAGTGGATCTCACTTGTACCATGTACCACACAACAAGGAGGGTATCTCACCTGTAGTATGTACCACCACACAACAAGGAGGGGATCTCACTTGTACCATGTACCACCACACAACAAGGAGGGGATCTCACCTGTAGTATGTACCACCACACAACAAGGAGGGGATCTCACTTGTACCATGTACCACCACACAACAAGGAGGGAATCTCACTTGTACCATGTACCACCACACAACAAGGAGGGGATCTCACCTGTAGTATGTACCACCACACAACAAGGAGGGGATCTCACTTGTACCATGTACCACCACACAACAAGGAGGGAATCTCACTTGTAGCATGTACCACCACACAAGGAGGGGATCTCACCTGTAGCATGTACCACCACACAAGGAGGGGATCTCACCTGTAGCATGTACCACCACACAACAAGGAGGGAATCTCACCTGTAGCATGTACCACCACACAACAAGGAGGGGATCTCACCTGTAGCATGTACCACCACACAACAAGGAGGGGATCATACCTGTAGTATGTACCACCACACAACAAGGAGGGGATCTCACTTGTAGCATGTACCACCACACAAGGAGGGGATCTCACCTGTAGCATGTACCACCAAACAAGGAGGGGATCTCACCTGTAGCATGTACCACCAAACAAGGAGGGGATCTCACCTGTAGCATGTACCACCACACAACAAGGAGGGGATCTCACGTGCACAATGTACCACCACACAAGGAGGGTATCTTACTTGTAGTATGTACCACCACACAACAAGGAGGGGATCTTACTTGTAGTATGTACCACCACACAACAAGGAGGGGATCTTACCTGTAGCATATACCACCACACAACAAGGAGGGGATCTTACTTGTAGTATGTACCACCACACAAGGAGGGGACCTTACTTGTAGTATGTACCACCACACAAGGAGGGGACCTTACTTGTAGCATGTACCACCACACAACAAGGAGGGGATCTCACCTGTAGTATGTACGATCACATTACAAGTAGGGATCTCGACTGTAGCATGTACCACCACACAACAAGGAGGGGATCTCACCTGTAGCATGTACCACCACACAACAAGGAGGGAATCTTACCTGTAGCATGTACCACCACACAACAAGGAGGGGATCTTACCTGTAGCATGTACCACCACAACAAGGAGGGGATCTCACCTGTAGCATGTACCACCACACAACAAGGAGGGGATCTTACCTGTAGCATGTACCACCACACAACCCGACAAGGAGGTGAAATCCTCACGATGTACAGCTCGACAGGTGGGCGGCTGTTCTTCTCCCTGTGTGCGTCTCCGTTCATGGTTGCTGTTTGACCTGGCATCTTGGCTTGGGACATTATTTATTTATAAACAGAAGGAATCCCACAATACCGTGTGTAGAAGTCGTGTGGTCATGGTGTGCGTCAAGTCAATCACGATAGCCTCTTACAAAGGCAGTGGAGAGTGAACACACAGGTGTGACCAGCTACGATCGGCTCTGACCGTCACCCGTGTCCCTCAAATGTTCCCAGTAATTACGTCCTAGTACTAAGCCCTGGACACCCGGTGGTTGTAGACTCCTAGTACTTAGCCCTGGACACCCGGTGGCATAGACTCCTAGTACTTAGTCCTGGACATCCCGTGGCAGTGGACCAGTATGGCTCCAGTTCCAACTTTTATAAAGGACATACAGATAAGAAATAGTAGCCAAATGTTTCCCTCTTCTACAATTCTTCAATAAACACCATTGCAGGAACCCTCAACTTCTATATAATTGTTTTCCCTTTCACGAAATCTGAGAAACCACTGGCTTGATCCTGGACCTTCTGTGTTGATAATCTTGTACACAATTATCTCCCGACGGTTGGACTCGTGGAAACACGGATAGAGATATTACTTTTCTGGCGCAAGTTCGACTTTCCCTGGCACACGGCTGTCCTGGAATTTGATCTAAGATAACTGTTTTCGAAAACAATCACCCAATATTTGCCTGTCACCGTAACGACACGTTTCAATTTCATACCGCAGCACGCAAGGTGGACTTGAGAACAGCTACCGCATGAGTTAGCAATGGGGCCAGCAACAGGTGGTCCTGACAAGCACTGATTTGTATTGCAAGTCCGTCCATCAAGAAACTTGAAACCTATTGTCAATAGATGTGCGAATGTTTAACAAGTCGATACCCATGCTGCAGTTTGTGAAACACGTCAGAGGTCACAATGGTTAACTTTAGCTTAAATATCTCCGGCACGACAAAGCCTGACGTTTTATTCTAGGTGCGGCACAGCGGGGGGTGGACACTCTATTGTTTGAGGGCTAAATACAATGTACTCCGGTTTACAAAACCCGGTATTTATCTCATTGTTGTGCTTACACATGTTTTAAACAGGCAGTGATGCAAATCATGCTGTCGTATTTATAGTTGGCCATAACGTATTGAATCTTACCTTTATCTATAAACGTTCTACCTTGGTTGTCTTATGCAGCATTTTTATTCTTCGTATACTTACTCATATATCCATACATCATCGGTTAACATCTACCTGTTGTTGATGGAATACATATACATATAATCATTAAATGTTATGTGTGTATCGGTGTTTGTATCTGTGTGTGTATTCTGGGATTGGTTTTTGTTGTTGTTGTTTTTTGTTGTTGTCGTTGTTGTTGTTTTTGTTGGGTTTTTTTTGGGTTTTTTTTTGGGGGGGGTGTTTATTCAACATTCTGCCAACTATATGACGACAGCCTGCAAATAATAGTCTGAATCAGACAATTCGGTGATTGATATTGTGAACGATCCTCGCTGTATACGTATCAACCACGCCACAGAGCCTGACACTCATACACACTGACAAAAGAAACGCAAATACCATACAGGTTGGTTAATATATGAAAAATTACTCATATTCAAGAGATATAGATTGGTTCGATGCACAAATGAACATACTGGTATGTTGCGAGAACCAACGCTCATAGATTCATGACTCGAAATGTACCGCTTGTCTCGTGCAGGATTAGTGTGTAAAGTTTGGAAGACACTCTGTGAGAAAACTCTTCTCTTCTTAATGTACATACTTCTCTACATGTGTCTATGGTTCCTGTTTCTTGTGGTACTGGTGAGTACATATGCAATGGCACAGAAAGCCATGCTCTGCCATTCCTCACCGGTGTCGTGTCCTGGAGGTGAGGAATGTAGTCAGAGCAATGCAGCTTCTTGTGCATACATTCGGCATCTTGTTAGATTGATCTTAAACTGCTTTCTTCACATCGGCAACATGGACTTTAACCATTTATTTATTTATTTATTTATTTATTTATTTATTTATTTATTTATTTATTTATTTATTTATTTATTTATTTATTTATTTATTTATTTATTTATTTATTTATTTATTTATTTTCCAGTACACCTGTATCTTATTTCACTGCAATACACCCTCCACCCTCTCAACCCGAGCCACATAATACGTGGAGTTGATCAACAGTGAGCATATAGACACGCTGCACTGACGCACTGTCACCATCCAGCTACACTACAAGACCTCGCCCCGATAACATCACCGCCCTATGAAAAGCACAAGTAAAGTCGCCTTCGCGTGGAGTGTTGGACGCCTCATACAAACACTGGTCTATTCACCGGGTGCATGCAGCTCTCGTCTCCGTGTTAATTCCACGCTATTCACTATGTCTATATTTATACAAGTGACCAATGACTCTCTTGTAGTCAGGTACACACTTAGACTGTTGTAAGATATTGGATTCGTTTCACAGTATTTGATTACATGAAACTAAAGTAGTTTCGGTCACAATGATCGGGAACGGTAGAAACTCGTAGTGTGCGGTGAGCCACGACATTTACTTTGTACGAAATCCGCTACCGCCTGCCTACACAGAGAAAGAAAATTAACTATCGTCAAGTGTGGATTATTTCCATACACATCTATATGCTATGTCCAATAAAGGAAACCTACAATTGTCCTATGATTTAAAGCTCAGCCAAGAATGTGTTTTCGGAATTTGTCTTGAGCTACGAAATAACAAATCTTTTATTTGAAATCTGTATATGTATGTGAAATACCAATTGGCGTAGCTACCACGTAGCACAAAAAGCAAATGTTTACACTTTGAAATCGTTACAAAAATAAAATAAAATAAAATATTTTTTTGTTGTTGTTGTTTATTCTTTCAGTCGCTTGTTATTGTAACATGATCTTTTGTTATTTTACAGGTTGACCTACCAGTGGCAACATTGTCGTTGATGAGTTGGTTCGATGTTGTTGTTTGGTTGATGCATTTCCTTTCCCCTTATCGCGAACACCTGGTATGATAACTGATTTTCAGTGGTCCACTCATATAATGTTCCCATCTATTTTGCCCTTTACGCCAAATGGAATCTGTTTCGGTGGACAATCTAGAGTGGTTACTCCCTTGCATTGACAATAATCAAACTGTTGTATACTTGAAATGTGTTATGTACAGAGCGTGGTAAGGGTGTTTCGTGATATCTCTGTTCTAGATGTGTTGAACTGGCCTGCGTGTGTTTGTGTTTGACAAGTGTTGTAAGTGACAAGTGTCTGTTTCGGATACGACTGCACGTCATAGGACCTTGGACTGACAAGTGTCTGTTTCGGATACAACTACACGTCATAGGACCTTGGACTGACAAGTGTCTGTTTCGGATACGACTACACGTCATAGGACCTTGGACTGACAAGTGTCTGTTTCGGATACAACTACACGTCATAGGACCTTGGACAGACAAGTGTCTGTTTCGGATACGACTACACGTCATAGGACCTTGGACTGACAAGTGTCTGTTTCGGATACAACTACACGTCATAGGACCTTGGACAGACAAGTGTCTGTTTCGGATACGACTGCACGTCATAGGACCTTGGACAGACAAGTGTCTGTTTCGGATACGACTACACGTCGTAGGACCTTGGACAGACAAGTGTCTGTTTCGGATACGACTGCACGTCATAGGACCTTGGACAAACAAGTGTCTGTTTCGGATACGACTGCACGTCATAGGACCTTGGTCTGACAAGTGTCTGTTTCGGATACGACTGCACGTCATAGGACCTTGGACTGACAAGTGTCTGTTTCGGATACAACTACACGTCATAGGACCTTGGACAGACAAGTGTCTGTTTCGGATACAACTACACGTCATAGGACCTTGGACAGACAAGTGTCTGTTTCGAAGAAATCTGCTCTTCGTGATGCACACTTAGGTTCGGGGGAGGGGGGGGGAGGGACGCGTCATATCTCTTACAGTGTCGACAAAACTTCTTCACGGTACAACGTAGTGAAAGAAATTAAACTGTATCGGTGGGGCGATATTCAGCGTGACGCAAAATGAAAACCACATAATACTTGGCTGCTTTGCCGTGTGTGCCGGGTGGTCTACCCATAAACTCGCTTACTGGTTAGAATAGGTCTTCAGCAACCCATGCTTGCCGTAAAAGGCGACTATGCTTGTCCTAGGAGGTGACTAACGGGATCGGGTGCTCAGGCTGGCTAACTTGGTTGATGCATGTCATCGCATCCCAATTGCGTAGATCGATGCTCATGATGTAAGTCACTGGATTGTCTGATCAAGATTCGATTATTTACCGATCGCCGCCATATAGCTGGAATATTGCGTTAAACAATTGACAAAACCAACAAACAAAAACCGGGTGCCGGGTGGTCTACCGATAAACTCACACATAAAGGGAAACCCCTCGGGTTCATTCTGAACAAAGCGCCCGTAAAATATTGAGACTTTAGGTAGACTTTGTTCAACAGCATTAATGAAGTTTGGGATCATCATCAACCATTGATGCATGGTATAAAAAATACTATTGAATTAGTTCCGGTTCGTGCAACAATCTGATAGTTTTATCCATGTTGCATTATAGCATTAACGTTGACCTGAATTCCGTATGACAATGCTTGTATGAATATCACCTTGTACGATCTGGGCCATAACAGTTTATATCCTCGCAGCCGTTACCACTCTGTATCAAACGATGATGAACTACGGCTTCATCAGCCTGGTGTGTAGTGAGGGTAGTTCCCTGGTGTGTAGTGAGGGTAGTTCCCTGGTGTGTAGTGAGGTTAGTTCCCTGGTGTGTAGTGAGGGTAGTTCCCTGGTGTGTAGTGAGGGTAGTTCCCTGGTGTGTAGTGAGGGTAGTTCCCTGGTGTGTAGTGAGGGTAGTTCCCTGGTGTGTAGTGAGGGTAGTTCCCTGGTGTGTAGTGAGGGTAGTTCCCTGGTGTGTAGTGAGGCTAGTTCCCCGGTGTGTAGTGAGGGTAGTTCCCAGACTATGACCGTCAGATCCAAGATTGTAACCAACGCCAAGAGAAATATCAACGCTTTAGGTTTTCAGAAGTGAAGCTGTTATTTCAAAAATAAAATCGGAACTAGTATCTGAGCTTATTTAGAAAGGAGGAAACACTGGATTAGCCTGCCTGTCTGGTGTATGGCTACAGCCTTGGTGTTTAAACCCGTGACTTAGCTGTTGTCACTTATTCTGTGTTCCCCATTAATAGAGATTGCTGTGATCGGCGCATGTGGGCTGTACAATCACTCACAATGTCATAATTTGAAACAAATAACACACTTAATCTTGGAAATCTTAAACTGTACGAGAATTTGACAAATCGCTAGTTTTGCTTGCTAGGACTGATCCTCGTCTGACAAATGAGATTGTTATGATGATTATTTTCTGTCCTATGTTCTAGTTCGTGAATATAGACAGCTGGTGCTCACAACCAAGTGAAATGGTGGTCACATCTTTAAACTCGATCACCCACTCATTCTGTATGGCAGTACGGATAACTGATTGTTCATGCCAACAGCAAAGGCATGTCTCATGTAAATGGTCTGTTCAGATCACCTGCTTGTAAATGACTTATTACAAATATGTTCAGCGGCGAACATTCCTAGTTGTCACGTGTTCTACCTAATTATCTGTACAGGCTTGTCTGCTGCTCAAACACAGATCGTGCTGTGACATACGTGTACATAAAACAAAGTTCGATTTTGTTCCAAATTGCAGTTGGTTAACGTCCATTAATCCAGGTGTTGAGAAAGAAGATGTGGACTTCTTCAATTCCGGGAGCATCTGGATTTCTTTCACACTACATGAATCTGCGACTGCGATATCATTTTACGTGAATGATAGTGTGTGAAGTGTGTGTGTGAAGTGTGTGTGTGAAGTGTGTGTGTGTGTGTGTGTGTGTGTGTGTGTGTGTGTGTGTGTGTGTGTGTGTGTGTGTGTGTGTGTGTGTGTGTGTGAAGTGTGTGTGTGTGTGAAGTGTGTGTGTGTGTGTGTGTGTGTGAAGTGTGTGTGTGTGTGTGTGAAGTGTGTGTGTGTGTGAAGTGTGTGTGTGTGTGTGTGTGTGTGTGTGTGTGTGTGTGTGTGTGTGAAGTGTGTGTGTGTGAAGTGTGTGTGTGATGTGTGTGTGTGAAGTGTGTGTGTGTGTGTGTGTGTGTGAAGTGTGTGTGGTGTGTGTGTGTGTGTGTGTGTGTGTGTGAAGTGTGTGTGTGTGTGAAGTGTGTGTGTGAAGTGTGTGTGTGATGTGTGTGTGTGAAGTGTGTGTGTGTGTGTGTGAAGTGTGTGTGTGTGTGTGTGTGTGTGAAGTGTGAAGTGTGTGTGTGTGTGTGTGTGAAGTGTGTGTGTGTGTGTGAAGTGTGTGTGTGTGTGTGTGTGTGAAGTGTGTGTGTGTGTGAAGTGTGTGTGTGAAGTGTGTGTGTGTGTGTGTGTGAAGTGTGTGTGTGAAGTGTGTGTGTGATGTGTGTGTGTGAAGTGTGTGTGTGAAGTGTGTGTGTGTGAAGTGTGTGTGTGTGTGTGAAGTGTGTGTGTGAAGTGTGTGTGTGATGTGTGTGTGTGAAGTGTGTGTGTGAAGTGTGTGTGTGTGTGGTGTGTGTGTGTGTGTGTGTGTGTGTGTGTGTGAAGTGAGAAGTGTGTGTGTGTGTGAAGTGTGTGTGTGTGAAGTGTGTGTGTGGTGTGTGTGTGTGAAGTGTGTGTGTGTGTGTGTGTGAAGTGTGTGTGTGTGTGTGTGTGTGTGTGAAGTGTGTGTGTGAAGTGTGTGTGTGTGTGAAGTGTGTGTGTGGTGTGTGTGTGTGTGTGTTTGTGTGTTTGTGTGTGTGTGTGTGTGTGTGTGTGGTGTGTGTGTGTGTGTGTGTAGTGTGTGTGTAGTGTGTATTGGTCCTGACTAATGCCGGTTTTATAGTGTTACCCCACCGAAATACCTTTCCGCAGTTTAACATAGATACCCCACTCAGACAAAGTACACTGCCTATATCCGACGTTCTTTGTTTATCACATCAATGCCTAGAATCAGGAAGGGTAACAACAAGTACCATTTTTACCATGTTTTTGTATGACGCCGCCGGAAATCGAACCACCGATCTTGCACTCTCCGGGTAGACGCTCTATAAACTACATCACGGAGGTTGTCTGAAAGGCTTGTGCTACTGTGGGAAATCTTCTCCTGGACATGTCACCAACATTGTTACAGCATCTCCCGTAGATTGGAAAATACACTGTTAGATCTAATCAAGCATGCGCAGGATATGCTTCAATTGTCCAACATGTCTCAAATGTCTGCCATAAAAGGAAATTAAAAGTTTCCATTCCCTTTAAGGCAGGTATTTCAAGTACTAGTATATTGTTGAGAAGCATCAACCTTCAGCGTTCAGTAGATGAGGGTTGGTGATGGCAAGGGACACGGAAATCGATGGAGAAGATAAAAGAGCTCCGTGACAGACAATACGCCCGTACATTAAAGGGGAGACAACCCTTGCCACTATTCCTGTAACTGTCTCTTGTCAGACGATCCACACCAACAACAGCGCCATCTGCCTGGACACAAAACAAGGTGAGGTGAAATGGGGTTCAACGTCGCTTATATATATAGCGACGTGCATTCATGTGTGTGTGGCTGTTTGTACTAGTCCGGGCTAATGCCGATGTTATAATGCTAGCCTACTGAGAAACCATGCCGCAGTTTAACATGAATACCCCACTCAGACACAGTATACTGACTTCGAGCCGACCAGTCCTTGTTTTAGCCCCTTAATGCCGAGTGCATGACAGGGTTACAACAAGTACCATCTTTAAACGTCTTTTGGTATGACGCGGCCTGGTATCGAACTTTGGACCTTCCCCTCTCCGGGCGGACGCCCTACCACTAGACCACGGAGGCAGGCCACAAAAGACTACCCACGCACATTCTGTATACATACACTCTAGGGAATATATTCCATTTCACCTTCAGGTAACAGTCTATGTATTGCCAGGACAAACAAATATAATGGTCATCTGAATATTTATATTCATGCTGGGTGCTTTGTCCTTATGACACAATAACTTTCCCCTCCCTCACGTTCTCAAAATTCATTGATGCCAAATGTAATGTGATTGAAAAGAAGTCTAGACATGAAAGTTTATTTTCCAATAGAGTTTGATACTATACATTGAAAAGTACGTATTTCATATATAGAGCGACTAACATCTTGTCTCCGAAATTAACATATTTCACAGAAATAACAGTTGTTAAATTATAGTTATAAAATATAATTAAAAGGAGCCCAGAGACTTTCTTCATTTTCAGAAACTGATACTGCAGTAAGCTAGACTTACCAAACATTATAGACTTGCATGGGCTGTATTGGATATAAATTTATTTGTTTCAGGGTCTATATGACAGACTACATGAAGCCATAAATATGTTTTTTGAAAACACATTGCTTTCGTCGTCGGGACGAGTCCTGCTGTGAGCGTCAGGTATAAAACACCCGCTTGTGTGTATGCACATTGTGAGTGGCGGGAGCGACCGATAGAGCAGGGCAGGCTTACCCTTGTCGCGAACACCTGGTGTCATCAACTGATCTTCAGTGATGCATTCATATAATTTTCACTTTTTTTTACTTTACGCCTAATAGAATCTGTTTTGGCGGATAATCGAGACTTGTTATTCTCTGGCATTGACGTTTAATATTTGTATTAATTTTTACATTTGGAAACATCATAAACTGACATGAAGCCAATGTTTTCAAGTTTGAACACTCCTTGAGTAATGACTTGTTTTTACTGTATTATTCATGATGGTGTCAAGTCATATTAGTGACATACCCCTCATAATACCCACCATCATCATGATTAAATGACGTCATCGGCGTTGACAGGTTCGGTACTCCGCACCAGCAGACACATGACGACCACATCCTGCAGGAATTCGGACGTACAGACCCCCATCGCTGAAAGGCCTGCACACATCCTCGAATTACTCAGTCAGTGATACCTAACTGTGCGGCGTTAGCAGCGACGTCATTGGTCAAGGGCACTGTTCGACGACGAGAGCAGGTTGCCACCCTGTATTCGGATGCGGGTGTATCGACGGAGAGGTGAACACTCGACTCCAAATGCAAGTTGCATCCAAGAGATTTACATGTAACTGAAAAGTGACAGTTATGTCTCCATGTGTGTTTGATGGCAGTTTGCTAATTCATCCACGTCCGGGTTCAGCACATGGGTTAAATGTGTGATCACCAATGTTGGTGGGAAACCACAATGCACTCACTCCACAGTACAATGTGGTCTCTCTGTGGCCTCTGAAACCCCGACCTTCACTCACTCACTCACGGGGTGTGTGCCGCCCCCTCATATATATATTGTGACTAGATTTATCTGTGCATTTCGGCGCGAATTGCGTGCATCATAGAATGTCGGCGAACTGACCTGATATCCACGCAAAGGATCGCAATTTCCCGTTCATCGGTCCCTGAACAATAGTTATCAAGTTGTGTTTGTTTGTTTGTTTGTTTGTGTGTTAAGTAGTGATCGTCTTTGTCGATTATTTGTTGTTTAATGTGTGACCCTTATACTGTTAGTCGCCTCCTACGATTAGCATGGGTTGCTCCAGACCAATTCTACCCGGATCTAGTGCAGCAGTTCCCCAACCTATGGTCGTTGTAGCATGCGACCAGCGTGGACTCGCTGTCAAGCTCGGTGACTTGGTACATTCCGTGTCATCGTGACCCGGCGGTATAGGACGTTGTTCAAAATATCACAGGTCACTGTGATATAGCTGGGATATGCTTACTGCGGCATTAAACAACATCCGCTCACTCATCCAATGTAGTTCTATGACACACCATGGCTGGGTTTAGTGTATACATTTGAGTATCGTTTTATTCAGCGTCATACGTACTATCATTACAGTCATATGGTAGGTGTTCGGCTACATTTGTTTCTTGTTTGACGCCGCACTCAACAATATTCCAGATATATTCTGGATAATCGAGTCTGGACCAGACAATCCCGTGATTGAGATCATGCGGATCGATCCACGCAACTGGGTGAGTAAGTGAGTGAACATGGTTTAACGCCGCTTTAGGGAATATTTCAGCAATAGCACGACGAGGGACACCAGAAACGGGCTTCACACATTTTACTCATGTTGGGAATCGAACCCGAGTCTTCGGTGTGACGAGCGAACGCTGCCCCACCGCCCCACCCACGCAATTGGGATACGATGACAACAACCAAGGCACCTCGCCTGACACTAGATCCATGTGTCTTACGACATTCTTACCCGGAATCTCCACGGGTCCCCAGCTGCAGTGACGGCGGGAGTGATTAGCATGCGGATTGTGTTAATTGCTGGAAAAGGTGACTATGCTTGTCGTAAAAGGCGACTAACGGGATCGGGTGGTCCAGCTCGCTGACTTGGTTGATGCATGTCATCGATCCCAATTGCGTGGATCGATGCTCATGATATTAATCAGTGGATTGTCTGGTCCAGACTCGATTATTTACAGACCGCCGTCATATAGCTGGAATGTTGCAAGTTGCGGCGTTAAACAACAAACGAGCCAACCAGCCATCACAGTTTTTGACCTCCTCGAGAATGTCCCTTACATTATTCCATAGTTATCGTATCCCGACAGCGTTACTATCAACCATTGTGGGCGGTCGGGTGGTCCTTGCCTTAAAGTGCCAGCTCGCTACGCCTACAACCTGAGTTCGATTCCAAAATAACTGCACCAAAAGTGAAATCCATTTCTGGCTTCCTCCGCGGTTATAAGGCTGTAATATTGGTGTTGAGCAAACTCACTCAGTCACTATCAACCAATAGTTTCTCTGACTAATTACCAACCGGCATCGGTGATATTGCTGTGGTATGGCTGTGATTTTGCTGTGTTCTCTTGGCGATATTGCGATGAAATTGATTAGATATCGCTGCCTGCGGAGTAAAACAACGTCTGCCTTAGACTCCATGTTTTGAAACAATGACTGTAGATGTTAATTTTGATATAAAAGAAAGAAAACAAAATATGAAAAAGAGATTTTATATGAATCTGTCACGTGATAGAAAACACATGTAAAATGAAAATAAAAATTATGCAAATCCTCCATCATTCGACGCCATGCAAAGTACACTGTACATACTGGATGTAGCAAGCGGCGAGCCGTGTTAACGTTACTCGTCTCCTAATATAACCATCTTGTCCAATAGCGGCCTTGTTAAGTTGAGAAGCAGCCAACATTCTACCCAATCAAATTGCACCTCTCTGACATGGTAGTTTACAAGCTTTAAACATTGCAGCATCCATGTTCTTAGATATTAAGAATATTTTTTCAAGTTGAAAAAACAATTTTAACACTTGCAAACAAACGGAATTGGTATGTAAGATATTGTCTGATATTTTCATCAAATAAGGCTTCCTTAACATATCTGCATAGATTATAGTAGTCTGAGCGCTGTTAATAAATAGCTTCTGTGATCGTTGGGTTATTTTAAGACGTCACAGCAAATGGAAACATGGAGGAACGGACCCCCATGGTCGGAGATGAGGATGGAAGGCAACAACTGGCTTTGATCATGACCCCTGTAGAAAAATATAGAACTCTGAGTCTACCATGTCTCTGTCACACTCAGCGCTCAAGAGTAAGATTGTTTCTCAGTTGTAGGAATGTTGATCTTTCCAAACACAATCTGGTCATTTGACACCGACTTAAGTCCGAATGAAGAGCCCGATTGTGAGCGGGAGTGCTTCAGTTGGAGCTGTCCTGCCTGTTCTTGGCTATTGAGTGAGTTGAACAGAATCTTCTTCTTCGCTTCTGATGTCCTCCCAGCGCGTTTAAAGATCTGAGCGATCTCTCTCCTGAATCGAGCTGAGGATATACTATATATAAGAGGGTTTATAGCACAGCTGGCCATCGGCGCAAGTTTGGCAATGTCGGCGAAGGCTTTCGTCAGTGATGTCAACTGATGTTTGTAATCGTCTATCAGAAATACTGCAATGCTGATATAATACGGGAAATAACTCACAAAGAATGCCACAGTTATGATGAAGAATAATTTCGCTGTAGTCTTTTGAGATCTGTAGTAATTTCCGTTCTTGGTCATGCCGATAGAGGACCGATGGCACCCAAGAGATTCCCTCCTCTGAAGGTGAAGCCGAAGAGCTCTCCAGATGGAGAAGTACAGCGTCGACATGGCCATCATGATCACCATGAACACAACACCGAGAACAGCGACGTACACGTACACTAGGGTACTACCGAGGTTCTCATCCGAGAGGAAACACCAGGTGATGTTGAAAATATTACCGTTCTCGCTATACCGCGTATGTTTACTTCCAAACGAGAAGACACCAGGAACAGACACTACTAATCCTATAACGAGGGCGAACACCACCAGCTTCCTGGTGTTTGATTCCCGAATCTCATGTTTCAGTGGTCTGTGGATCTTCCTGTTTCTGTCAAAGGCAACAATTGTCAGCACCACGGCTGAAGACACAGCGTTGGATATTGCTATAAACGACGTAGTCTTGCACAGCGGGTCGAACGCCGAATGACTCCCGTCGACGGTCATCACGAAGAACAAGGGCACCGACACAACACAGTTAAAGAAGTCGATGGCCGCCAAGACTTTGATGAAGAAGGTGAAGTTGGACCGTCTCCACCGGAAGTGGTAGATGTACATGACGAGGCCGTTGCCCACGGTGCCCACAAGGAATATGATGACAAGGAACAGGATCTCGGTGCCATGCCATTTGAACAAGCCATGTCCGTCGTGCTTGTAGTCGTACTCGCTGGAGGAGGTGTTGTCTGACGTCGCTGTAGTTACGCCGAGAGGGTCTGGAGTGCTTGTGTTCATCGTCCTGGGTGTTTCCATCTCAATGGCAGGTATCATAATGTCGTGCTGACTTCTAAACACCGGGTGTCATGGCGTGGACTGAAACACAAAATAACCTGTGAACACATCGGTTTATATAAATACATCGCCATTATGAGTGTTTATGATATCATGAGTCGCAGCGAGACGAAACAACCACTTGTAACCCGGCACGTTGAAAGCCTATTATGTTTTACTTACATACGTGAATTCTAGATAAAGTTCATCGGTTGTAAACCACCACATCAAGACCAAATATGCATGTCACAGACTTAAATGTCAGCAATAGGCAGTGATACGTCCGTGTCAGGTCAATGCCAACAATATGTATTTATATATACATATTAACATGCCCAAAGCGTCGATATACTCACGTCAGCAATATGCATTTATATACAGTGACGGATGTAACAGACGTGGGCGGGCACGTGTCACGTATCTATAGTAACTTTAATGCGTATGTGCAGGGTAATATAGATGACTAGACAGCCGTGACAACACGTACTATGAGTATTGCTGACACACGAGTTATATCTCCTCCATATATATAGCTTAATTATATCCGTATTTCATCAATTTTGTAACATACATACAAAATCCCCTGCTTATAGCCGACATGATTGTTGAATAATGATAATAATAATAATAATAATGATAAACCCCCTTTGCTGCATTATTAATACAAATCTGTAAATAATGATAATAATAATAATAATAATAACGACGACGACAGTGATGATGACGATGATGATGATGATGGTGTTGATGGTGATGATGATGATAAATCCCACGACAGAAATACATGTATATATGTTTCTTTTGACGCGTCACTGGCTAAATGTTCATATAAATGTCATAGACTGGTCGTATGGCAGCCATGTCGACTGAGATAGAATGACTACACGCATAGGTTTGCCATAGATGTGGCGGTGTTAGTGTGCATTCACGTGTCACGTGAGATAAGCACAGGGGACTTTGGGGCAGTGTTGTGGGGGAGTGAGTGGTCTAGTGACTAAAGCGACACTGATACAATGTTGATGACGGCCATTTCTCGGGATATTGCTGGAATAATGTTAAAGACGAACTTAAGAATGATTCACTGACCCCCCAGCCACTCGCGTTCCAAATCCGTCACGAATACCTCTGCTGAGTGAGAATGAATCTAGACTATAGATAGTTCTGAAGTAGTGACAGTTTCTCATTCCTACAGTTTAGCCATGCCGTCCAGCATACGTTGCCATGGCAATAATGACACAATGGGTACAGCTGACATTGCTTGACATGCCTGAAGTGACACCTGTCAGTGCTGTCAGTGGGAAGCTGACACTACTTGCCTGCAACTGACTTCATAGACTATAGTGTGTGGTCATCCTCGGGACAGTGGCTAATATATTCTATATATAAAATGTGTGTGTGTGTGTGTGTGTATGTGTGTGTGTGAGAGAGAGAGAGAATCCCTTCATGTGAAACCTTACACCATTACCATCTCGAGATGGATGGTTTTTTACACCTACCCGTGGTAAATGTATGTTAGCATTTTGTTTATACATGAATATAACAAAATGCTATATATATGTGTGTGTGTGTGTGTGTGTGTGTGTGTGTGTGTGTGTGTGTGTGTGTATTTGTATTATATATATATATATATATATATATACAAATGCTAACCGTGGTTTACGTTACCATTTTGTTTTGTGTTATATAACACAAAATATATATATGTTTTGTGTTATATATGTTTATATATATAACACAAAACAAAATGTCTAAAACCATGGTTATGACGCAGGGTCACCTGCACCTCACCAATCTCCTACAGTAACTGTCTAACTTCAATTAGTTATTTCTTCGTAACACCGATTAGCATTGTATGAGCCTTACAATGAGATTATGGAGATTATATTACTAAATCTGGCTTACATATGGTTTTGTTCATAGATCTGATTACTCACGATCAAACAGTTCGGCCTTTCCACAAATCCAGCATTAGAGTGCGTAATTAAAGAGAAAGTTATTTAACGGAAATGGTATAAATTCCTGAACGCTATGGAACGCTATGAATTTCTAAAAACTTAAACATAATTCCACTGTTAATACGATCGCATATTGCCGTTACACCACCATACCTGTTGGTGTGATCCTGAATTCCGACATGTGCCTTACTCCGGGTATTTGACTGGGTCAATGAATAGCAGTCTACAACGATAACGTAGATAGCGACCTCGCGGCTCACGTGACCAGTGTATGGGGACACCTGTTGATGTCAGTCATGTCGCGTGACGTCAGAGTCAAAGTTGGAAACTACCTCAGCATTAGTGAATGAGTTACCGCTGCGGTGGGCGACGCTAGACGACCCATCCCTAAACATACGACTGTAGTTTTGAAACCGTCTGATATCTGACAGGTCACGGTGAATATACTATTGTGACATAATGTGCAACACGATAACGCTGAGATTAATTAGATATTCTGTGTTGGAGAAAAATAATTATTTTCTGTCAGAGCTTCAAAGCATACAATACTATCATACATCATGTCCTCTGAATGATTTCGACACCCGACACCGTCGCTCCAAATAGTCACATGTTGAATTGCGTAACACCCAGTATAAAAAAAACCTCAAAAGAAAACAACTAACACATATTGCCCAGAACAGACCCTTTACAAGTAGTTATCAAGTACATGCTTACAACATACGTTCAAACTGACGTCATTACGTCAGAAATTGTATATTTTCTGACCATTATATTGATACCAAATTACTTTTTTTGCTATACAATCTTCTCGGTAGGTGAAAACACAGTCCAACTTGTGCAACTATAGCAAAACATCATATAAGAGCGTCTCGCCCTCGCTGGTATAGATAAAGCGACAAAACCCTTTCCATAACCAATAAAATCTCTGCATGAAGCAGAGTAGACAGTACGACCCCGACATTATCATGAGTATGTTTATGAACCACTATCAATTAGTGATGATACCGGGTTTTCGCGAAAAGATGAGCATTTCCTGCCCCACCGGTGACACTCGTCACAAACACACGCAGAGGCAAGTTACATAGCCTTCGTTAGAACAAATTAACGAATTCCTTAATATGTATGTAAAGTGGAGTAGTCTTGCACATGGTACATAGCTGTATAGCGGGACGAGGAGTGGCTGAGTCAGGCTATCTGACCCGGATACGACTCTATGTGTCTCGTACTTGTGTTAATCTTCCCTTTTTTATAGAGTTAATATTTTATCATATCCTGTATCGTTTCCTGAACATGATCATGATAAGTTAATGTCGGAATAATAGTCATATATTATTTGAACCAACACGAAGAAGGGCATGTGCTCATGGGGAGGTGGGTGTGTGTCGGGTGTGTGTGCGTGTGGTTTGTCAGGGTACATAATTCACAATAAGCTGGCACCTGCTGATACTGTCACTGACAACAACCAGGACGTTTTACACAGTTTTTCCTCAATCTTTTTTACCCATCTAAAGACGTGATATCCTGAACATGACGTTCTCAGGTTATGAAGTAGCCACCACATACACACGCGTTCTGTCACCAGCAATACATCAACGTCTAAACCAGCGTGTGACAATGTCTGCCACTATACGTGGACTGTAATGCTTCCTGTCGTCCTACAACATGTCACTTTATGTTACAGATCACTGTATGTTACACTTATCACGTTATGTTACACAGATCACTGTATGTTACACATATCACGTTATGTTACACAGATCACTGTATGTTACACATATCACGTTATGTTACACAGATCACTGTATGTTACACATATCACGTTATGTTACAGATCACTGTATGTTACACATATCACGTTATGTTACAGATCACTGTATGTTACACATATCACGTTATGCTACAGATCACTGTATGTTACACATATCACGTTATGTTACAGATCACTTTATGTTACACATATCACGTTATGTTACAGATTACTTTATGTTACACATATCACGATATGTTACACATATCACTGTATGTTACACATATCACGTTATGTTACACAGATCACTGTATGTTACACATATCACGTTATGTTACAGATCACTGTATGTTACACATATCACGTTATGTTACAGATCACTGTATGTTACACATATCACGTTATGTTACAGATCACTTTATGTTACACATATCACGTTATGTTACAGATTACTTTATGTTACACATATCACGGTATGTTACACAGATCACTGTATGTTACACGTATCACGTTATGTTACAGATCACTGTATGTTACACATATCACGTTATGTTACACAGATCACTGTATGTTACACATATCACGTTATGTTACAGATCACTGTATGTTACACATATCACGTTATGTTACAGATCACTGTATGTTACACATATCACGTTATGTTACACAGATCACTGTATGTTACACATATCACGTTATGTTACAGATCACTGTATGTTACACATATCACGTTATGTTACACAGATCATTGTATGTTACACATATCACGTTATGTTACAGATCACTTTATGTTACACATATCACGTTATGTTACACATATCACGTTATGTTACACAGATCACTTGATGTTACACATATCACGTTATGTTACAGATCACTGTATGTTACACATATCACGTTATGTTACAGATCACTGTATGTTACACATATCACGTTATGTTACAGATCACTGTATGTTACAGATCACTGCATGTTACACATATCACGTTATGTTACAGATCACTGTATGTTACACATATCACGTTATGTTACAGATTACTTTATGTTACACATATCACGATATGTTACAGATCACTTTGTGTTACACATATCACGTTATGTTACAGATCACTTTATGTTACACATATCACGTTATGTTACAGATCACTGCATGTTACACATATCACGATATGTTACACAGATCACTTTATGTTACACATATCACGTTATGTTACAGATCACTATATGTTACACATACCACGTTATGTTACACAGATCACTTTATGTTACACATATCACGTTATGTTACACAGATCACTTGATGTTACACATATCACGTTATGTTACACAGATCACTTTATGTTACACATATCACGTTATGTTACACAGATCACTTTATGTTACACATATCACGTTATGTTACAAATCACTGCATGTTACACATATCACGTTATGTTACACAGATCACTTTATGTTACACATATCACGTTATGTTACAGATCACTTTATGTTACACATATCACGTTATGTTACACAGATCACTTTATGTTACAGATACCACGTTATGTTACACATATCACGTTATGTTACACATATCGCTTAATGGTGCAGTTCACTTCATGTTTCACACACTGCTGTTGCCGAGACCAGACATTACGCCATCTCCGTGGGTAGTGGTGGACACAACCGGACAGACGTTGGCAGTGGTGGACACAAACGGACAGACGTGGGCAGTGGTGGACACAAACGGGCATACGTGGGTAGTGGTGGACACAACCGCACAGACGTGGGCAGTGGTGGACACAAACGGACAGACGTGGGTAGTGGTGGACACAAACGGACAGACGTGGGTAGTGGTGGACACAAACGGACAGACGTGGGCAGTGGTGGACACAAACGGACAGACGTGGGTAGTGGTGGACACAACCGGACAGATGTGGGCAGTGGTGGACACAAACGGACAGACGTGGGTAGTGCTGGACACAAACGGACAGACGTGGGGAGTGGTGGATACAACCGCACAGACGTGGGTAGTGGTAGACACAAACGGACAGACGTGGGTAGTGGTGGACACAAACGGACAGACGTGGGTAGTGGTGGACACAACCGGACAGACGTGGGCAGTGGTGGACACAAACGGACAGACGTGGGTAGTGGTGGACACAACCGGACAGACGTGGGCAGTGGTGGACACAAACGGGCATACGTGGGTAGTGGTGGACACAAACGGACAGACGTGGGTAGTGGTGGACACAAACGGACAGACGTGGGCAGTGGTGGACACAAACGGACAGGCGTGGGCAGTGGTGGACACAAACGGACAGACGTGGGTAGTGGTGGACACAAACGGACAGACGCGTGTAGTGGTTGACACAAACGGACAGACGTGTGCAGTTAACTTGAATGAGTGTCACCTCGGCGCGTTCACGACTATAACCATAAATTATCGATTAGGGGTTTGATAATATACACTGCTATGCCAAGCTCTTGACTCAATTAATGTTTACATCTAATAAACCGACTCCACCAAAGGAAGGAATAATTTGTTTGCTCATAATGGACCCGCTCTGCCTTGTGTTCCTGCAGTGTGAGGGGCGGTTGGGTAGCCTAGTGGTTAAAGCTTTAGCTCGTCACGCCGAAGACCCGGGTTCGATTCCCGACATGGGTACAATGTGTGAAGACCATTTCTGGCGTCCCCCGCCGTGATATTGCTGGAATATTGCTAAAAGCGGCGTAAAACCATACTCACTCACTCACTCACTCCTGCAGTGTGAAAAACCGCCTTAATCCGATGCCGATCTGTATTACGAGATTTGCGAGTTTGGGAGAGCTTTCAACAATGGCGACAACAGTGCGTGATATTTGTTTCGTGAAGACTTTTACGTCCAGCATAGTTACTTAGCACCATACAACAAACGGCGGAACATAGGGGACAAGGGGAACAAGGGATACAAGTCAAAATAGGGATTCCCATTGGACATCATCTTTGTCCTGATCTGTCAAACCTGGAAATGTCCTTGGTATTTTGAAAGCTGCACTGTGGCCCTGTATGATGTAACCTTCATAAAACAACTGTTGGACACATCACAGTCCGGCTGAGTTAGTGTGTCATCGTACCCCGAGTACGACCAGGAATGCCAGATAGATCAATCACGCAGGTCACAAGGAGACACATATCCGCCTCACCCTCACCACCCCGGCCCCCACCCCGTCAGTCACTCATAACCATCACAAAGGACGCACCCTCACACCAAACCCTTGCATGAATTCATACACTCACTGCTAATGAGCGACGGACATGGCCACAATGTCTCCACTACGTACCGATATGACGACAAGACTGACACACCTCGCCTGCAAGAAATCCACAATGGTACCGGCAACCAACACGCTATCAACATATCACTTTAACAAAGGCTACATACAGCTCTTTAAGTGCACACTCACATTCAAGAGTTGCATAATTGTACGCCCGAAGACACTCCACTCCACACATTCCGGTAGCGCGGGTTTGTGGTGAAGCCTGCGGTCGGGCGTTGCGGTTAAGACGGCGCTCACACACAGAGGTAATTACGATACGTAATAGTTTTAACGACCGACAAATATATATAGCTATTTTTATAGCAGCATATTATCCGGGTTTACTTTACGGCTAACAAACACGATGGACAAGTTTGTTTCTTGTTGCCATGTATGTGTACAGGAGGATTAGTATAGCTTTAGTCCATGAAGAAAGTGAGGCACCAGCCCCGTTCATACGTACAAGCATAGCAAGCCAAGCATGTCTCAGTAGATACACACAGCCAGCTGAGATCATGGGTATTTGTACATGACATAAGCAGACAGGTAGACAGTAAACGTGTATGACAAACATGGACGTATTCCCTTCAGGTTATCTCGTGGTTGCATAGTCAGCAATATCGTCTTAGGTCAGTGTCTATATATACCTAACTACCGACTGCTACATTCATCAAACTTAATTTGTGACATTGTACGTCAGACAATACCCCTATGGTCCCACTACGAACAACACCTAGATCTATGTCATACGTATTTTAGTTACACATCACGTTGATTTTACACGGACAGCAATTACCTGTACGACGTGTTGACACAGTGGACATTCCAGATATCATGGATCCTTGAAACCACAGCCAGGAATAGTCACCAACTGCAACCCCTCTGTACCTCTGTCAAGTGCTCTCTCGCCCCCCATGTAATACCCTGGCGCTATATCCGGGTCACGTGCTCACACTCACAGGGAATATCTCCAGCCAGTAATACCCCCTACAGGATATAGGATATATTTCCCTCCTGAGTGGAGATATGTTCATATGTCCTTTCACATCCTGTTATCCAAGCGCTCATTATCTTTATGATTTAAGATTCAATTTAATAGCTAACACACAATACTGTTTGTGCATTTGTGTTTTGTATTTCGATACAACTTCAGGATGTTTGTTTTTGACTGCAAGGTTTTTTCTCGTCTTTTCTCAAATAACGATTTTGCACGTACCGACTTACATGTCTCTAAAGTGACATCAATATGTAGAAGTGGCAAGGTGGTGCAGTGCTGACGAAATAGGTGTATCGCTTCGACAGTCAGAACCAATGAACTTTAACACTTATATTGGATACTGGGTTGTTAGACAAATTTGTATGGATAACAACTTCTTTAATACTGTAAAAAGCGACGTTTCGGTATAGATCCTTATACCGCTGTCAAGCAAGACAACGATATAAGGATCTATACCGAAACGTCCCTTTTTACAGTATTAAAGAAGTTGTTATCCATACAAATTTGTCTACCTCGTCATCCGTCAACTTCTAAGTAATGCCTATCAAACAAAAGGATACTGGGTTGTTTAACAACCACCGAACCTGACCACCCTATCCATTTAGTCGCCTCTTCCGGTGGATTGCTAGGACCTCTGTTCTTACCGCGACGATCGTTTTGTGAAATGGTGATGTGGTGAGTTTGTTTAACTTAATGATTGGAGTGAGTGAGTTAGTTTGGTTTAACCACATTCTGAATAGTATATCAGTTAAATAAGTCGTATCAACTTTATTTCTGTAGACATCCCGAAGTAGATTGTTACAACTTAAATGTAACCCGCAAGTACGGATATGTCAAACCCAAGGATACGGGTGTGTGAAACCTAGGATGGCGGATGTGAAACCCACGATGACCGAATGTGAAACCCACGATGACCGAATGTGAAACCTACGACTATGGGTATGATGCCAAGTGTCTTGGTAGATCTGGGGTTCGAACCCACGACCTTTCTGGCACCCTAGGGGACACACCTGTGCGCCTATCCGTTTACTCCTTTCAGATCAAATGTATTCAGTATCAAGTGTCAAAGGTGTTCATTTTGCCCTGGGACCCATATCACAAAGCGATCGCAGCGCCACGACTATCGTAAGTCTGTGTTAAAGTGTGTTTGTTTGTTTGTTTGTTGTTCGATGCAATATTCCAGCTATATGACGGCAGTGTGTAAATAATCGAGTCTGAACTAAACAATCCAGTGATTGACATCATGAGCATCGATCCACGCATTTGGGATACGATGACCTGCATCAACCACGTCAGCGAGCCTGACCACCCTATCCCGTAGTCGCCTCTTACGACAAACATAGTCCCTTTACGGTAAGCATTAGACCTATTCTAACCCAGATTTAGAGTGAGTGAGTGAGTGAGTTTTTCACGAACCTGTGAGCGAGAAACCCATTTGAGACCTAGGTGTGGATCAAATTCCAGGTCTGTGATTATCTCTTCCTTGGTGATGACCTGAGGTCATCTCGTGCAGTTTTTCGTGCTTCACCCACTCCTTTGTTGAAAGGTTGTGTGTTGAAACAAGTTACAGTACCACTGCCTGTTATAAACCATTTATCATACACACAGTTGTTTCAAAACGTATCTAACTCGCTTTCGCTCTTTAGAAACCAGTTGTAAGATACATATATGGCACATGACAGTCATTCTTGTAGAAATCTCTCCGTATCACAGCCGGCGTACAAACCGAGAACGATAAGTATGCGCATGATCATGACGCCGGTGTACTGCCACGGACGTGACTGGGCGCCTGTCTTCACTGAACGAGACAGGCGCACCTACACCTGGATATGGTACATATATTTTTGGTGACCACCGCTTTTAGGTTAAAAGATGATAACTTGCTGCGCAATCCAACAATTGAAGCAGTTTATGCAAATGAACACAGTGCCTGGTTACTTGGGTAATCTGCTTGGGCGGGGTGAAAGCAACGCCCGAGGTTTCACCACCAGGAACTCTGCACCTAAAAGCACAGGAATAAACCGAATTCTCTGGCTTTGTAAATTAGCACTACTCAGTCATCAATGTCCACTACCAGTGATAATTCGAGATCGCTGAGCCAACAATCTACTCACTGCACATCAATATTGACGATGCATCTCTAGTCCCTCGGGCGTTCTGAATAGGCAATGTTCTCCAGGTCATAAAGCTTGGCTGTATGAGCCTACTTAGATGAAGACGTGGTTCAATGTGCGTCAACGTATCAGAACGGGGGAGGGGTGGTTGTGGCTGGGGGTGGGGGTGGAGCTTGGCTGGGGGGGGGGGGGGATGTTTGGGGTCGGGGGTGCTCATTGCACCACCTACTGGTTTGCTCGACAACGTTGCGGCTATTTACATGCAATTTTGGGTTCCATCAAAGTGATAATCGTCTAGCACCTACACGACTTTGGGCTTTCCTTCCAGAGTTTACTTCTAAGCCGTGGGGGTGGTCGGGTAGCCTAGTGGTTAAAGCGTTCTCTCGTCACGCCGAAGATCCGGGTTCGATTCCCGACAGGGGTACAATGTGTGAAGCCTATTTCTGGTGTCCCCCGCCGTGATATTGCTGGAATATTGCTAAAAGCGGCGTAAAACCATACTCACTCACTCACTATAAGCCGTGACATCACTGACATACTGCCCAAAGGGGCGTTCACACAACTCACTGACTTAAAGCATACAGGGAAAGAGCACTACCTTTAATATGACATCTTTAAAAACGTGGGGGAAACCTCGTGTTGGGAACACCGTCAATTGTTCTTAAAACAACAAAATCTAAACCATTATTACCAGAATTTTTCCAAGATCACCAGTGAACCTTAATATGGAACTCAAATAATATATGTCATCTTACTGTAAGTATTGAATGTTGGAATATCCTATATGCACTGATGTAACTAATGTGGTTTTAGTTGAGCAAAAAACTTGTGTGTTGTCTCTAAAGTGTAGGGTTTTGTCGGTGGGAGGTTGTCTGCAGGGTTTTGTCGGTGGGGGTTCGTCTGCAGGGTTTTGTCGGTGGGGGTTTGTCTGCAGGGTTTTGTCGGTGGAGGTTTGTCTGCAGGGTTTTGTCGGTGGGGGTTTGTCTGCAGGTTTTTGTCGGTGGGGGTTTTGTCTGCAGGGTTTTGTCGGTGGGTTTTTTGTCTGCAGCGTTTTGTCGGTTGGGGTTTGTCTGCAGGGTTTTGTCGGTGGGGGTTTGTCTGCAGGGTTTTGTCGGTGGGGGTTTGTCGGTGGGGTTTTTGTCTGCAGGGTTTTGTCGGTGGGGGTTTGTCTGACGAGGGATTTGGCCTATGGGAGACTGACTTACACTAAGTGTCTAGCACGTGACGGTAGTGTACACACGGTCGATGGTACAGGATTGCAGGCACTTAGCTATCAGTAATACGACGGAACGCGCGCGATGTATTATCAACTCTGCTTTATTAGTTAATAGGCATATGATTGTGATTGATGAGCTTAGAAAGTGGGTATGATATATCGCGGAAGATGCCTCCTAAACGTGCACACTTCAGATACAGATCCGAGTGAGTACACTGGTGTCGAGGGGGGGATGGGGGGGAAATTAACGACTAAACATAATAAGCTGCATGCTGTACTTTTGTTTCTGGAAGTCCAGGTGCTGTATTATCGTGTATGAATTTGGCATGCAGAGAGACACGCGCATAGCAGGAATTATGTCCTGATAACGGTTTAATTTGAGACTTAATTAGTAATTATGGACATCGCTGCAAATGTATTTGATAGTTCACATAGATAACCGAGGTATACTTCCTGAATCACATGCTGCTAATCTGACACGTGTCACAGAATAACACAGATATACATGGCGTCCCTACGTACTCGCTGTTTACACAGCTGAAACGTGTCACAGAATAACACAGATATACATGGCGTCCCTACGTACTCGCTGTTTACACAGCTGAAACGTGTCACAGAATAACACAGATATACATGGCGTCCCTACGTACTCGCTGTTTACACAGCTGAAACGTGTCACAGAATAACACAGATATACATGGCGTCCCTACGTACTCCCTGTTTACACAGCTGAAACGTGTCACAGAATAACACAGATATACTTGGCGTCCCTACGCACTTCCCGTATTACACAGCTGACACGTGCCACAGGATGTCACAGATATACATGGCGTCCCTACGAACTTCCCTTATTACACAACTGACACGTGTCACAGGATGTCACAGATATACTTGGCGTCCCTACGAACTTCCCTTATTACACAGCTGACACGTGTCACAGTATGTCACAGATATACTTGGCGTCCCTACGAACTTCCCTTATTACACAGCTGACACGTGTCACAGGATGTCACAGATATACTTGGCGTCCCTACGAACTTCCCGTATTACACAGCTGACACGTGTCACAGAAAAACACAGATATACTTGGCGTCCCTACGAACTTCCCTTATTACACAGCTGAAACGTGTCACAGGATGTCACAGATATACATGGCGTCCCTACGTACTCGCTGTTTACACAGCTGACACGTGTCACAGAAAAACACAGATATACATGGCGTCCCTACGAACTCGCTGTTTACACAGCTGACACGTGTCACAGAAAAAAAAAATATACTTGGCGTCCCTACGAACTTCCCTTATTACACAACTGACACGTGTCACAGGATGTCACAGATATACATGGCGTCCCTACGTACTCGCTGTTTACACAGCTGACACGTGTCACAGAAAAACACAGATATACTTGGCGTCCCTACGAACTTCCCATATTACACAGCTGACACGTGCCACGGGATATCAGATATACTTGGCGTCCCTACGCACTCACTGTTTACACAGCTGACACGTGTCACGGGATATCAGATATACTTGGCCTCCCTACGTTTTCAGGGCTGACACTTGTCGTTACATGATGTCATAGACAAACAATCTTTCTGTTTACACAGCTGGCACGTCATGTCATGGATGCAGTTTGCGGAAATCTCACAATAGAAGTCAGCGTGATTGAAATGATATAATCACGGTCTCGATCCTGTTGTGGTTTCAGGTCGCGTGCAGTGATCTAACCAGATACCCAGAGACTGTATGTTTATAGATAGTGTACATATTGATCTAACCAGATACCCAGAGACTGTTTGTTTATAGATAGTGTACATAGTGATCTAACCAGATACCCAGAGACTGTATGTTTATAGATAGTGTACATAGTGATCTAACCAGATACCCAGAGACTGTATGTTTATAGATAGTGTACATAGTGATCTAACCAGATACCCAGAGACTGTATGTTTATAGATAGTGTACATAGTGATCTAACCAGATACCCAGAGACTGTATGTTTATAGATAGTGTACATAGTGATCTAACCAGATACCCATACACTGTATGTTTATAGATAGTGTACATAGTGATCTAACCAGATACCCAGAGACTGTATGTTTATAGATAGTGTACATAGTGATCTAACCAGATACCCAGAGACTGTATGTTTATAGATAGTGTACATAGTGATCTAACCAGATACCCAGAGACTGTATGTTTATAGATAGTGTACATAGTGATCTAACCAGATACCCAGAGACTGTATGTTTATAGATAGTGTACATAGTGATCTAACCAGATACCCATAGACTGTATGTTTATAGATAGTGTACATAGTGATCTAACCAGATACCCATAGACTGTATGTTTATAGATAGTGTACATAGTGATCTAACCAGATACCCAGAGACTGTATGTTTATAGATAGTGTACATAGTGATCTAACCAGATACCCATAGACTGTATGTTTATAGATAGTGTACATAGTGATCTAACCAGATACCCATAGACTGTATGTTTATAGATAGTGTACATAGTGATCTAACCAGATACCCAGAGACTGTATGTTTATAGATAGTGTGCATAGTGATCTAACCAGATACCCAGAGACTGTATGTTTATAGATAGTGTACATAGTGATCTAACCAGATACCCAGATACTGTATGCCTGTAGAGTGTGCAGCGATCTAACCAGATACCCACAGACCGTATGTCTATAGACAGTACATAGTAATCTAACCAGATACCCAGAGACTGTATGCCTATAGACTGTGTACATAGTGATCTAACCAGATACCCAGAGACTATTGTTGAATGCAGAAGATACGTGCGAGCGTGGTATAATCCTACGCCACTTGCGCACTTTGTCAGCCATATGACGACGGAATTGACTTCACATTGATCCCATGTTGGGAATCGAACTCGGGTCTTCGATGTGACTAACTAACGCTATGACCAA
Organism: Haliotis cracherodii; assembly: GCF_022045235.1. Taxonomy (NCBI): domain Eukaryota; kingdom Metazoa; phylum Mollusca; class Gastropoda; order Lepetellida; family Haliotidae; genus Haliotis; species Haliotis cracherodii. The sequence continues at coordinate 1,848,450 of NW_027266265.1, read as the reverse complement.
TACACTGAGCACATGAGAAACCCAGAAGTCTTGTAAACGAGATGTAAAAAGTTGGGAATATGGATGTGAGGATGTTGTGTGAATTGAAAGTCCATTAATTAGCTTCCTAATAGAACCAGCAAGTGTCTATAGTACACTACTGACCGCCTCCGTGGTCTAGTGGTAGAGCGTCCGCGTGGAGAGCGGAAGGTCCGGGGTTCGATCCCCGGCCGCGGCATACCAAAAGACGTTAAAATATGCTACTTGTTGTTACCCTGTCTGGCGCTCGGCATTAAGGGGCTAAAGCAAGGACTAGTCGGCTCGGAGTCAGTATACTGTGTCTGAATGGGGTATTCATGTTAAACTACGGCATGGTATCTCAGTGAGCTAGCACTATAAATCGGGACTAGTACAATCAGCCACACACACACGTACATGCACGTCGCTATATAAGTGCAATAATCTTGGACGCGACGTTAAACCCCATTTCACCTCACCTCACCTAACCTCACCTCACCTCACCTCACCTACCTACTGTAGTTTAAGTACAGTGAGTGAGTGAGTGAGTGAGTATGGTTTTACGCTGCTTTTAACAATATTCCAGCAATATCACGGCGGGGGACACCAGAAATGGGCTTCACACATTGTACCCAGTTTATGTACAGGATTTTCAATGTTCTAAGATGTATTGAATTGGAATTGGACATAAGTTTGAATGTCAGTGACGACATGTAATATGTAACATGTAATATCACCTTACGGCAGCATGACCTTCAGTAGGCGTTCATAAAGAGAAAGTTAACTTAAGCATGTATAAACATTTACAGGAATGTCCCTAATCAGTCACGAAAACAACCAACGCGGGAGTAACTGAAACATGATAAACACACATCGTGGCTGGTGTAAAATAGGGGACGTCCACTGACCCCTTAATGCACATCATCAAAGGAGTTTCGTGAACATCCGAATCCAATTTGCGCCCCACTTTGTGTAGGAGCTAAGCTTCCGCACCTACCTGCGTGGTCAGACTACAGTCGTGGTGAGGTGCTCGGCCGTGAGACGGATGTAACGGTTCTGTAATGGTTACAGGCAGTTCCTGATGAACATGAAGCGTCCAAATAACAAGCATTAGCTACTCACTGCTTAGCGTGTTAGCACTGTGGTATTAGTCGTCGTCAAAGGGCTATGAAGTAACGGCAAACACTTAGAACCATCAGCCCCAAGAGCGTGTTACACATCCGTCCTGCTCCACAGATAGGTCACTCTGAAGCTCGCAAGTGTTGTTCTATTATATAAAAATGTCAGTTGTGTTGAGGTTCTCCGAGAATATCAAAAAAATCCATTGACACGTAAGTGTCCCGCGAATAGGTTTATATGCTAAACGAATCGTTTAGGACTGGAAATGGCGTGTTGAAAATCAGTTCCACAAAAAGGTTCTGATTCACTCTCCCCCGACCATCTGGCAACACAACCAGTGATATATCATGCTAAGGGTCATCACAGTTGTAGAACAAGACTCAGCGTTCCAGAAGACCGTCATCCCTTAAAGTCCATTAGGACCTGTATAACACATGTCATGCGAACGTGATATCAGTGACATGTGTCTCAGACTCTGGAATGGTCTCCAAAATATCAGCGCCAAAACTAAGGCCGCAGTACAGTCTTCTACTGGAGTATAGGACATGTATTGATGTGCAAGATGTCTGACAAGGAGGGGTCAATGGCACAAGCTACCTGTCCCAGACTCATGGCCCCCTTCCTGACACTCTGTGCCACGACTCCTCTACTACCATCACATCCAACTCGCAGAGCATGGCATCCGGTGTTTAGCGTGGCGATGTACCAAACCTGGTGCCCTTCACATGCCTACAAAACAAGTTCTCCTTATACAATCACGTACGTCTCACGGGAGCTGTGAAACAGGCAGAAGTCCCAAGGAGACTTATAAAGAGCTGGAACCACGTACAGAGGCGGGTGATGTGTACGAGATTTTGATTTAACCCCATGACGAATGACACTTTCAACAGATCTGACCTCAAAGACTTGTTTCCCAACCCACGTTTTAGGGCATTTGTGAGTCTTGTAATCGTTCACGTCACGCATGTCCATACGCCATTATAAGTGGTCACTGCCACACTGAGAGATGTGAAGTGGATCCCTCGATCTCCCGATGACTGCATGGCGGTGTTTATGACCGCCAAACACTCAACATATCCGCGCAACAAACCGAACAATACAGTATCGCTTGGAGAGTATGTCTCTTAATGAATGTATCGCCCTAATCAGAACTAACATCATTTGATATGTCGTAGTTGTTTTCGGTGAACACAGAGCGTTCCCTGGACGAGTGTAGGCGAAAAAGGGTTGTGGGTTGTATTGATTCCGTGTGGGTGGACAATGGCTGCTTGCATGTGTCAGGTTCAGGAAGTGTTGACTAGCTCTGACCACACCAACAACTCCATGCACTCATATAGTATAGTATTGCATGGCGTCAGCCGCCGAGATATTGATGGAATATTGTTACAAGCGTAACACAACGCTCATTCACACTGTAAGGTGTGTGTGCGTGCGTGCGTGCGTGCGTGCGTGTGTGCTTTGTTTTGATACGAGACTAGTCAGTTACCCCCTTCTCTCTCCCTCTCTCTTGATGCTGGTCAGGAGTATTCCAGTATGGCGACGATCAGTAAATTATCCAGTAAAACATAACAACCACAAGTCATCAAAAGGCACCAATTCATCACTAGACTGATCTGTATAGCAAATTTCAACAAGAAGTGTTCAACGGTTTAGGGGTTCAACGGTTTAGGGGTTCTGAACTGGTAACGGAAATCGGACGGCGGATAGATGGACAAACGGACGGCGGATAGATGGACAAACAGACGGGGTTAGATGGTCGAACGGACGAACATGCTGATCGCTATATACACCATTTTTTAAAACGCGGGGATTGAAAAATTGAACATACAGCCAAGTAAAAACAGCAAGATGGCGTCAGGTGTAACACTAAGTTGGTAGTAGTAGTAGTAGTAGTAGTAGTAGTAGTAGTAGTAGTAGTAGTAGTAGTAGTAGTAGTCATGGTGGTGGTGATGGTAGTAGTAAAGTAGTAGTAGTAGTAGCAGCAGTGGTAGTTATTGCTGCTGCTGTGTTAATGGTGAAAGTGGTCACAATTCAGTTTTATGAATTCGCGATAAATATTCTATATTCCTCTCCGTCAATGTCACACCCATCAGCCTCAGCAATCATGGGTTCCGCCATCACAACAAAGCCGGGTACACCCTCTCGTATTGTGAGCTGCGTGCACTCAGCGCAGTAACACCACGCCGGATAGCCACGTTTTAACTCACAAAATCAAATGTATCTCGAATTAATAGCTTGTAACATAATCTAGGAAGTGACGGTTCAAATTACCAGCTTGTCCCCCGGCGACATAATACAATATTCCCTGGGCAGGTTGGATAAAACACTCCAAATGGCCTCGGGCCCCCGTAGAATGTTGAAATTACGAAATGATTTTCATCAGGACTTTATAACATGACACAAGTGAAATCTACTCCGTCAGATAGCTAGCTCATCTCCACATGCAGGCGCAGGTGGAGATAAGCGCTGTGGCCAGAAACTTATTAATAAGACAATAACGTAGGTGGTCTGAAATGTGGAAACGGTGTCATATTTCACGTGAAGCACAAAACGAGATGACAGAAATACTGCTTAACAAAACCCGATAGGACCCGTAAACATCTGGGGTAGAATAAGGTCTTCAGCAACCCATGCTTGCCGTAAAAGGAGACTATGCTTGAAGTAAGAGGCGACTAACGGGATCGGGTGGTCAGGCTCGCTGACTTGATTGATGCATGTCATCATACCCCAATTGCATAGATCGATGCTCATAATATCAGTCACTAGATTGTTTGGTCCAGACTCGATTATTTACAGACCGCCGTCATGTAGTGGGAATATTGTTGAGCTCGGCGTTAAACAACAAACAAACAAACAAACAAAGACACTCGATAGTATCGTGTGAAGCATGTTTTTTGCAACAGGAAGAACTAGTATGATCCATATTTTAACTTATGTCTAGCACTACACTCGATGAGATCCCCACACAGTATATTTTGTTTCGACTATAAAACAGCTGGAAATAACCGATATAAACTGTATATCCTAAGGTCAGCCTGGGATTTCAACAAATATTATTTGAATTGGGGTCGTATCGGAAGTTCTCACATGAATCTCTTGAAATATACTACTCAAAAGAAGTTAAGGATCATCGATTCTTTCATATTACTATTGTTAATCTGCCCTGAAATGAGAGAATACCTGCAGTAATATGAAAGAATCGGGTGATCCTTAACTTCGTTTGAGTAGTATAGGTCAAATTGGACTTTGGGGTAACGTTCTGCCCACACGTCGTCCAGCATCAGGGTATTTTCTGACATGCGGGTATGCTTCAGTTGTACAAGAGTGTATCAACATGTCTACATATTTAAATGGCATATAAATATGTAAAGTCTTATCTCTGGATTCTATCTTGTTTGCCGTTTTACAGGCGGCATGTAAATAATGGAGCCTGGGTCTGGCAAATGAGTGGGTCATATACTAACCTGTCGGGGAAAGCTGCCTCTGACAATCGAATCTCACCATTGAAACAGAATTGTCGCGAGGAATAGGCTGTCTGGGCTCATTGTAAGCCGGCTCCCCTAGGATTTAAACACTTATACATTAATTATAGGAACAACTTGTGTTTTTATCAAAGATTGTAACGCAATATTTGTACAAGATCTATACACAGAAGAACGTGTGTCATAACCTGTTCATCTGCAAGAGGTGGTAAGAGGTGACGTGAAATTGGATTTTACGTCGCGTCCAAGATTATTGCACTTACATGGCGACGTGCATGCACATGTGTGTGCGTGCGTGCGTGCGTGCGTGCGTGTTTGTGTGTGGCTGCTTGTACTAGTCCGTACTTGTACCTAGCCATAGTTTAACATGAATACCCCATTCAGACACAGTATACTGACTCCGTGCCGACAAGTTCTTGTTTACCCCCTTATGCTGAGCGCCAGGCCGGGTAACAACAAGTACCATCTTTTAACGTTCTATGGTATGACGCGGCCGGGGATCGAACCCCGGACCTTCTGCTCTACCACTAGACCACGTAGGCGGTCCTATAAGTGTCTGCATTCGGAAATACTAATAACACACATCGTACGTACCTTGCTATTCCCCGTGCCGAGTGAAGCATGTTTCGATTACAATTGGCATTTATTGCAAGGTCGAATGACGAATATTGTTATAATGGAATGACCTTCACCTTTGGTGTTGCAGCTGTTGTGAGGGTTTGATAATTTGCTGATTGGAAATTCCATGTAATCAGGTCACCAGAAATAGTCTGGAGTTCGCCTGGAGGTTTCCGGCCTAATCATCATGGACTAATTACCCCTCCTCCACCAACACACACAACGTGCTTGCAGTCTTAGCTTTCTATTTATCTGGATACATGTCCTATTGTTGAACTTTGGCACTGTGGCTACAAAGAGCGTGAGAGGATTGTGGAAAGGATGATTAAACTCCGGTCTTATCGCGTTTCCATGACAATCATTAAACAAAACTTATATTACGTGTATATAAGTATGCATGATAACCGATCTCATGACGTCAATCAATTGCCAGTCTCTTTCCATGGAAACAAAAGACTCGATTATCTGCAGAAGCAGTCACGCAGCTGGAATATTGTTGAGTGTGGCAAACCAATAAACCACCACGTTACGCCGCCACTTGGCTTACATGTCCGTTTGTTGTTTTACGCCGCACTCAGCAATGTTCCAGCAATATGACGGCCTCCTGGAAATAAGTGAGTCTGGACCAGACAATCCAGTGATTGATATAATGAGCACCGTTTCACGTTTGGGTACGTTAACACGTCATCAGCCAAGTCACCGAGCCTGACCACCCCATCAGTAGACTCTCAAAAGGGACCAATTCCAACCGGAAATAATGTTAATGAGACCGGAAGTGATGTGAATAAGTTATAGTTATATTCCGGAAATGAAATCAACGCTGACATTAGTAACCTTCTTTAAAAGTCAAACTTCGTTTTAAAAAAGTCTATTGGAACACTTGCGTGTTCTTAAACAGTGTCCAGATAAACGAATTTCCGGCTATCTAAATCCCTTGTCAACTGACCAGAGCTACCCCCTGCCCAACCTTTACAAAGACAAACACAAACTCTATTATAATTTGACCAGCCACCATCTTGTATCAGTATCCGTGAAATAAGCCCTTAGTCACACAACACTGCATACAATTGTCAACATTCTTAAACCCAATAGGAATCAACATATCTGAAACTCGTTTGTATATCTCAAACATGCCATGGTCGAGATTAAAACAAGCAGACCACTTTTATCGCCTTTCCATCCAAAATAGATGGCACTGAAAAATATCAATTTTCCGCATAAATGATTAATACTTCCAACACGTGACTTGGCCAAGTGTAATGTGACCCGCCATTACCGGTGTGTTGAATCAGCTCATGTTTCAGTTGGCCTCGTCCCCAAAGTGGACATCATTAAATTGGCAGCGAAAGTCACGTGAACAGTTGAGAAAAAGACGACTCTTTTCACAGCCCTACATCAATATATAATTCATTGTGTCGAGACATTAAATGGATTCGACACCTTCGTTCGTTAGTCGTCCATAATGGTTTGTTCATTAATGATACATCACACCTGAGAGCGATGTACTTTACAGCGTTACATTGTCACTGGGGAGCTGGCTGATCGTCATTGAGATAATGTGTCTTTGAATTGTTGATGCAAACATTGCACATATCACGATCTGATTGACAGGAGCGCTGTTAATTTCTCTGTATTTGAAACCCGCACCAAACACATTGATGTCTTTCAAGGCCCGCATGTACACGTAATGAATTGATTGAATGGAATGTTGTAGCTGCCAAGTCAAACTTTTTCAACTGAATGTCAGTCGTCATCGCCGTCATCATCATTGTCGTCGTCGTCGTCATCGTCGTCACCATCTTCATAAACATTATCATCATCACCCTCACCACAAACAATTATCACCAAATTCGCCATCATCATCATCATCATCATCATCATCATTACCCATAATATTATCATAAAATCCTAAATCACCGTCATCATTATCACAACTGTCATCATTATCACACGCTTACGTGAACCCTCTATCGGTCTGTTTGTTGGTGCACAACATTTGTGGTCTTCTAGCTATGAACTGGAGTTACATATACACTTACAAGGCCCCGCCCACCGACCAGCAGTTGTGCAGTTCTGTCAGTCTCCCACGGTCAAGGGGTCAGTCAAAAAGTTTACCTTATATCTAGGTCATCTTTTTACTAATCATTGTGTGCTTTATATCTACATACCATCTGTTCCTGCTGGTGTTAGTCGCAAAGATGACACATGACTTACGTTTATATCATGTAATTATTGTAAATCGTCATATTGATATCTTTGATTTGTCGTCAGCTGGGGGTAACCTACCGCTGACTGGCGCAGACGGTAGATGGTAGATGGTAGATGGTAGATGGTAGATGGTAGACGTGTATTCGCTTAAAGAGGCCCAATAGCCTACATTATTAATCGACTATCCATCATACGCCGAAATCGGCCTTCAACATATAGAAGAACCGAAGGGCCAATACGGTATTTGAGAGGGTCAATACGGGTTTAGAGGGCCAAAACGGTATTTGAGTGGGCAAATACGGTATTTGAGCGGGCCAATAGACTTTGCCGGGCCAATGCGGTATTTGAGCGATCCAATACGGTATTTGAGCGGGCCAATACGGTATTAGCCAGGCCAATACAGGATTTGGGCGATCCAGTACGGTATTTAAGCGGGCCAATACGGTATTTGAGCGGGCCAATACGGCTTTTACGCATTATAACATTCATTGCATTCAAATCACAACAAGGCGATAGGGTGCCGCCCCACACTTCGTCGTAAGGTAGACCGTGGATCCTGTCTTCCTATAACTGTGACATGTTTACTCCTTGACTCGTACTACATGGAAACATCTAGTCGAGGTAGTCAATTAATGAACGTGTCATTAAGCGGGTGTTTTCCTATTGGCCTTGTTATAGGTCCTCGCACAGCAATATTGACCTGAGGCACATCAATGATGCCCAGGGCCAATAAGACAGACCTTGGACAACAAGGCTAATATAATAACACTCACTAAGTAACACAATAGCACACTGGCTGGTAATATAAACTTAACCTCAGGTTACGACATGCTGAACAACAGGAACATTGTCCACAGAATATTTCCAGTACAATCACAATTAAATATATTTACCATTTACTGTTTGCATATATGGGATGAATAATGAATGGATGATGTAGCTTGTCAGGATGACTGATGGTGAGTGCCTGGTTATGTATCCCCCACTATTTGCATGGCAGTATACAGCATTGTGTGACCCTCAGAGAGACCCTGGTCCCGACTGCCCAGAGCGTCACCCTTCACTAACATTGATTGAGCATGAAGTCTAAAAGGAAGCAGTGACACTGTTTCCCCCCCCCCCTCCCACCCACCCACCCCCCCCCCCACACACACACACACACACACACACACACACACACACACACACACACACACACCCATTCCTGGCACCATCCACGTGTACACGTGTTCTATCCCAGGGACGAATTGGTTATTGACGCAGTCAAGTAGATTTATCGACGACTACAGGGCTTACGATGGCCTCGTGTGATTGTCCCACTTCAATGCCTCTCGCTCGTGTAAGTGTCACTACAAATACTGCCTCGACAAGAACTAATGACTGATGGACACTTTGCTTCATCTTTAAGCGACAAAAAGTCACATTAACTAAAGATCAAGCTATAGTTCATTTGGCAGGCGAGTACTGGCATTAAAATAACCTGACAGCTACGATTATTTCAAGACATTCAATCATCTGTAATGTCTTGTAAAGACGTTGATATTGTCGCCGTCTTCGTCAATGGCTTGTCGAGATGTTAACACTGTCGTCGTCTACGTAGATGTTTTGTGGAGATGTTAACATTGTCGTTGCCTGCGTGGATGTTTTGTCGAGATGTTAAATTCGTCGTCTAGGTGGACGTCTTGAAGAGGTGGTAACATTGTCGTCGTTGAGGTGGATGTCTTCTAAAGATGTTAACACTGTCGTTGTCTACGTGGTTGTCATGTAAAGATGTTATCATTGTCGTCGTCTACGTGGTCGTCTTGTAAAGATGTTATCATTGTCGTCGTCTACGTGGTTGTCTTGTAAAGATGTTATCATTGTCGTCGTCTACGTGGTTGTCATGTAAAGATGTTATCATTGTCGTCGTCTACGTGGTTGTCATGTAAAGATGTTATCATTGTCGTCGTCTACGTGGTTGTCTTCTAAAGATGTTAACACTGTCGTTGTCTACGTGGATGTCATGTAAAGATGTTATCATTGTCGTCGTCTACGTGGTCGTCTTGTAAAGATGTTATCATTGTCGTCGTCTACGTGGTCGTCTTGTAAAGATGTTATCATTGTCGTCGTCTACGTGGTTGTCTTGTAAAGATGTTATCATTGTCGTCGTTTAGGTGGTTGTCTTGTAAAGATGTTATCATTGTCGTCGTCTACGTGGTTGTCATGTAAAGATGTTATCATTGTCGTCGTCGTCGTCTACGTGGTTGTCTTGTAAAGATGTTATCATTGTCGTCGTCTACGTGGTTGTCTTGTAAAGATGTTATCAATGTCGTCGTCTACGTGGTTGTCTTGTAAAGATGTTGTTATTGTCGTTACCAAACCCCCATGTAATTGGAGGCTCAGGCGCACAGCGACGCTTTCAACGACTGGGTCACCCGTGCCGCCCCCCACCCCCGGAAATATCAGAAAAACCTCTTTTGGAAGTGATGACGTCGGTCTTCTATCATCTGTTGCTGTGGCTAATGTGGAGTTAATCGCATGTGTAATTATCATTCTGGAACTGTACTCAGACAATCAGTATAAAATATGCACTACGCTACATTAACTACACAACATAACACTTTCATCAACCCAATAAAACAAATCAATGAAGTGCCATTTGTAGTCGCAATGTAATTCACGAATATTCTATCAACCACCGTTAGCTGACGGTGCGGCTGTGTCACGTGACCATAGTATTCACATGTTTTCGAGATGTCGGGACAACCTGTCCTGTCCACTACAAGTCGTCCACCACATCCACAATCCTCAGATACATCCCTCTCACCCCACCGCCGTCTACAACAGCACATAAACCACCCCACCAAGCATAAAGGGACAGCGCCTGTGCGTACCACATCTAAAACTACCAGTACGTCAACGACATACGTGTTAAAGAATTATCAACTGTGACAGGAATAACATTGATCGTACAAGAAAGGTCTTCAAGGCCGCCTGTTGGGCTACGGTAAACACAAGGAAGCCTGACAATCTGCTAACCGTCTTGTACTTAGGCTGATCCGACCAGCGTCCTCGTCTATCCTGCATTCATCCCAGGTGGGAGACCCCTTGACATCCGAGATCAAGGGAATGTTTATGCATGACAATGTTCACCGACAGGAAACGAATGAACAGTTTAACGCGAGGTTTGTTGAAAAACTTGCACTGCTTTATCGGAACTAGTCTGTCGTACAGACCCTAAAACAAATATATCCAATACAGCCATGCAAGTCTATAATGTTTGGCACGTCTAGATTACAGCAGTATCAGGGAGAAAGTCTCTGGGCTCCTTTTTATTATATTTTAAAACTATAATTTAACAACTGTTTTTTTTTCTCTAAAATATGTTCATTTCATAGACTAGATGTTAGTCTATATCGGAACATGGAACAGGCAAACGACTGAAGAGGATGAATGAATGAGTATGGTTTTACGCCGCTGTTAACAATATTCAAACAATATCACGGCGGGGGACACCAGAAATGGGCTTCCCACATTGTACCCATGTGGGGAATGGAACCCGGGTCTTCGGCATGATGAGCGAACGCTTTAACTACTAGGCTACCCCGCCGACCCGAAAACGACTGAAGAGGGTGATCCGGACGCAACAGTGCTCATGTTAACTGCATGTACACATCATAGCCATTGTGGCCACCAGATCCTCATTTGTTTTATGAGTGAGTGAGTTTAACGCCGCGTTAAATAATATATCAGTTATGTTTGCTTACACGAGACGAGGTACTGACGGAGGTCTAAGGCGTTGACCACTCTGGTGGAACATCGAGCTCCGATGTGGTGCTGACAAACCAAAGATCACAATCAGGAAATATCTGGGCCTCGAACCGTCGATCAGCGGATCCTAGCTTCCCTAAGAGACGCAACTCTCCCAGTGAATTCCGTCGCGTCGACGCCCGCTTGCCGCTTCGACGAAAGCACGTGCATATGTGATGTGTTGACACAGGCAGCAAGGTGGGATGGTGGCTTATTCAATTATGTGAACATGCCGATCTTTTTTGCCTTTGCGTCATGTAAACGAAATGTCAAGAAACACCACTGGAGCACGGGGTACACTGCGATAAAGTTGAAAGCTATATCGTCTTGTTCTCTGTGAACTACAGACTGCCAAGATGCCACGGAGAATATATCCGGAAAAAGCAAAGCCAGGCACTTCCCCCCGTGTCTACCCGATGACGACATTTGAAGCAAAACCTATGCCAAAACATGTCTGAAGCATTGATGGAACAATTTGACATCAATTTGTTTGTCTTACAATGTTTAAGCAATAACACTGTCTCGCCAACGTTGAATGGCACAAGGCAGTTAGAAAGAATCAACACCGCGAGTTCCCTATCGTGTAATACCCGACCTACCAGTGCAGATCCAGGGTAGAATAGGTCTTCAGCAACCCATGCTTGCCGTAACAGGTGACTATGCTTGTCGTAAGAGGCGACTAACGGCATCGGTTGGTCAGACTCGCTGACATGTCATTGCATCCAAATTGCCTGGATCGATGCTCAAGATATCAAACACTGGATTGTCTGGTCCATTTTTTTATTATAAAATGTCCCCATTCTCCATCTAAAAGCGGTTGAAAACGGTGTTCTCAAAATCACTTCCCCAGTAAAGATCCGGGGTAGAATAGGTCTTCAGCAACCCATGTTTGCCGTAAAAGGCGACTGTGCTTGTTTGAGGCGACTAACGGGATCGGGTGTCTGTTCTAGACTTGATTATTTACAATATAGCCGTCATATAGCCGGAATATTCCTGAGTGCGGCGTTTAACAAGAAACCCACCAACTAATACCCGACATATCCATGGGGCATTGGCACTGGGCGCAAGAACAGCCGCATCTTCTGATGTAACACTCCATCTTTCGTCAACAGGATGAAATAGATGAAGCACCCAAGGTTCCCGTCCTGATGAAGAACAAGGCTGAGTAACGTAAACTAATTATTTCTTTTTACAAGGATATAACAGTTAACAGTCTCCCCACTCAGCCTCTGAATCCGCATTGATCTTGTTCACAAGCATCAATGTAGTTATTTCATATATCACTTTGATGTGTGATGGAGACCGAGCTGATGAGACAGATCGTGTTACTGCTTCATTCAAGTAGCAGTTGTTCCTTTAGACATGTGATCGTCATCCTGGAGTGAGAAGGATGGAGCTAATCCACCAGACATGCAAGTCGATCAACAGTGGCTGACGTTATTCAAGAAGGTTAATGATAAAGTTGCACATGGTGTTATTTGAGCCAGGGATGGCATTTGAGTACAATTGACACTTTAAAACTGGAGTTACAATTTGGTACAGGGAATGTGTTCTCATACAATTATAACATGGAATCGAACTCGGAATCGCGAGTTCGCTAACCACTGAGCTAACCAACCTCACCCCAAGAGACCAGTAAATATGTTCATATCAGCCCCTTGTGATTGGCAGGGCAGTAAAAGCTGAAACTACTGACTTACAAACCACACCACACAAACTGTCCATCGTTAACTGGTTTAATGTTCCCGCCCAGAGTGCTCGGAAGATCCAGTTTCTGATCAAATCTGCCATCGATACCCATGATAAGACGAGCACATCGATATACAGCACAGCAAGCGTTTGTTAAGTACAGCCAGATTTGATTGCCCCCTTGTCTGTCTCCCATCACCGAGGAATCTTGGGGGGTTCTGGTACAATTATATCACCGCCACCGGGGACGTAGTGTGTCCTTGGTGTCGTCGCAGACGTAGAGGACACACGACCCATCTATTCCTGGCAATCTCTACCGTTCCCAGAGGGCTGTGGTCAACCTCTACTACAAAGTCTACAGAAAGACTTCAGAATGGTTTTGCAATTATATATTTCAGGGCTTGTTAAATATAATGATGTACCGTACTAGAGTGCGCTTACATTCGGAAATATTTGGAAATATAGTCTGTGATAGGCGTTTAGAAGTTGGAAGAGTATAAAGACTTGAAACTTCACGAAAGAGCAAGATGTTGTCCTGAAGCGACCTTACAAACAATCACGATGTTGTTATCTATATAAAGCATATATTTCTATAAGACATTGTTATATACTTGTTACAACTGCTGCTCAATAAACCGTGTTTGTGTTTATATTCAAGTTGGTATTTCCGCTATCCTAAGTGTGCAGTGAGGCCGTCTTATTGTTGATAGCTGTAGACATAGATGCGAAGTTATTTAATGCGAGCAAAGACCACTCGCATTTTTCCCATTTAATTCACGCTAGCGTTAATTTCAAGATTTACAGTAATAGAATGTTTGAATGTGATCACTGTGCGCTTCCGTACAATTGATTTTGTTAGGCTGCCTGGCGCTGGGTATTAAAGGAATAAAACAAAGACTGGTCGGCTCGAAGTCAGTATACCGTGTCTGGGTGGGGTATGCTAAACTGCAGCATGGTATCTCAGCTGGATAGCACGATAGAACCGTCTGGACAAAATAACGTATACATCCATGTTTGATGGTGGCTGAATATGTAACAAACAAGAAAGGGTTATTCGATAGTGATGTATTTGATGCGGGAATCATAATTGTTTCTGCGACTTTTTTCAGCCCAGTAATGTTTCGACAGCGTGTGTTGTTGCCTCGGCTTGTGTACATCCACATGACACAATGCTAGCTCCATCAGCTCTCCGTGCGTGGGTGAAAGGTTGTAGATTTACACTATTGTGGTTGTGTATTTGAAATGTTAAAGTTGAAATTTCCATTACCTAATCAGAGCATGGTTTCAGCCTCGTGCTTTGTGCATGTTGTTTTCAAATTCTGCTCATAAATGTTCAAGGTAAGGGAACAATGTTGGCGCCGAGTTTGGAAGTCTCTCCTTGAGAACGCTAATTGCATGTTTTAACATCCTCGTCCCTACAAGCCTGCTGCCGCCTCTGTACTCAGTAAACATATGTATACAGGTCGAACCCTATACATAGTCGGAGACTTCGGAGCGACCCTGCAGTTGGAATAATACCTCGGGGCTCTAAACGGTCTTCTTGATCGGTGCTGATTCGTTCAACATTTGTACCCTTGTGTACATGTATCATTGATACAACATATGTACCCTAGTGTACATGTATCATTGATACAACATATGTACACAAGGGTACATGTATCATTGATACAACATATGTACCCTTGTGTATGTGTATCACTGATACAACATATATACCCTTGTGTACATGTATCATTGATACAACATATATACCCTTGTGTACATGTATCATTGATACAACATATGTACCCTAGTGTACATGTATCATTGATACAACATATATACCCTTGTGTACATGTATCATTGATACAACATATAGACCCTTGTGTATATGTATCATTGATACAACATATGTACCCTTGTGTATATGTATCATTGATAAAACATATGTACACAAGGGTACATGTATCATTGATACAACATATGTACCCTTGTGTATATGTATCATTGATACAACATATATACCCTTTTGTACATGTATCATTGATACAACATATATACCCTTGTGTACATGTATCATTGATACAACATATGTACCCTTGTGTACATGTATCATTGATACAACATATATACCTTGTGTACATGTATCATTGATACAACATATGTACCCTTGTATACATGTATCATTGATACAACATATGTACCCTTGTGTACATGTATCATTGATACAACATTTGTACCCTTGTGTACATGTATCATTGATACAACATATGTACCCTTGTGTACATGTATTATTGATACAACATACATTGATTCATTTACTTATCTACTTTAAGTCGTCCTGTCAACCTGATTTTCTTAATGTTCAGAATTCACCATATACCTAATGTATACAAACACGCGATTCTTTCATATTACTATATTTTACTATAGTCATGTGACATTATCGGGTATTCCTTAACTTCTTTGAGTAATATAGGTTACAGTCATTACAAATGTTTTGATAAATAACGTAGTAAGCACGTGGACAAATACAAACTAAACTGTTCAATAATAAGAAGTAAACTATTTAATGATAAAAAGGACGCGACACAGTAACAGTTGGCTTTGGACATTGTACCCATGTAGGGAGTCAACCCATGTAGCGAGTCAACCCGGCTCCTGGTGTGACTGATAAACACTTTCACCATTACACTACCCCACCGCCCCCTTACATGGCAGGGGGCACGGGGGGACCAGTCGTCTAAAGCGCCGCGATTCGCTGTGCAGAGTTGCGTCCCTTGGACACGCCAGAAACCCGTGGGTTCGAATCCCAGTTCGCACCGATTATGTTTCTAGGTTTGTCAGCACCATACCCGTGCTCGTGGGTTTCACCGAAGTGGTAAACGTCTAAGACCTGCATCACTTCGGGCTTTCCTCCCACGTTAAGCTGACACGCCGCGATATAACTGGAATACTGCTAAAAGCGGCGTTAAAAACCCAACTCACTCACTCACTCACTCACCCTTACATGACACAGATCACTCACCGAATCATCGCTGTAGTCACGACTTCCGATATCCAGGTGGAAATAGCCCAGGTATCTGAAAAACGTACATCAGTTCAATAATTACATATTGATATAGGTTTGAAGGGCGTGCACAGTTTAACCTATTTTAATTTACTTTTACACAACAGCTGCAGCATATTGCGTCTATCTAATATCCATACGGTTCACCAGCCTACCCGCACAGTATTGACAATCAGTCCCGTCTGTGTCTATCACTCTACTGTCCCATTTCAAATCATAATACTATCTTATTAATTGACTGTATTGGCGAACATCCGGATAACATACGATAAACATGCATGAAGTGTGTATGTCAGGTGGAAGTGCTGCCACAGTGAGAATAGCAGTACACATCGTGACATTTACAGACTTAACCTACATCTACATACTGCATGGATTGTTAACAGGTGGAGATGCGGTCGATTTGGGAATCTAAAACAAATTCTGACATTTTCTTGTCACAAATTAAAGAACATGATCAATAATCAGACCCTTGTACGTGTCTGACAAGACAGCACAGACACACTGTCAAATCATGTTTCAAAGACACATTTTCAATTCCGGTTCCAAAAAAACTCTGTCCATTCAAATTTCAACTATTTGGTGCTCGTGTTAACTACAGACAAGCTTAGATTCACGGTGGAGTTGTAGCGCGTATCGGCGGTCCTGCTTTGTAATGCCTACCTAAATCTCATCCGTTAAGTTGATCCGCTCTTGGGAAATATCAGAAAACATTCTCTCCATATCCCAGATTAGGTTCACGACATGGCGCTTGAGAACAATGATGTTCTTTGAGAGGATTCCTGGCATCACTAGCGCCAACGCAGACTACACACCTGGGTCCGATGACTCAGGTAGCGATGGTATTCTTTCAGGCGATGACGTCATGGCTGTTCTTGGTGCCATGGATTATTCAACACTAGTGTGTATACACGCTCTGCCTGACTACATATCGAGACGGGCATTTTATGTCAGCTGAGTATAATAGCAATGACCTGTAATCAGACAGGTGTTTGGACAGCGAGGTCTTTGTGTGGAGTTGTATGTTATCGGTATGAACCTTGTTGTGTGTTGTGCCTGGGGCAATATTGTATGTAACATGGCACGTTATTTGGACAATGGGGCATAACGCATGACACGATAGTAACGGTTATCCGATTATATCTACATACCTACAGGCATTGCATGTGTTAGGTTGAGACTAATAATCTTTTCCAACAATACTGTTAGGTCACACTAGAACCCTACAGAAAAGTAATATTACGTAAAACAAGATGTTGTCATGGAAATGAGTGAACGAGTTTCGTTCAGCGACGCTTTGAACAGTATTTCAGCTCTATCACGGCATGTCAGCTTGATCAAGGAGCGCGTTTTGGTGGCATCATGACGAACTGGGATTCAAACCTACTATGATAGGTGTCTTGCATGCACAAGGGACGCAACTCTATTAGTTTATTTGGGTAATGGGAGTTAATGGGTTTTAAATTGTGCAATTTCCTTATTTGGTTAGAATAAGATGATAAAATAGAACATCTTTGCCAGGAAATTAAAATGATGTTTTGAAAGTATTCCCCTGGGCAACGACTGTGGTTCCACTGTTGTCACGCCTTGATGGAGTAGGGAACTGTTGCCGGTCCAGGACAATCGCTCTGAGTGTATGCGCGTTCAAAGATTCGTAATTTAGTGATAACGTAACATATTGCACAACTAACGAGTTTTCCGACAGATAATCTAGAAAACCGGAAGCATGCGTAAAAGGGGCGCATGCGGTGTTCGATCTGCTGACATATGTTATGAAAGAATCGATATAGCGCTGCTGTGTGGAAAGTATAACAAACCTACATTGAAGATTGTGCGGGGTCCCGGGGCAGAACGCCACCTACTATCACCAATGCTTGTCGACTAAAACTGGCATCAAGATATTCTGCGCCACCTGGCTAGTTGTACGTCATCGTACCTGACAGTGCTTCGGTGCTCATGTTATCGACCACTGGTTTGCTGGTCCAGGGTCGATAATCAACTAAGCGCCGAGCCGTAGGTGTTATGTCTGTGTCTTGGGTAGCGTAAAACTCTATGCAGCAACGCACGGGTGAAGTGGAGTGGGTTTGGGTGGGAGTTTGGGGAGGGCGGTGTGTGTGAGTGGGGGGGGGGGGGGGGGCGTTACATGGGGGGGGGGGGGGGGGGGCGTTACACGAAGGTCTGGTCCCAAACGTGTCACATTACATCGGGAGCTATACGCCAAGTAATTCTGTACGAGGGTTGATAGGTGAGTTCTGATCATCACATAGAAGAAATTACGGTAGCTGTTAGGGTCACTTGGTGAAAAAACAAGTGGCTCTAAACTGCGTCATAGAAAAGTGTTTTTTGTGCACATGTGTTTGTTGTGTTGTGTATGACATTGTAATTTGTTGCTAAACAATGAGTGTAACTGCATTACATTGTTTCTGTTGAGATTCAGTAGAAGTTCATTGCATTGTTTTTGGAAAATGATTAGTTGTCAGGAATGTTGCACAATTTAATGTAAGCAGTGATGAGGAAGTTATTTTATTTAGATGCTAGTGCGATATGTAAATTTCCGAAATAGCATAGAAGAGTGACTAGCGTTATAGAAAGATGTGGGATATTCTGTGATGTGATGGCACTGTGTGGAAAGTTCTTGAAGCTAGGTGGACTATGCAAGTGACGCAAATGCGTGCCTGTCATCTCACATCTCATATTACATCAAGACTGGCTTCGTGTGAAGATCAATTATCACCCCTGATTCCGAGCCTAGGCCGACATCGGAAGCTTGACCACTGTCCACTGATGCTGGGTGAATATATTATTATCAGTGACTTTGGCTATCACCACTGTTTTTGCATTTGATACTGACCCCCGCCATGGTGTTATATAGTGCCAATGTATAATAAAGTGCCATTGAATACTACTCTATTGTGTACTGTCATGGTAATTGCGATGTAGTAATTTGTATAGATTTGTAAACCTGGTGAATATTGTAACAGATTAATTTGTTGATTGTTTTCCATTTGTTGGCTGTTTGTTGGTTTCACACTAAATTATTTTTCTTACATATTTACGGCTTAACATATTGCTTCAACGTGGGAATCGACACGTAACAAGATGTATCTAAAACAACTCCAGTCATCAACTTATCAATCAAACATCGCGTAGATAAGATCAATTCACATCTGTGACATGAGTTTATTGTGCAGACATACCCTTATCGACATCTATCGAAGTTCGTTGTCGACACATGTTCTAAATGAATTTTGGTGGTTAGGATTTACAGGTTTCGAGGACAGCCGCGTGGCTTACCTGTGCCGTCATATAACATCAGCATGAAATGATACAACTTGTGCTATACTATAGGGTTTATACGCCATTGTATATCCTTAATAGTGTTGACAATGGTATGTCATCATTGAAATTATATTGTCCTTTTTGTTTGTTAAGCGTCGCACAATAATCCAATAGCCTGTAAATAATCGAGTCTGGGCCAGACAAAATAGTGATTGATAGTATGAGCAACGATCCACGCCGTTGGGGTACGATCATATGCAATCAACCAGGTCCCCGTGCGTGACCATGGTGACCCGATCTACAAGACGTACAACCCGTGAACATCCGGGTAACAATAGGTCTTCAGCAACACTACCAGCATATGCTGCTGGCGACCAATGTTGGATGCACGTTTGCAGTGCAGCTCAACAAACATTCTACATTCTACAGAGGAATCACGTTCTGCAACAACCAGAACCCCTTCATATGCAATTTGTATTGAGTGCATGCTTGTCTAATGGCCTATCGGGTCCAGTTAAGCAATAGGGGGTAATTACTTGAGGAGAATCTCTCCGTGAAAGTGCTTACTTTGTTAGCGTTCATTAGGTACAGATATATTAGATGATAATAAATAATTATTTTAGATGCTATCAGTGTAATATTAGAAATCTTGCAATACCATTAGGGTATTGGGAGAAGAGATCGTGTATATTTGTTGTAATTATACGTCTCCGGCAGAGAGTTAGGATTAAAAAAAACCTTCTATTCCGGCATCAATTCTAATATGTCTCCATCACTGAGTTAATATGGTTACTGGTAGTGCTTTAAGCGGTCATAAAAAGGCGTGGTACACAAGGCGAGTGAGTGAGTGAGTTTGGTTTTAAGCCGCTTTTAGAAATATTCCAGCAATATCACGGCGGGGACACCAGAAATGGGCTTCACACATTGTACCCATGTCGGGAATGAACCCGGGTCTTCGGCGAGACGAGCGAACGCTTTAACCAATAGGCCACCCGACAGCCCCAGGGATACAAGGAATTAACTTCGAACATTGTGCCCATGTGGGGAATTAAACCTGACTAGCGAACACCTTAACCACCAGGCCACGGGGCAGCTGACTTCCCCAGCACCCTATGCTAGTTGGACAGAATCCAGGATTAGAACGATAATGATTCTAACTTGGTCCCTGTACCATAAACGCGCAAGGCCTGTATCAATTAAGACTATTCATATACAGTAAAGGTAATCATCAAGCGACCATCTCAAGCGCTGCGTATCCCACAACGAGGCTTACATTAACGTGAATGTCACGGTTTCGTTTTCTGCGCATACGTCCTAACCAGTAGTCGTGTGCAGAAAGAGAATTCTTTTGTGACGTATTTAGGTCACGTGGTATGTTAGGTCCTCCACCATCTGGGTATCGGTCCATGGTTTCCTCAAAGTTGACACGCCTCGATACAACTGAAATAATGTTTAAAGCGGAGTTTAAACCAACATTCACTCACCATACGTATGAGCTGTTATATCAAACTAGAACAATTACATTACGATAAAGCGATGTCGTCACTTCCGTCGCGACCATTGATTGTACTCTGGTGTGGAATGGTTCTTTTACAAACCATAGGTTCCAGCCAATAATGATTCCTACTTTTCGGGAATACCACATGCGCCCACTCCCGTGACGTTAACACCTCTTACCATGATAATAATCTAACCTGATCTTGTCATTTTTCATATATCCAAAGAAATATTTTATGTAATTGAATTTTCTGTCCCTTATGACACTAATGTGATTGGCAGGAGTCAGGGGAAACATGGCAAACATGTAGAGCTCGCTTTCGAAATATTATGCTTGCATCCCACGTACCGAGTTGTCCGACTCCCCATTGTTCTCGGTGCCTACGTTTTGGTACCTCCCAATCTGTTGACTGTCATTGGGGGAGTACCCGGGTTTGTTACCAGGAATACAGCCCTTCTGACAATCTGGGTAATGCAGAAGGCTGCAGTGTTGGGGAGTCTTCATATTCTCCAAAAACGTTCTGGGTGGGTTTGACTAGGCAGAACTTCCTGGGAGAGTGAGTGAGTTGGGTTTAACGCCGCTTTTAACAGTATTCCAGTTATATCACGGCGTGTCAGCTTAATGTGGGAGGAAAGCCCGAAGTGAAGCAGGTCTCAGACGTTTACCACTTCGGTGAAACCCACGAGCACGGGTATGGTGCTGACAAACCTAGAAACATAATCAGGGCGAACTGGGATTCGAAACCACAATCATAGGTTTCTGGCATGCCGAAGGGACGCAACTCTGCACAGCGAATAGCGGCGCCTTAGACGACTGGGCCACCCGTGCCCCCTCCTTGGAGAAGTCCCATTCTCTGTCTGGGCTGCGTGTAGAGGGGGCAAGGGCCCTGAGCTGATGATGAGCCTAACCACCCTGACTGTGCCAGGATCACCCAACCCCTCTTTGCTCCATTTTTTATATAGTTTTATCTGTACAATCATAATGATACGCACTTATAGAGCGCCAACATTCACACAGTAAACTATGATCTGAGCGCTTGTTGGAAGAGTCCGAGTTAGCCTGTCTAAAAATGAATGTTTTATCTGTCTGTGAAAAGATGACAAGTTTGAGGATTGTTATATTTCCAGTGGTAGATCATTCCACACTGAAGCTGTTGCATTTCAAATGAAGGGATTATTAGAGTTGTGCCTTCTTCAACAGGTGGCCTACTACGCACAACACCTGCCGCCGTCCGTGTAGGTGTGTGAGTCGTGGGTGGCAGCGTCTGTGACGTTATTAGTGTCAGCTGCGACATCGAAACTACAGCAGCATAATATGATCGTGGTTAAAGTAACGTCAGTTTCCTGAAAACTCGTATCAGATTTCATCCAGCAGCCACTGAATATAATATAAGATGAAGTAAATGACGATATGATTGATGTTGGAGTCTTATCTAGAGGGTGATGATGTTGTCCTCGTCATTCCGCTGTATATGATTCGGATGAGGCAAACACCAAATCTTCCGAATCAGTAAATCGCCAACTATTGTTATGGTTGCAGTTTAATGTCTTTTGTCGTGCACTAAATACAGAAGGCATAATATCTAACGACTATTAATAATGTTTTATCGTTACAGAATTGCAGGATGACAAATGTATCACGGAGAGTAATCTCGCCTCTTGACACCTAAAGTGGTCCCTCGCCAAACGTTATATAGAATATAAAGTTTTAGGAGAAAGTAAATTTTATTCAAATATTCATTCAGTTGGAAAATAATTGAAAGAATATATATATATATATATATATATATATATATATATATATATATATATATATATATATATATATATATATATATATATATATATATATATATATATATATATCTTGTTATGTCATTGGGCGATTGGTGGCCTAGTGGTTAAAGCGTTCGCTCGTCACGTCGAAGACCCGGGTTCGATTCCCGATTTACAATATGTGAAGCCCATTTCTGCTGTCCCCCGCCGTGATATAGCTGGAATATTGCTAAAAGTGGGGTAAAACAATACTCACTCACCTGTTGGATCATATTCAGCTTCTAGAAAAGCAGAATTACAATGAAGTTCCTTATTATAAACGTGTACGGTGTAGAACTATTTGAATATGGCACTGGTTAATATATACGGTTTTTTTAAATGAGAAATAAAGTTATCATACTCGCTTCCCCCACCAAAGAAGCTGCCACTGAATAAAACGTCTCTTTTCGTCCAAAGGAATATTCATCCTCAGGAAAGTTTACACAGGTGGCTTTTTCAAATATAATAATTATCATATCATACTTGATATGTATTTCTTACGAAAGATGTCAGAGCAAATAGCTATAACTTTGCTTTTATCCTGCTCCTGCTTGTATGCTACGATCATGTCTTCAAGTATGCCTTTAATGCATGCTACTACTATCACGCTCTCCAACAGGTATGTACAGCACAGTGTCTGATACCATATATACAGCACGGTGTCTGATACTATATATACAGCACGGTGTCTGATACTATATATACAGCACGGTGTCTGATACTTAATATACAGCACGGTGTCTGATACTTAATATACAGCACGGTGTCTGATACCATATATACAGCACGGTGTCTGATACCATATATACAGCACGGTGTCTGATACCATATATACAGCACGGTGTCTGATACCATATATACAGCACGGTGTCTGATACTATATACACAGCACAGTGTCTGATACCATATATACAGCACGGTGTCTGATATACTTAATATACAGCACGGTGTCTGATACTTGATATACAGCACGGTGTCTGATACTTAATATACAGCACGGTGTCTGATACTTAATATATAGCACGGTGTCTGATACCATATATACAGCACGGTGTCTGATACTATATATACAGCACAGTGTCTGATACTTAATATACAGCACGGTGTCTGATACTTAATATACAGCACTGTGTCTGATACTTAATATACAGCACGGTGTCTGATACTTAATATACAGCACGGTGTCTGATACTTAATATACAGCACAGTGTCTGATACTTAATATACAGCACGGTGTCTGATACTTAATATACAGCACAGTGTCTGATACTTAATATACAGCACGGTGTCTGATACTTAATATACAGCACGGTGTCTGATACTATATATACAGCACGGTGTCTGATACTTAATATACAGCACGGTGTCTGATACTTAATATACAGCACGGTGTCTGATACTATATATACAGCACGGTGTCTGATACTATATATACAGCACAGTGTCTGATACTATATATACAGCACGGTGTCTGATACTTAATATACAGCACGGTGTCTGATACTTGATATACAGCACTGTGTCTGATACTTAATATACAGCACGGTGTATGATACTTAATATACAGCACGGTGTCTGATACTATATATACAGCAAGGTGTCTGATACCATATATACAGCACGGTGTCTGATACTTAATATACAGCACAGTGTCTGATACTTAATATATAGCACGGTGTCTGATACCATATATACAGCACGGTGTCTGATACTATATATACAGCACGGTGTCTGATACTTAATATACAGCATGTGTCTGATACTTAATATACAGCATGTGTCTGATACTATATATACAGCATGTGTCTGATACTTAATATACAGCATGTGTCTGATACTTAATATACAGCATGTGTCTGATACCATATATACAGCATGTGTCTGATACTTAATATACAGCACGGTGTCTGATACTATATATACAGCACGGTGTCTGATACCATATATACAGCACGGTGTCTGATACCATATATACAGCACGGTGTCTGATACTATATATACAGCACGGTGTCTGATACCATATATACAGCACGGTGTCTGATACCATATACACAGCAAGGTGTCTGATACCATATATACAGCACGGTGTCTGATACTTAATATACAGCACGGTGTCTGATACTTAATATACAGCACGGTGTCTGATACCATATACACAGCAAGGTGTCTGATACCATATATACAGCACGGTGTCTGATACTTAATATACAGCACTGTGTCTGATACTTAATATACAGCACGGTGTCTGATACCATATATACAGCAAGGTGTCTGATACTATATATACAGCACGGTGTCTGATACTTGATATACAGCACTGTGTCTGATACTTAATATACAGCACTGTGTCTGATACTTAATATACAGCACGGTGTATGATACTTAATATACAGCACGGTGTCTGATACTATATATACAGCAAGGTGTCTGATACCATATATACAGCACGGTGTTATGGTGACAAGATGGCATACACACAACGATAAAACTGTATTTTATTCAGGTTAACCGACGTCGGCTGCATCAGTGGAATATAAATATTCCCTGTCCTAGGAAACGACCACAAACAAACGGACTGGAGTAAATCGATTTGATGTTCATAAATAATTGCAAAGCATCCTATTCCCAGTCGTGAGTAAGGAAAAAAAATTATCCTTCAATCGGAAATGCAACATTGCATGTCTGACATATCGCATCATGGACAACATGTCGTCGACAGTTATTTACGAAACAATTGAAATTACTCCACACGGGCACAATTTCAGACGAAACTGTGTGCCACAAGAATTACATTTGTGCAAGGTGTTCTTCCTTAAATACTCCGACTCAGAGTTTTAATTTGAAAAATATCTTGTATTGCGACCGGCTATAGCTACGTCATATTCTGGGATATAAAGTTGTTACTGATAGAATATTATGGTGGCGCTCTTGGTCTGCACAATTGACAGAAGAATACTCTGTGATTACAATATTCCGGCCACATTTTAAGTTAACAATTAACAAGAATTATATAGCTTTTTACTGTCGCTGGCGTAATGGCTGACACAATTATCGGCCCAACCACCTCAATTATATAAGATTTAGAAACGTTAGCTTCCGTTACAGGATTCTGGTTCCTGGGTTCTGTAGAAACCACAGCAATACCTCCCGGAAGAATGCTAGGGTGTGTGCGTTAACGCGACAGGCGTTCCTCAACAGCCCATTGTCCCTTAACTGTCCCAATCTCGTCTCAATCGATATTTCTTTCTCATCTGGGAAAAGGACTTCTCGATGGTTCAAACCTTCTTCTCGTGAAGCTGGTAAACATTGATTTACCTTGCTGTTTACGCTCCGCCCCATTTGTGCTGGCCTGTGAGTCATCCGCACTCATACTGACACCAAGGAAACGTTACATCGACGGCAATGAGCTGAGAGTCTTTTGTTAACTTGATGATCGTTGTGATTTTGCAGATGGCTAATATAGTCTGTGTCAACATCATGTTGTAAAACGAATCATTAAGAAGTAATATAAAGCAATGAAAAGTATGTTGTAAAGTAATGAGTTGTATACAGGGAATTGAAAGGTGTTTACTCGAGACATGGTCTTTTAATTTGACATACGAATAATAGGAAGCTTTGGTGCCAAGTTTGTACTGGTCGCAGACCTACCACTCATGGCTAAAGTTAAAGAGGTCGAGAGACATTACGACAAGTGTCTCAGATACTGTGTAGGTAATCATACTGTGCTGTGTAGGTGATCATACTGTACTGTGTAGGTAATCATACTGTGCTGTGTATGTAAGATTCTGGGAAGTAGAGTTTGTATATCAGAACTTGAGGTGTCATAGCAGGAAGCTAAATCAAAATGGTCATTAAACGTTTCTGAAAATAATTTAACCTATATCCGTTCCCAAATGTGTACTGTTCTCAAGTCTGAAGGATACCGTCTGATATTTAATGTACAGTGTTTAGTCTACACTGTCTGAAGAATAATGTCTGGTACTGTCTGATGACCAGCGTGTGGTGTATACTGTCAGATGTATACTGTCTGATGACCAGCGTGTGGTGTATACTCTCTGATGTATACTGTCTGATGTATACTGTCTGATGACCAGCGTGTGGTGTATACTGTCAGATGTATACTGTCTGATGACCAGCGTGTGGTCAGATCTCATCATTCTGACATGGAGGTATGATAATGACTGGTGTCTGATGACCATTGCCTGTGTATACATGATGACCATTGTCCGGTGTATACTCTCTGATCAATGGTATCTGGTATAAACTGCCTGGTGTATGATCTCTGTTTTTCACTGCTCTACTGTTATGCGTTGTCAGACCGCCAAGATCCACGCTCCACTTCTTGACAAACACTGTGAGATGGATGTTCACGTATTAACCCCCGCCTGAACTTCGTTATTGTTTCCTCAATCCAGGAAAAGCGGTACTTGACATTTCCTACAGGAAGACTTAATCAATGGAACAATATACGCGTTGCTGAGTACACGCCACGAGATGAGCCCGCGTGTTATGTAAGCCGCAGAAAAAAAATCGTTAATACTGCTCGTATCCACACAAAGAGAAACTGCTGTCAAAAATATAGCTTCAATGAAACGAAAGCTTTGGAGTTTTTTCAACCAGATGCATCGGTGTTACTACCAGCGTGGTCTACCATCAATAATGTTATAATGGCTTGATGGTCTATGGTGTGATGAAAATGTTTGTTTTTTTCTCTTCTTGGGTTTTTTCACAGGAACCCTTGATGCTAACAACATGTCCCGAAAAGGTGCAACATGTTTAAGAGTGAGTGAGTGTGACTTAACGCCGCTTTTAAAAATATTCCAGTTATTTCACGGCATGTCAGCATATCAGCTTAATGTGGGAGGGAGGAAAAGGGGGGGTGGGGCACGGGTGGCCCAGCGATTAGCTGTGCAGAGTAGCGTCCTTTGGGCACGCCAGAAACCTATGATTGTGGGTTCGAATCCCGGTTCACGCCGATTATGTTTCTGGGTTTGTCAGCACCATACCCGTGTTCGTGGGCTTCACCGAATTTTAAGCGCCTGAAACCTGCATCACTTCGGGCTTTCCTCCCACATTAAGCTGACACGCTAATACTGTTAAAAGCGGCGTTAAACCCAACTCACTCATTCACCTAATGTGGGAGGAAAACCCAACAAGTTAAAGATGTAAACAGTGGTTTCCCAAACATCAAATGAAACCTGAGCGAGTGAGATACCCACTTATCCTTTGTACTGCACCCGATTATTATCCTTGAAGTCTCACACAAATGACAAGTCACGTACGTATGATTTGTCACGCAGGAATCAAACAACTATCAATTGATTATCGTTACGGTGTTTCAGATGCTCTCAATGGTCAACATCCTCATCATTAGTGTAAACAAGCGACCCTTTGAAGCATTCAGGGAAACAGCGTTAAGCTCATACAGTGCCTGACTTAAAAGACTTCAGAGGCAATGCACACAAGATAATGTCATATTTGTGTGTTTCTGAAATACCATGGGGCAAACTTTAAAATCGGATTAGGTCTGCGTGCTCAGCCATTGAGGGGATACTAAAACTGTATCTGTAATACGTGAATCGGATTTTGCATTGGATTTTATTATGACTACAGCTGCGTTGGAATTAGGTGAATAAGTTATATCATTCGTCACCACTCGCCCCTTTCCGTAACCCGCTATTCGGCTTGTCCCGGAATAACACGAGTTGGTCACGAATGAAGTTATATTGGATTAATGTGAAGGTTATAGGACATACGGCTTTTCCATTGGTCACATGACCCCGAAAGTGACATTCATTCGTGTATGAACAACGCATTTGGACCTGCGTCCGTTTTTCACGAGACTGTATTTTTTAATGACATCAATATCGACGGACTGCTTCCACATTACCGGGAAAAATCCATGAGAATTTCGTTCACGTATATCGGTCTTTGAGCCAAAAAAGGAAGAAATGCACATCCAAACTAGGGTAGTATCGACTCGATCCGTGTCTACACAGACACTGAACACCAATCTATGAATTAATCTCGGCATCTACTTGACTACTCTATATAATCGCCCTTCAAAGATCGGCCAATCGACCAATGATGACAGACACTTGTAGCAGCCTCAGGTTCATAAACAACTTCGGGAATCTCTCCCGTTACGGGTCGGCCATATATTGACTTGATGAAAATGTATTATGACCGTATCGTGATATCAATACGCCCGACTTACTGATGTAGTTCTTAAGCGACCTTTTTTTACCCAGTGATGCGGTTGGAATCTATTTGTTGAAACCAAACAACAAAAGACGTTTTTGTGGGGCAATTTGAGCATACATATGCTCATTCCACCTCTTTTTTTATCCGCGATACAGAGGTTGTCGTATGGCTGTTGGTGTAACCCCGAAGTCACGCGCACTACGTGAAATTGTGTAATACATCCCTCGAGGTATACAATGGTGATATATCAAGTATGAGAATTGATATTCGCTTCGAGTATGAACCTTCATAGAGTGAGGGTCAAACTCAAGTCAGTTGGCTTTGTTATTATTGATAACCAGCGGAGGTTATACTTTACCTATTACTGTTTTCACCAAAATTGTAAACATCTAAGAACTGGATCATGTCGGGCGTTCCCCCTGCATCAAATTGACACGCTGTGATGTAATTGGAACACTGTTAGTGTACAATGTCCGGAAGTAAAGAAGAAGTTGTCAATGTCTACATGACGTCAGCTATGGAGGGACGATTTGAGAAGAACAAATCTCATGAACAGGATCATCCATCTAAATAACTCAAATATTCTTCGATACGTCAACAGCTTGTCTAAATCACGTCAATGACTCGTAAACCAAGTGAACTTATTATTACACATGTGATTCAAATAAATTTTATTATCGCGGTTTTGTTTAACCTCATGGATCATAAATGTTTAAACGAGTACACGCAATGGCCCGCAGGCAACAGAACATCAATTTACTCTGGGAAGTGAACCGGCTGAGCGAGTTGTACCCGTATCATCTGCACTGCTCACTATCTTTACCCGGAGGCATAGACTCATTCCTCGTCAGCTAAACATATACAGGCGAGTGTTTGTGTCAATAATTCTACTTGACATGTGTAAAGTGGCGTGTGTGTTTTTTCTATATCAGCGTAGCGTGAAGGCAGGTGACGTTGTCTCTGTTATGTCATCTCAAGTGTTACGTCGCTGTCTATCAAGTACGTAAATACAAGTCAATATTTCACACGGAACATTTAATCATCTTAATGAAATGTATTTTAATAAGAATTATAATAAAATACACACAAGGTCAGCTGTGTAGTTGAGTGCGTAAAGCGTGACGGTATAGACACTGTTAATGTCATTTCATTTCATGTCGTAACTATAGAGACCAAGAGATGTAGGTGCGTGGTGTCATAAGCGTAACGTGGTCGTCTGTGGAGAAATGTATATCACACGTATCATTCGTCGTCCCTGGATATAATTAAACATATTTCGAAATCTAATCTGTAAATCAAATTCTTGCTGTGTGAATAACGAAATCGGAAAATAATAATCTGATTAAAAAGGGACCATTTTTTCCTTCACATTTGTATATCCTAACTACGACTGGAATACGACATACGACACAAATCCTTTCAAGGTGATAAGCACGATACACAGAAGACTAAACATAATACATTATTAATGAACCCACCCACGATCAGAAGTCCCTGGGACGTCGTTAATATCTGACGACGTGGTGCGAGTAGACAGGCACGACGTCACGGCAAATACCCACCCGCTAACCATGATAGCACGATACACAGAAGACTAAACATAATACATTATTAATGAACCCACCCACGATCAGAAGTCCCTGGGACGTCGTTAATATCTGACGACGTGGTGCGAGTAGACAGGCACGACGTCACGGCAAATACCCACCCGCTAACCATGATAGCACGATACACAGAAGACTAAACATAATACATTATTAATGAACCCACCCACGATCAGAATTCCCTGGGACGTCGTTAATATCTGACGACGTGGTGCGAGTAGACAGGCACGACGTCACGGTAAATACCCACCCGCTAACCATGACGAACGTGTTCGTTTCTAGACTTGTTGCACATTCCCTATGACAACACGCCATAGCAGTCAGCGCCATGGGGAAGCCTCACATTCACAAACTCTAACTAAATTGTAACATTCAGTGAAACCTCTTTAACTGGAGGTCTGTTATCTCGATACAGCGTTCAAGAAGATGTTACCGCACAGGCCATCAAAGTGACCAAGGACGCTTGGTCTAGTATCGGCATGGAGGAACTAGGGTCGAAACTCTGCATTTCTCTCTGCAGAGGTGCGTCTCTTAGGCGTACCAGACACCTGTGATCGTTGGCTCGACCCTCAGATAACGGTAAATGCTCAGTCCAAGTGACAACAATATCCAGTGTCAATCAAGTAACTCATAAAGTTTGATTTGTACTTTGTTTCTTTTATCTCAGGGGGCACGGGGTGGGGGGTGGGGTGGGTAGTCGTCTTAGGCGCCGCGATTCGCTGTGCAGAGTTGCGTCCCTTGGCTACGCCAGAAACCTATGATTGTGGGTTCCAATTCCGGTTCGCCCCGATTATGTTTCTAGGTTTGTCAGTGGGATACTGTTAAAAGCGGCGTTAAACCCAACTCACTCACTCTTTTACCTCAAGTATGATGACACAGATCTTTCCATGAATAAGGATTAAATGACGACGAGACCATGTCTCCCTCCATCTTCCCGAGGCTAAGGAGTTAACTTTGACTATAAAAGTCCAGTTTCCACCCTTGCCGAACTAGGCTTGAATTATGGAGTAACTGTTGTATTTTGTCTGGACTAAAGAGTCTATTCATAGTTCAATGACAATTGCGTAACGAAATTGACATCTGGTTCGTAAACTGCCGTGCAGATTTCGGTCGATTACAGGATCAGCGTCAACAGACACTTTCCAAATCTGTTCAAGTTTTTCAATCAAGGTGCTCACGTGATGTGATGCACTTCTCGAAGTCCTTTTTATCCTTGATTATTTTACAGATCTTCTTCTCTGGGCGACGCCATTTTTTTTAAACAAATGCAAGTTATATGAGCAGTGGATTGGTCAATAGGAGGGACATAGAAGGGACATAATTTGAAATAGCCACTGGTGGCGCTACGGTGGAGCCCCGACATTCCTGCATAATTCGGCAAGGGTGGAAACTGGACTATTACAGTCAGTTAACTCCCTTGTCTCGGGAAGATGGTCTCCCTCAAGTACAGAGGACTTCATGGAACTGAGCACCATGGCGTCTGATGTACAAGAAAGCAGTCGTGGAGATCCGGGTTATAATTGGCCACCTGCAACCCAAGCCTGTCTCCAATTCCTTGGATCCATGCTCATGATATCAATCACTGGATTGTCTATTCCAGACTCGAATATTTACCGACCCTCTGTCACATGGCTGGAATATTGCTGAGTGTGGCATTAAACAAACAAACAAGTGTCCTTCAAACATTGCAAATGAGGATTAAAATCACCACACATTTCGATATGAGATTCAACACAATTGCGCATTTTAATGTAAAACATTAAGCTGAAACCACATGATACTACTGTTCTAATACTGTTCAGAGCGGCGTTAAACCTAACTCACTCACTCATTCATTCAAAACATAGGGGACGTCACTCTATTTATTACTCGATCCCTGACAGTTGGTTGTCAATTTTCATAATCATTATCAGAAAAATCATAATCATTCCTGATCAGAAAAAAATACGTATAGTGGTGTTACAATATGTTACCTAAAAGTTTATTCATGTTAAAGTAATTACATAAACCTTTGAGGCGAAAAAACTATAGAATATTAGAAACATGTACATACATATTCTCTTTCATTGCTCCATATTTCCTATGATCACCTTCAACATATTCTCAACGTGCAAGCCATTATTCAAATATTCAGTTGGGGCCCCGCGAAATTGTAAAGAGCCCCGTACAACGTATTGTAAACATGAGCACAGAACGGTGTCTGGCGCATGTGTTGCAGCAGCCGCAGCGACCATCAGCCTGGTTCCCTGGGTACGCTGCGCTGGCGCTACAGTGTACAGGTAACCCGGCTGCAGCGAACATAGTCCTCGTGCATCATGCAAGGGCGGCTCACGTAGTATAACTACAGACTACTTTAAGTGTCCTGGTTTAATCATCAAATATTTTCCACAAAACAATGTTAAGTCAAAGTCTAAAAGTAGGAATTTACTGAAGTTAATGAAGTAAGAATGTGTTAACATTCTAGTAATTGACGGCCATTATTCACGGCCTGACAGTTATGAGTATGTTCTTAACGTCAATACACCTGTGTTGTATAGTACAATACACGAACTAACGTAAACAGGTCCCTCATCAACTTATTAGGAAAACTTATTGTGTTTCCAAACATGAATGGAAGTTGTTCGGCTTGTGTTCCATTAGCGTTATCTTATGGACGTTGATAATGACGGCCGCTGTGCTCCTCCTATTGACATAATCACAGGTAGGTTCATAGAGAAGGGCAGTTCACGCAAAGTAATTAAAGACTGCTTCTCGTTGGACTGGCTTGAGTGCCTATAAAAGGATGCCAGTCAAAAAATCTGATTGTGTTTGTTTGTTGTTTAACGCTCAGTAATATTCCAGCTATAGGACGGCGGCCAGTAAAAAATCGAGTCTGGACCAGGCAATCCAGTTGTTGACATTGTGGGCATAGATTTACGCATTTGGGATACGATGACATGCATCAACCAATCAGAGAGCCTGATCACCCGATCCCGTCTGTCGCCTCCCGTTTACGTCGCGCTTAAGACTATTGCTTTTATGTAGCGAGAGAGAGTATCAACTGGTCCGTCAATACGCGCCCAAGATCAAACATCGGTGACGTCACAGATTGATGTGTTGACATGAAGGTCGTTGATGCCACGTATCATGTTTGGCAGGTGGCGCACTGACAACCGCCTTGGGAAGAACACGGACATGCTAAGACTTTACAATCGAACACGACCAGAAGCAATCGAGAACGTGTTTCCACGTGGACAATAGACCATTGATGGACATCTGTTATTGAAGTTTGTATCAAAGATAGTCATTAATATAAAATAAGTCAGGCACCACTTCCTTCTCTGCCGATAACAATCACATGTGTCACCTCTCGTTTTTCTGACGATATACCCATGACCTATTCGCCGCCAAAGCTTCGCTGCGGAAGTGACGTCACCATTTCACCACGCGCAGATTTCTCACGCTGTTGGGCCTGAAATCAACAACCAATCAAAATTCGTGTCTTCTGAACATGGGTTTGGCATGAGTTCGGATCTACATGCAAAATAGGGGCCTCCCCGAGGCCTCGATATATGTTACCGAATCGGGGGTACTGTCCTGAAGGACATTTTAGCTGAAAAGATGTTGGGTTTTTTCTGAGTATGACGACAGGGGGAGAAGTCTGCATGCTTCAAGAAGTTCATCTAGGATCAGAGACGGCACGCAACAGTCAAGTCGAGTACTGGTTATGTCCCTTTGTATTAACACATGCTCATGATATGGTCGGATTCTGATTATGGAAAATTGTTTTGTCGCTTTTATTTCCATTATGAGTGTACAATGGAATAACTGACGTCTTGTCTTAGTGTCATGTCAGGTTCTTGTGACGAATGGGTCCAGAGGAGGCTGATTGATTTCATCATAACAGAATGAAGCTATAAAATATCGGACAATCGAGTGCGCCACCTTGTACTCGGCCGCAAACCGAAACCAACACCAACAACAGCAAAACATCACCACAGCCACCCCTGTTAGCATCACCAGCACCACCACTACCACAACATCACCATCAACACCACCATCACCACCCACCATCACCACACAACACTCCCATAATCACCACCCACCATCACAACACCCACCAACAACAACATCACCACTCAACACCCACCACCCGACACCATTACCCCCAAACACCCACTGTAAGTTGTATTACACCTATACACTCCCAAAACCCGAATCCAACTTTGCACGACACCGCTTCTTTAGTTCTCGGACTCTAGCATCCATGTCCCAACCCACACCAACATCCATACCTTGACTACAACGTCTATACCCGACACCCTCAACACCTACTTCTCAATTCGTCATAATCGTCTTAATCCACCCAGTCCTACCCCCGTGCCTCCACCCCAATCCCCATCAACACCCACCCAGTGCAACAAACCACCCACCCAGTACAACAAACCACCCACCAGGACATCAAACATTGCCACATGTGGAGCCATCATAGTGCTCACGCTCCCGTGGACACGCACAGTCAATAAACTTAAATCAAACCTCGTAACAGCTTATTACGGAAAATCAGTGAAATCAATTCCTCACTCGGGAATGTATTTACAAATCCGAAATGAAATTTCCGGTGTTGATTCGGCTTGCTTTACCTAGCTACATGATTCGACACACGTATACACAACGCAAGTGTGTTTAAGTTTCCTATATATCCACAGTATTTTCAGATTAGTCCTTGTTAATTAAAGCTCTTCATCGACGGCTGACATTTGTACAGCGAATGCAATCAAATGAAATTCTCAGATATCATGAAATAATTTTTGAATTTGACGTTTACGCGATATACGGCTTTTCCATTGGACGAGAGGTCGGTCACATGACCGCGAAATTGACGTTCATAAGTGTATGAACGACACAATTTGACGTTTTTCACGAGAGCGTGTTCTTGAAATGACGTAAACACTGACGGACTACTTCCACATTCCTGGGGAAACCCCTGGGAATTCCCTAGCACGAAAACATACATTAGCATTATTTCTGATCATTTAGAACCTTTAATCTTGGACTCAGCATTTCAGTGTACATTGAGAAACGTAAGAGAGCTTGACTGCATGATTGTTCACGAATTTCCTCGCTATGGCCCATCCTAATGAACAAACGAAAAAATGCACATCCAAACTATCGTCAGTATCGACTCGATCTGTGTCTAGGCTAACAGTGACCGTCTCCAGCAATCTACGAATTTACCTTGGTGTCTCTTTGACGCATCTTTAATCACCTTTCAATAATCGGTCAGTTGATCAATGACGACTAACACATGTAGCCGCCACAGGTTCATTAACAACTTCGGAAATCCTCCCGTCACGTATATCGTGTCGGCCATTTTGACGTCTTGTACTTGTAAATGTATTACGACGCGCTGTCATTGTGACTGACTTACTGAGGTAGTTCTTTACAGACCTTTTCATCTAATGGTGATATTATTTGAACACATGTGTTGCGTAAGATATTTCTGAAGAGCAAGTTGTGCATCCATACGCTCATGTCACCTCTCTTTTTGGGGAACTATTTTATTCCGCGATATAGCTGGTTGTTGTTTGGCTGTCAGTGTAAACATGAAGTCACACGTACTAAATAAAATTGTGTTTAGATCTTGGCCTACATCCTTTTAGGTAAGAAATTGTGATAAAAAATTATAAGATTTGACTTTCACTTTGTGTGAGTTCATTGCAGTATTGACCTTCATATAGTTAGGGCCAAACATTGTATGAACGTCGTCGCAAGCTCCGACGTTCATACAGTTTGGTCCTCACTCTATGGAGGTTCATACTCCATTGAACTCACACAAAGTGAAGGTCAATTCTTAACGATTTGTTTCAGCTTATTGTTATGGTCACGTCGGAGTAATTTTCACCCACGCGTTGGGGGCGATGGTCTAGCCATATGGTTACACCGTTCGCTCGTCACACCGAAGGCCTTGGGTTAATTCTCAATATGGTTCCAATGTGTGAAGACCACTTCTAATCATGATATTGATATAGAAGCGGCGTAGAACTCACTCACTCATCCCACGCGGCAGTTTTCGGCTTTTCGCACATCCACGGGTTCGACTTTTCGTGGATTTCTACAAGTAAAACTATTAAAGAGGCTGTTGTTTGAGACGGACCAACTGTGTTAATATATACCCCGTACAACATCATCACATCACTGTTACAGAGGCTGTTGTTGGAGACGGTAAACTGTGTTAATATATACCCCGTACAACATCATCACATCACTGTTACAGAGGCTGTTGTTGGAGACGGTACAACTGTGTCAATATATACCCCGTACAACATCACCACATCACTGTTACAGAGGCTGTTGTTGGAGACGGACCAACTGTGTTTATATATACCCCGTACAACATCATCACATCACTGTTACAGAGGCTGTTGTTGGAGACGTTATCGTGGTAGCAAGTATTTGTCACATCCACGCTACAAAGGCTGATCCGATGCAATTCCCCATCTTGACTTGTACCATACGTTCCCGTGTTTTTTTCATGTGAACAATTGGCTTGCCTTTGCATGTGTTTGTGACGATACCACTGATGGGGCAGGATACACTCACCTTTTCGCGAACACCTAGTATCATCACTATATAATAGTGATTCATAAACATATGCTTGGGATGTGAAGTCGGTTTCGTACCATCGACTCCTCCTTCTGCAGAGATTTCTATAAAGGGTTTGTCGCTTTAATAACACTTTTAATGTCATCTGCCAGAAGACCAACGGGTTTTTCCCGAAATGACACGCGTGGTCACAAATATAACGATAGATATAGTTCAGCAGCACCAAATGTCAGTCCTATCATTTCGTGAGTGAAGCGTAGCTCATAGTAATTGTTCCACGTCCATATTGGAAATTGGACTCTCCACGGGGAAATCACACAATACACTGTGACAGGCATTTCCTCAGTGCAGACATTAAAACATTTACTGGAAGCCCTATCTCAAACATACTTGTAGCTGCATGTACAGCTCGGGCCGAGTGGTTGTCACGCCGACCCAGGCGACTGAGTCACGCCCAACAGGAACAATGTATTTCAAATATTTAACACCCCGTGTCACGGTCAGGGTCGAGTCATGGTGAGGTTGCGTCAGAGGAATTCAGACACAACTCTAGATAACACTGATATACTGCCAGATAACATGTGATATACTACCACTTAATGTGATATACGACCAGGCGCCATGTGTTCCAGATGACCATCTGATATCCTACCAGATTACATGTGGTATTCTTCTAGATAACGTATGCTATACTTACCATATATCGGGTGATATACTTCCATATATCGGGTGATATACTTCCATACAACGTGTGATATACTTCCATATATCGTGTGATATACTTCCATATATCGGGTGATATACTTCCATATATCGGGTGATATACTTCCATATAACGTGTGATATACTTCCATATATCGGGTGATATCCTTCCATATAACTTGTGATATACTTCCATATAACGTGTGATATACGTCCATATATCGGGTGATATACTTCCATATAACATGTGATATACTTCCATATATCGGGTGATATACTTCCACATAACATGTGATATACTTCTATATATCGTGTGATATACTTCCATATATCGTGTGATATACTTCCATATAACGTGTGATATACTTCCATATATCGGGTGATATACTTCCATATAACGTGTGATATCCTTCCATATATCGTGTGATATACGTCCATATAACATGTGATATACTTCCATATATCGTGTGATATACTTCCATATATCGGGTGATATACTTCCATATAACGTGTGATATACTTCCATATAACATGTGATATACTTCCATATATCGTGTGATATACTTCCATATATCGTGTGATATACTTCCATATATCGGGTGATATACTTCCATATAACGTGTGATATACGTCCATATAACATGTGATATACTTCCATATATCGTGTGATATACTTCCATATATCGTGTGATATACTTCCATATATCGGGTGATATACTTCCATATAACGTGTGATGTACTTCCATATAACATATTACTTTCTTTCAGATATTCTATATAACAATGTGGCATGGTAAAAGCTATCGTGTGATATATATTGTGATAACATTAAAACACTTCAGATAACATGTGATATACTTCCTGATAACTCATTATAGGAGAAGTGAAATTGGGTTTAACATCGCGTCCAAGATTATTGCACTTCTATAGCGACGTGCATGTTTGTGTGGCTGCTTGTACTAGTCGGGACTGATGCCGATTTATAGTGCTACCTCACTGAGATAGTTTAACGTGAATACCCTACTCAGACACAGTATACTGACTCCGAGCCGACCAGTCCTTGTTTTTAGCCCCTAAATGCCGAGCACCAGACAGGGTAACAACAAGTACCATCTCTTAACGTCTTTTGGTATGACGCGGCCGGGGCTCGAACCCCGGACCTTCCGCTCTCCACGCGGACGCTCTACTACTAGACCACGGAGGCTACTTCTACATGGAGGCCACTTCTACGCGGAAGCTACTTCTACCCGGAGGCTACTTCTACACGGAGGCTACTTCTACGCGGAGGCTACTTCTACACGGAGGCTACTTCTACACGGAGGCAACTTCTACGCGGAGGCTACTTCTACCCGGAGGCTACTTCTACACGGAGGCTACTTCTACGCGGAGGCTACTTCTACGCGGAGGCTATTACTGGTCTACACAAAAGGGACAATTCAAGTACAGATTCAATATATAGAATATACTATTGCATTCTTCACTCAGTAGCAATAACGCAATATAACAGGAATAACAGAATATACCACAGCATTCTTCAGTCAGTAATAATAAAGCAATATGCCAGTGATAACAGAATATACAACAGGATTCTTCACTCAGTAATTATAACGCAATATACCAGTGATAACAGAAGATACCACAGCATTCTTCACTCAGTAATAATAACGCAATATACCAGTGATAACAGAATATACCACAGCATTCTTCACTCAGTAATTATAACGCAATATACCAGTGATAACAGAAGATACCACAGCATTCTTCACTCAGTAATTATAACGCAATATACCAGTGATAACAGAATATACCACAGCATTCTTCACTCAATAATAATAACGCAATATACCAGTGATAACAGAATATACCACAGCATTCTTCACTCAATAATAATAACGCAATATACCAGTGATAACAGAATATACTCTTGCATTCCGGTTAAATTTCAACATGTCGTTTCGGTGCATGTCCTTTAAAATGAATTTCTCATGCAATTTTGAGATGTAGATAAAATTCCTTGGAGTGACTCAATACTCTTCAAGAAAACTATTCGAGATGTGAAAACCTAACATGACGTCATCAAACGAACCGTTTCCAACCCAAGTTAAGAGAGGCGTTATTTGATAGCTGTATTCGTGAGTGATACTCCATCAGCTACAGCCTTTGATGGCTACATCTCACAATGTGAGACACAACCAAGCATGGTTTTACTTCGAAGAATTTCCAAGAGCGTCGTACGACTTTTGTTCAAAAATTATGTGATAGGGTTACAACATTCACGGCCTTAGTCAAGCTGTTGGAGTGACATTTCCAAATGTGTCGCATTTGTGACAAGAAATACTTCCGATGCAAACACCATTTGCTCATGTGCATGTTCGGCTGAACATATGACTTGCCTTTGCATGTATTTGTGACACGTGCCACCGTCGGGGCAAGATATGCTCAGCTTTTCGCGATCAGCCGGTGTCGTGACTATTTGATTGTCATTCATGAACATGAGCTCATTTTATAGTCCGAATCGTATAACAGGCTGCCTTTATCGGAGATTTCATATGATTATGGGTTTTTTGTCTTTGTCTTTAAATACATGTGATAAGAAAGGCACCGACTTACCAGAATCTGTTCTTGGTATTGTATCCCAGTCTATGCACAGATGTGGGATATAGCCGGATTGGCAGGGACAACATTCAATATGGCTTGTCGTCTTTCGTGTAAGTCAGCGCGCTGTTAACATAATAACAATGGGCGGTGGCATTTCACGAGTTGTGAGAGGACGAACCTTTGACCTAAGTTCAAGTATTAAACAACCGGTTCCTACACAGCTGCCAATATTCCAAGCAATAATGATAAATGTGTATCATGCTTTCGGCGATGGAACCTTGACCGTTCATACTGGCTAATAAGGCCAGTAAAGCCTCGGCAGTGACCTGCTAGATGACCTTGACTTTGTGGTGTCTCAATCTGGGGCGCCCGGAGGCAGTTACAACTGGCGCTCATTATGAACAAAAGATGAGAGTTATGAGGCTCATTTATATCACACAGCATGAGTTCATCATGTAAATTACAAGAATATCAGTTAAGTTCATTGGATCAGTTCATGACTATCATTATCACACTCCTTCAGAGATGTCTCTAAATGTGGCATTTCACATGAGTAAACAACAGTGTCATGTGAGTAAACAACAGTGTCATGTGAGTAAACAACAGTGTCATGTGAGTAAACAACCGTGTCATGTGAGTAAACAACCGTGTCATGCGAGTAAACAACCGTGTCATGTGAGTAAACAACAGTGTCGTGTGAGTAAACAACAGTGTCATGTGAGTAAACAACAGTGTCATGTGAGTAAACAACAGTGTCATGTGAGTAAACAACAGTGTCGTGTGAGTAAACAACAGTGTCATGTGAGTAAACAACAGTGTCGTGTGAGTAAACAACAGTGTCATGTGAGTAAACAACAGTGTCGTGTGAGTAAACAAAAGTGTCATGTGACTAAACAACCGTGTCATGCGAGTAAACAACCGTGTCATGTGAGTAAACAACCGTGTCATGCGAGTAAACAACCGTGTCATGTGAGTAAACAACCGTGTCATGCGAGTAAACAACCGTGTCATGTGAGTAAACAACAGTGTCATGTGAGTAAACAAGGGTGTCGTGTGAGTAAACAACCGTGTCATGTGAGTAAACAAGGGTGTCGTGTGAGTAAACAACAGTGTCGTGTGAGTAAACAACAGTGTCATGTGAGTAAACAACCGTGTCATGTGAGTAAACAAGGGTGTCGTGTGAGTAAACAACAGTGTCATGTGAGTAAACAACAGTGTCGTGTGAGTAAACAACAGTGTCATGCGAGTAAACAACCGTGTCATGTGAGTAAACAACCGTGTCATGCGAGTAAACAACCGTGTCATGTGAGTAAACAACCGTGTCATGTGAGTAAACAACCGTGTCATGCGAGTAAACAAC
Organism: Haliotis cracherodii; assembly: GCF_022045235.1. NCBI lineage: Eukaryota > Metazoa > Mollusca > Gastropoda > Lepetellida > Haliotidae > Haliotis > Haliotis cracherodii. The sequence goes on along the minus strand of NW_027266265.1, from coordinate 1,806,855 downwards.
CGTGTCATGTGAGTAAACAACCGTGTCATGCTAGTCAACAACCGTGTCATGCGAGTAAACAACCGTGTCATGTGAGTCAACAACCGTGTCATGCGAGTAAACAACCGTGTCATGTGAGTAAACAACCGTGTCATGCGAGTCAACAACCGTGTCATGCGAGTAAACAACCGTGTCATGTGAGTAAACAACCGTGTCATGTGAGTAAACAACCGTGTCATGTGAGTAAACAACCGTGTCATGCGAGTAAACAACCGTGTCATGCGAGTAAACAACCGTGTCATGCGAGTAAACAAACAACCGTGTCATGTGAGTAAACAACAGTGTCATGTGAGTAAACAACCGTGTCATGTGAGTAAACAACCGTGCGTGAGTGAGTGAGTTGGGTTTAACGCCGCTTTTAACAGTATTCCAGTTATATCGCGGCGTGTCAGCTTAATGTGGGAGGAAAGCCCGAAGTGAAGCAGGTCTTAGACGTTTACCACTTCGGTGAAACCCACGAGCACGGGTATGGTGCTGACAAACCTAGAAACATAATCAGGGCGAACCGGGATTCGAACCCACAATCATAGGTTTCTGGCGTGCCCAAGGGACGCAACTCTGCGCAGCGAATCGCGGCGCCTTAGACGACTGGGCCACCCGTGCCCCCTTAAACAACCGTGTCATGCGAGTAAAAAAAACAAACTGTGTCCTGTGAGTAAACAACTGCCATGTGATAAAGAAATGTGTGGCATGAGTAAACAACCGTGTCACGTGAGTGTCTGTAAACAGTTTTACGTCCCTACAGCCATCATGCAGTCGGAACACACCGGTGTATAGAAGTACATCTCGTACTGACGGTGTTCGTGATTCTTGGAGTGTTGTGATTATGTTCGATGTTTGTTGATATAACACTGTCTGGTCTCGATCGTGTGGTTTAGTTCAAGTGTGAGTGAAGCATGTTGTGACGGATGATGTCCGTCAGCCACCCCGGAAGTAGCACTATTGTAGACTGAGCGTGGCGATTGGACAGTTGACAGGGTAATACAATACCCGTATGTAACAACATGTGTCTGCGGTGAAAGCTGCAGCTCTTACACCAGCGAACGTGACAGCATTAAAACTACCTGTTCGTAAGCTGAACAAGAACGAAATGATATCGACGGCATCTGAGATGACACACTAACTGTAGACGATTTACGGTTTTATGGCCTTTGAGTCGACGTGAATCAGCCAGTGAGTTCAGAAGCTTCACAGACGAATGAGACAGAACCTTTTCCCTCTCTGGCCTGTCTCGAATATTTTTAGGGGCGGTGGGGTAGCCCAGTGGTTAAAACATTCGCTCGTCACTGGCCGCCGACCCGGGACCCGCTTGCTTGCCAATGGGCATGGTATTATATACCTTCCTACAGTAATATCGCGTACATTACCAACCGCGAAGCGAGTCATCCGATATAAATCTATCCTATAGACTGGTTTCTGAGAGTATTTGACTTGCGTCACCTTTAAGGGTCGTTCATATTTCCAAAAGAGGCGGCCTGGTAGCCTAGTGGTTAAAGCGTTCGCTCGTCACGCCGAAGACCCGGGTTCGATTCCCGATATGGGTACAATGTTCCCCGCCGTGATATTGCTGGGATATTGCTAAACGCGGCGTCAAACCATACACTCACTCATATTTCCAAAAAAGCGCACACACTATATTTGCTTTGCAGTGTTCTTCACATTACATCACCTGTATGGCGACGTGTTGGTACAATCCATGCATGACACAGCGCAACAAACACGCAGTGGGCGAACACCTCCGTATTGCGATAAGGGACAATAGTTAAATGGGTTTTCTTCACATTAAGCTCACTACAGGGTCGCAAGGGATCGCTGGCACATAAATCTCCAGCATGGAGACTGTCAGCTCCATGACGTCTCTGAAACACACCCGTCTAGAGTTGTCTTCGGAACAAAACCACACGGTAGGTCAGCTTACTCCCTCTTCGGAGACATTATGGGCCTAAGACTAACAAAAATAAAGCCTGTGTATAATTATTCTGAACAGCTGCACGTGGAATTGTCGTTGGCAGATGACTTAGAAGATAATATTGTGCAAAGTCACCAGGCAATATATAAACTTTTGTGGATTTGTAATTGTTTATATAGGTGTTGCGATATATGTGAGGTGGGGTGAAATGGGTCTTAACGTCGTGTTCAAGATTACTGCACTTATATGGCGTCTGTGGCTGCTTATACTAGTCCGGACTAATGCCGAATTTATTGCGCTAGGCAACTGAGATACCATGCCGCAGTTTAACATGAATACCCCACTCAGACACAGTATACAGTCCTTGTGTTATCCACTTAATGCAGAGCACAAGGCAGGGTAACAACAAGTACGATCTTTTAAGTAGTTTGGTGTGACGCGGTCGAGGATCGAGGATCTGCAGATCTCTGGGCAGACGCTCTATCCACTAGAAATAGTAGTGGCAGTAGTAGTAGTGGTGGTGGTGGTGGTGGTGGTGGTGTTAACAATTATTACACTCAGCCCAGACAGCGAATGAGACTTCTCCCAGGAAGCGCTGCCGAGTCAAACCCACCCAGAACTTTTCGGAGAATGTGAAGACTCCTCAACACTGCAGCCTTCTGCATTACCCAGATTGTCAGAAGGGTTGTATTCCTGGTAGCAAACCCGGGTACTCTCCCAGTGTCAGTCAACAGATTGGGAGGTGCCAAACCTAAGGCATCGAGAACAATGGGGAGTCGGACAACTTGGTACTTGAGATGCAAGCGTGACATTTCGAAAGCGAGGTCTGCATATTTGCCATGTTTTTCCTCAATCTTGTCAATCACATTACTGTCAGTGACAAAAGGGACAGAACATTCAATGATAAAAATGATTTCAATGGATTTATCAAAAAGGACAAGATCAGGCTTGTTGGCCTGGATACGTCTGATGCTGTATGCGGGCCTATTCCAAAGAATTTTGCATTTATCATTTTCCATGACGCCCTCTACATATTCCGGGTCGTCCCATGGATGGACCTCGGTGTCAAAACCACAAGCATTGCACCATCATGTCGTTTAAGATACTGTGTCTGTGCCAAAGCTGGGCATCCACTGACAATGTGCTGGACAGTCTCATTAAATTCATTACATAATCAACATTTCATATTTACATTTTGATGCAAAATCACACATTAACGGTTTCGAGTGGGAAGTGACTGGTCCTGAGCAGCAAACAGAAAGCCTTCAGTTTCATTTTTCAGGCCAGACGACTTCATCCAAGTGAAGGACTCTGCAGGATTGCTGATCCTCTCAACACACTGCACATAAATAAATGCAGTGGTCGTTCAGAAAGCCTCTTCTTGAAAAATTGAGACTGGGCCGATTTGATTTGGCACTTCGCTTGGTTGACACTCATTTCTGTAGTAGCAGAAGTAGTAGAAGTAGTAGTAGTAGTAGTAGTAGTAGTAGTAGTAGTAGTACCAGTAGTAGCAGCAGTAGTAGTAGTAGTGAGGTGAGGTGAAATTGGGTTTAACGTCGCGTCCAAGATTATTGCACTTATATAGCGACGTAGTAGTAGTAGTAGTAGTAGTAGTAGTAGTAGTAGTAGTATTTCTAAGGCTTCGAAGTAAAGGAAACATAGCAGCTCGGATCTCACTGATCAGTTGTTCAACATCCACTCCCGTCAGTGCCGTGTAAGTACACTGCATGTACATATATGTCCAGGTGAATCTTGCCAGGCGACTCACGACATGCCTCTATATAGCTATACATTGTATGTATATGTGTGGCCCCATTAAGACCTTTACTAGGAACATCTCTTGATATCACATGAATAATCAAGTACGATGGTGATAGATGGGTTACAGTGAACATCAAAACCCAACCGTGTATAGAGAGGCTAGTCTGTCATACAAACCCTGATACAGTAAACTACGTTTATAACGAACACGCTTATGACGAACTGACGGATATAACGAAATGTGTTTTGGTCCATGTGCTATGCATTTGTTGTATATATGCTTATAACGAACTACGGTTATAACGAACTAAAATTAGTTGTACCTTTGAATTCGTTATAACCGTAGTTTACTGTATGTCCAGTACAGTCCATGCAAGTCTATAGAAGACAGTCTATGGGCTCCTTTCTTATATTTATATATAAGATAATGTAACAACTGGGTTTTTTCTGAAATATATCTTCATTTTAGAGACTAGATGTTAGTCTAGAGTGAGGCCTCACTGGTTTGATATTTACACGTGTTGCTGTTAATCAAGTACATTCATCACACTTCCTCTACTCATTCGTCATTCTCTCAAATTGCATTGCAGGTTGTTGAATATCCCATTTCATGTAAATGACTGTCTCACGTTTGACAGGCCCGGGCAACACCCACATACCGCCGTTTATGTTCTATGATGTTTTGTCAACGATATATTCAGCGGTGCGTGCGCCACCTCGTGGGCAAGTTTAGCACTGCAGGACATGATCGTTTGATTGGTCACTATGATGCAATGGGACGGCGTGTCGATGCTGACCCCCTGGAGATTGTGAAGTGTACGCACGACGGTCATGCTGTATGAGTCATAGCCCCCATCGTGTTGTTTAGTAATTGTGTTTATCACGTGGGACAGAGGTAAAGTGTAGGGGGGCATAGGTTGTTGTTTGTATTGTGTTTCTCATAGCTCCCTGTTTCTGAACGTGGGTCAGACGATCAGACACACAATTGACTATAAACGTTAGCTAAGTCTATCTTACAGACCCTAATACAAATATATCAAATACAAGTCTATAATGTTTGGCAAGTCTAGATTTATGTAGTATCATGATCAGGAAAATGAAGAGAGTCTCCGGGCACCTTTTTATTATTTTTTTTAAAGATAATTTAACTGGGTTTTTTTTCTGTACGATATGTTCATTTCAGAGACTAGATGTTGGTCTAGCGTCAGCTCGCCTTCTGATGTGTCCCTGATTTTCACATGTATCTTCCTCTTTGTTACATCAAGGATGCAAGCCGTCGTCCCGACAGCTTCACGTACAATGCAGCCTACTAGCACGTTGACACTTTTGTTTCTTAATTGCATTGCTTAAAATACAAATATTACCAAAAGTCTAACAATATCACTGTTATCAACAGATACGTTATATTTTTGTAAATTCGGATGGGCATAGTATTTCTTATGAACATATATTTGACGCAGATCTGTATAAGCCTCACAAACAAGCTAAAAGTGATACTCATTTTCTATATATCCAGAATTACATATTTGACGGATTCTTTCTTTTTTAATATATCGACCTGTTTCTATGTATAATTATTGGGAACTGCAACGGCACTGAGCTAACGCTCGGTGAAACTTAGTTAAATTACTGTGATACACTTTATATATTAGGCTCCACACAGAAAGATGGCTTAAATAATGAATAGGACAACGTTTTAGAACCAGTCTCGTTCATATACATTTTAGTCATCATAAACACTGTTATAAAACTAGCAATAGGCTGTATTTTCATTTTATTTATCGTGGCGCGGACTCTGACGAGAGTTTTCCTCGTCTGTTTGCTGTTTAACGCCGCACTCAGCAATATTCCGGCTATATGACGGCGGTCTGTAAATAATCGAGTCTGAACTAGATATTCAAGTGATTGACATGATGAGCATCGATCTACGCAGTTGAGATTCGATGACATGTATCAACCAAGTCAGCGAGCGTGACCACCCGATCCCGTTAGTCGCCTGATGGGGCTTCACGACAAGCATGGGTTGCTGAAGACCTATTCTACCCCGGATCTTCACGGGTCGGGCGTTCTGCACGACATTTGGCTTCCACACCACATTCACATACATTACACGTTATAATAACAAATACCCGTTTTGGACTTTACGAGGCCAAGAAACCCGGATCTAATATGGCGGCCCCTGTGTTGCACAGCCGTGATGAGTACACATGTTCTATTTGGAACGTTGTGGTTCACAGGGTTCTGCGGGGATTGAAGTTCACGTGCAGAGGAAATACGAATCACTTTCCCCAGGAATCCGACACTCGACAACCAGGTCAACAAAGAACCGCGACACGTGATATGTGCTGTACTTGACGTGACGTAACAACATGTTAATTTGCGTTGTACTTGTGGTTGTTGATGTTGTTGTGTTGCAAATATGTAACGTTTTTAGTACTGAAGTATTGTTAAAATGTGCTTCCCTGAAGAAATGGCAATGGTGATGTATTTGATACGGGTCTCACAGATGTGTTTTGGACCTTAAGTCTGCAGTGTTTCGGTGACTGCAGCCGAGTAACGTTTTGATAACGAGGAGAATACAGAGGGGGGTTCGGAGTCTGGAGGTACCCCCCATCGGATGTGGAGCTATACTATGTCTGAAGGCATATTCGCTGCCTAAAAACGTATATCATTATTTGTCATCAGTTTGTCCTTGAAAGCGTAACGTAATACATTCTGTAATGTCAGTATTAAACATATACACACCGATATTCTAGCATATACGGTACGTACATGACGTCAGTGTCAGCTGGGCGTGGCGACCCCTACACCATGTACCAGACCCCAGTGACATGGCCCCGCCGCAACACCACACAGGCCATGTACATGTCCCCATACCACTGATTCTCACACATCAACAGCAAAACCTTTTTGTCGCTAATACCTGCACTATTTCCTTAACATGACAAAGATTACCGAGGCGTTGCGTCAACATGCTGACATAGTGACGAGATGCTTGGAATGCAGCCAAGCCAAGCCTGTGCTGTGATTTACCATAACCATAAAGTATTTTCCTCCACACGACGGGAAGGATTGTTGAAGTAATAAAGAAACAAACAGTTTGGGGCCTAGATTATGGATATTGATTGCAGGTGCGGGAACACACAGGTGTGATACAAAAAGCTCACTGACGATACTGGGTGCTTGCATGTCTGCATTACTAGTTAACCGTTATCAAGGATAGGTTAAGGGGTTGACATATCAGTGGCGACATGGTCTCAATAAATGCACGCAATACTCGCGTAGGTTTAAACAAACAAAGGCTGGGGAGGTGATGCATCATCAATGGCGGGGGTGGTCGGGTAGCCTAGTGGTTAAAGCGTTCGCTCGTCACGCCGAAGACCCGGGTTCGATTCCCGACATGGGTACAATGTGTGAAGCCCATTTCTGGTGTCCCCCGTCGTGATATTGCTGGAATATTGCTAAAAGCGGCGTAAAACCATACTCACTCACTCACTCATCCATTACGACCTCTAACATCATGGAGGTAATTACGTTTCTGCCGTAATGGTTTGTTCCATCATAAATTGTTAGTTTGTTTGTCTGTGTTTGTTGATTAACGCCGCACTCATCAATATTCCAGTTATAGGACGGCGGTCTGTAAATAATCGAGTCTGGACCAGACAATCCAGTGATTGCCATCATGAGCATCGATCCACACAACTGGGATACGATGACTTGCATCAACCAAGTCGCCTCTTACTAAAAACATGGATTGCTGAAGATCTATTCAAACTCGGACCTTGAATTGGAATGGTGGGTTTGTTGTTTTACGCCGCACGGAGCAATACTTATATCACGGTGGTCTGTATATAATTAAATCTGGACCAGATAATCAAATGATTGATATCAGGAGCAATGTCCAACGCAATCAACAAAGTCACCGAGCAAGACCACACGACCATTTAGCCGCCTTCTCGTCTACATCGTCTGACCCCATGTGTTCTGGACATGGAAGAACAGTCTGACTTTCCTGGCTGTTGTATTTGTTTGTTTGTTTAGTTGTTTGGTTGATTAAGAGCCACGATCCACGCCGTCAAGGAACGCTGACATACAATCAACTAAGTAACCGAACCTGAGACCCGTGAAAGAGACGACTAACGGGATCGGGTGGTCAGTCTCGGTGACTTTGTTGATGCATGTCATCGTATCCCAATTGCGTAGATCGATGCTCATGATGTCAATCCTTGGACTGTCTGGTCCAGACTCGATTAATTACAGACCGTCGTCATATAGCTGGAATATTGCTGAGGGCGGCGCTAAACAACAACAAAAACAATCAAAGCAACAAACAAACGACAGAATCAGACCACGAGATCAGTTTCATCACCTGTGACATCCAGCACAGGTGTTTCAGCAGATGATGTGTGTGACCGCGTCAGGTGAATGTACTTTCCATCACTAATTGGTATTCATTCATTAATACATAGCTTATGAAATAGTCAAAAAGAGATATATAATGATTATGGAATTGTTTTTGTAGCTTCCTTCACTTGCTTCTGATCTACAACTCCCTGTGGTCGGTGTGCGCCAAGGGGTCACGTGATTTACACCTGGGAGTGTCACCGTCACGATTGACAGTCTAACCACCAAGTCCTTAAACAAGACATCAAACCACCACTTGTAAGCCTGGTGACACGGGCAATGGGTGGTCGGTAAAGCAGTCATTACATTACAACATTACCGCGTTATAAATGATCGACACCGCCCACTCCAGTGTCCCCAGCGCAGACAGCCCGGTCTATGCACCGTCCGAGGTGGGTGTGCTACCTTGTTGGTTTAGCTAAACACTTCTTCCTTACGCGGTATAACGCAGGTTCGCCATGGTTAAAGGAATAATTCGCGAGAGCAATATAGGGGTGCATCTCACGCACTGGTCTTATGGCCGCGCACATTAATCTGAAGTTGATGTCGATCTTTCCACAGGAGAAACATCACCAAATAAATCAATATTTGTAGACAAGTTGCTTTTTATGTTTTTCATGATGATTAAACACAACCAAAGTTATATGGTCTCACTATGTGTTAACATTAATGTTGATAAGGAGTGGGTGAATGAATATGGTTTTACGCCGCTTTTAGCAATATTCCAGCATTATCACGGCGGGGGACACCAGAAATGGGCTTCACACATTGTACCCATGTCGGGAATCGAGCCCGGGTCTTCGGCGTGACGAGCGAACGCTTTAACCACTAGGCTACTCGACCGCCCCCGCTGATAAGGAAGAGAATTGATGGATGTCAACTTCTTAATTAGGAGGAACACCACGTTTCGGAGTACATGCTTACTCCTTCATCGGGTGAAATCATTCAGGAGTGAACACGTGCTCCGACACGTTGTGCTCCTCATGATAAAGAAGTTGACATCCATCAATTCTCTTCTAAATGCCTTTCAAAGACTTGATTAATGTTGATGTAAAAACGCCGTAACAACTATGATCTCTTGAAGCTGATATGTTTACAGTGGGGCTAGGGCTTGGTGGATATATAGTCGTCCCTCTCTCATAAAATACTTGTCAAGTGTGTGTTGTGCTCTGTAAAGAACAGTCAATTAGTAAAATGAGTGTTCGGTTAAACGCGCCTGTGAACAGTGTTTTAGTTCATCGCGGCGTGTCAGTTTGATGCTGGAGGAAAACCCGCAGTGACATGGGTCATGGGGATGATTTGTTTTGTTTGGTTAGTTTAGTCGTACTCCATGCTATTGGGATACGATGACATGCATCAACCATGTCTCGTGCCTGACCACCCCATCCCGTTAGTCGCCTCTTAGGACAAGCATAGTCACCTTTAACGGCAAGCATGGGCTGCTGAAGACCAATTCTACCCCAGATCTTCACTGGGGTCGTAGGTTTGCATTGATGTTGTTGTTGTTGTTGTTTAACGCCGCACTCAGCAGTATTTTAGCTATGTGACGTCGGTCTGTAAATAATCGAGTCTAGACCAGACAATCCAGTGATTGATATTATGATCATCGATCGACGAAATTTGTACACGATGAGGTGCATTAACCAAGTCAGCAAGCCTCACCACGCGGTCCCGTTAGTCGCCTCTTACGACAAGTATAGTCACCTTTTACAACAGGCATGCTTGCTAAAGACATATTCTACCCCGGATCTTCAAGGGTCGTTTGTATTGATGAAATCCACGCGCATGTGTATCGTGTTGACAAAACTAACTGAGATCGAACACAGATCAGGAGTCTCGCCTCTCTGATCATGCATGTACTTGTTTTCATTTAGTATAGTTGTGTATTTGGGGTCGGAGGGATTGGGGAATTAAAAGAGTGTAGATTATTTACGACCTATCTTCACATTTTGTTAGAAAAAGTGACAAGCAGTATGTGGTCTGACGTATGAAATTTTTAGGAACAAGCGACGAACATGAACAGAATATCCTCATTGGTGGCTGACAAAATTGTTTCCCAAACTGTTTCCATTCACTTTTTTAAATTTTTTTGACACATCACCCCATTCAAACCCCCAACCCCCATCCCCCAAACCCCACACACCCCACCCTTTCCAAAACCAAATATACACTCCGACCCGTACACCCACACACACACCCACACACACCCACACACACCCCCCCCCACACACACACACACACACACGCACACACACGCACACACACCTCCCACTATTTTCAAAACTCGGTAAACGCCCCCCCCCCCCCCCCCCCCACTCCCCAACACACACACACACACACACGGCCACACCCCTCAGCTTCCGCATTTGAAAAAGCCTTCGACGATCCCGTGTTTTGGAACATATCGAGGTCAAAATATATGCCTGTGACAAAGTATAATTGTTACTGTCATGCACTGTTAAAGCCGTGCATCTGGACAGGACGTTCAACCGATCAATAACTCCTGCCTCCCACACATGATGGTATGGTTTGTTTGTATATTGATATTGTCGCACCTGCTGATAATGAATAACACCCTCAACTGTGCCTTCAGTCTGTTGCTACGTGCCTCAGACAGTCATTGTATTTGGAGGTACCGAGCTATTCACCAATTCATTGTACAGGGATGTACAGAGCTATTCATTGTACAGGGATGTACAGAGCTATTCATTGTACAGGGATGTACAGATCTATTCATTGTACAGGGATGTACACATATTCAGTGTACAGGGATGTACAGACCTATTCATTGTACAGGGATGTACACACATATTCATTGTACAGGGACGTACACACATGTTCATTGTACAGAGATGAACACACATATTCATTGTACAGAGATGAACACACATATTCATTGTACAGGGATGTACATACCTATTTATTGTACAGATATGAACACATATTCATTGTACAGGGATGTACAGACCTATTCATTGTACAGGGATGTACACACCTATTCATTGTACAGGGACGTACAGACCTATTCATTGTACAGGGACGTACAGACCTATTCATTGTACAGGGACGTACAGACCTATTCATTGTACAGGGATGGACTTAAATATTCGAAACAGGCTCCGTGGGGACCCCGGGTTAGAACTGGTCAGCAAAAGCACATGCTGGTGGCTGGAGGCGACTTAATGGGTCGAGTGGTCAGCCTCCGTGACTTGCTTGATCGCATGTCATCGTAGCCCGTCGGCGTGGATCGGAGCTCGCATTATCACGGGATTGTCTGATTGATGATTTATAGACCCCCGTCATATAGCTGGAATATCGGAGCGAGGCGTTAAACAACAAACAAACGAACAAGAATAGGCCACTATGTTTATCTATGCCTAACGAAAATGAAGCTTACAAGATATGTTTTGGGTATCAAAACTCAGTGACAAATTTTAGAATAGTAACGAGATTTTAATTAAGTAAAATAATTAAGTCAGATGATATTATTTTCCAAAAGAAAATTGGAGAAAAATGTAAAAGACGGAAATACTTCGAATTTCCCCCGTTGAAAAGGGGCTAGAGAAAGTTAACCCTAAGTGGTTTTTTTTTATACTTCTAGCAAGGGGTTATGCTTGTTTTAAGTTTCGAGGCAAGTTTTGCAGTTAAGTGATGCATGCAGTTAAAACTAAATGATAAACTCTAATAATTATGAAAAATAATTTATATCAAATCTCTAGCGCGAACAGAATGAAACTGCTTC